>NW_019211456.1:5719108-5803096 GCF_002443255.2 Varroa destructor
CAAAGACCACGCTAGCATTCAAACTAGTGAATTATTATGACTGCCCATTGCTCCCTATCATCAATGCTCCCTTGGGTAAAACGTGGGCTTCTCAGGAATATCTTATGGCGAAAAAAACGTTGCTGCGATTGCATCGTGCATATCGTACACCCGCTATAGTAGCGTTGCATTTAAGTGGACTTACGTACTCGATGTAGTTGAGGTCTGTCTGTTTGGCGATGACTGTTCAAGTTCTGTCACGAGGTAGGTTATCACCTTCATGCAAGAAAGGTTTCTGCCTCGGATTCTCCACCTAAATTTTGAAAAAATGTGTTCAATTCATCTATGTAGAAATGTAAGAATTGAGCGCCTTATTATTTTCGCTCAGACAAGTTGGATAACTGATAAGAAATAGATGCTTATAATATAATAAGATTACGTAAAACTCCGCATAATAGATAGCTGAATATAGCGTGATACCTACATAGTTCTTGACTTAAGGGCATTTTAAGGAAAACATCTACACTGATAATAAGCAAACTATTCTGCTTCCTTTCGAATTGCATCTCTCTTTTACACGCGTTGCCGACGTAAATAGAAACGGTAATACGGCGGTTGCTAAATTACGTTACACCGATACTGACTACTATTACTGCAGACATTAACTATATAAACAAAAATACCTTTTTCAAACCTAATTCAACGAAGTTAATTCATTTCGATAAAAATTATATATATATATATATATATATATATATGTAACAAAAGTCTAAGTTTTGTATTATAGCTTGCATAATAATGTTTTTCGTTCCTTAGCCTTTTTTCGAATACAGTTAACCTCGACAATCTGGATAGAGGTACGTCGCTAATAATCTAGAAGATTTCAACTTTGAGACTTAAAGCACTGACGAACAGAAAGTAGGAAACATCTCCATCTTTAATGCGTTCCGTTTGTTGATGCAGAATCTTATTTTCAGTTTCGATGAAACTCATGGTGTCATTTGTACTACCTGCCGTTCGAGCATCTGTTAAGCCAGCTTAAGACGTCAACATAACAAACGTTGGTATTTATTTCGAGGTTCCGTTTACCTTGCATTCGTACAGGATCTATCTACACGCCCTATGTTCAATTCACGCATGCTTCTTCGATCAAAAATTTCATCAATAAAGCATTGACGACTTGCCTGTTACTCTAGAGAAACTTTTGAATCCTTAAAGGACTACAGAACAAATGGAGTGATCTAGCTACGATTTGTTCAAAATCAGTGAAAAAGCATAATGATAATGCACTTACCGGTAGCAATGGCATATGGGCCACAAAACTGCATGTCTGCTTCAATATATGATGACACTTTGCATCTAATTAAGAAACGCTTCGACGCGTTACTTTCGCTGAACAGGAGTGTGTTAGCAAAAAGTAAACAACGCTTAATAATACCCATTCAGCTGAGTAAATTGTCGGACGGATCGGCTCACTACATAGCAGCAGTATTACAAAGTTGGCTCCCGGTTTCCGAGGTGGTATACATCCAGTGATATACATACCAATTATGGCAGCTGGCAAGCTTCTAGAAGTGCGAATGATAGTTCGGATCTACGTTCTGGACGTAGTGTGATGTAGTCATCAAGATCAGAGTGTATATGTCAGAGGTAGAATTTAAGAGCGTAACCGTATTCGTGAGTCACAGTTTCGATGTATGCACGCCGTGTTATTAAATATCGGTAATTTAGTTCGATAGGCGTGTATGAGCAAGCGGTAAGTCTACACACCGCTACAGAGCCATGTAAATAAACTATATCGGTACTGAATTAAAGATGACATGTTATATTAACATATTTAGAAAATGACAAATTAACTTCTTAATCTAACGTTAGCTTCTAAATAATCTCTTGCATTACCTGTGCCGATCGATGCTGGTTGCTCGCCATGAGCCAACTTAACGATTACATAATACCGTTGTGCTTTGAAAATTTTAATATAACTTTTCTCGTTTGCGTGGGCCATAAACTTAATCTCGTGATAGATTGTCTCATGCTAGTGCTCCGTTGACTTCATCAAGACTGCAGTGTCAGATGCAAGGATGGGAACAACACCATTGTTCTACTGTCTTTACGTAGCCCCCGTGCATTTTACAAATCATCATAAACTCTGTTAGCTTAACCCACCGATTTTGGGTGCTCATCTAATTCTAAGTTATTCCAGCAACGATGTATGCAAAAATTCATGCATTATGATGAATCAAGCTTGAATTACGCACAATCCTAAGCTAAACATTTACGAGAAGATACTCGAAGACCTAGTTTATTCTTGTTTCGAATTGTTAAATACTCAATTGCACTTGACAGTTATCATGTAGAGGGAAAGAGAATCTGTCAGAATATCGCCTATGAACAGATTTGTGTTTCGAGCTCCTTCTCGATCGTACGAGCTTCCAGTGAAAGCGAGCTTGAGACTCACAAGGTCAGCAGACAGATAGCCGCAGTGAGGAAGACAAGCATTTCTCAAGCAATCCCCCGAATTTGTGCTGTATGTCCGGGTTGCGAAGGCACTGTCTAAAATTCGGACCACGGAAACATCTCTTCTATACAAAATGGCAATAGGCCTCACAGACCGCGAAATGGACGCCCGCATTATATCAAGTCAAGACTGTTTGAGCGACCATTATTTCTACTACTCTGTTCAGCATTAGCCGGCTCTTAAATGAAAGGACGGTTATATTTTTAAGAATACGTCTACACTTCGTCTAGCTACTCAATAATATCCGATCTATGTTCAACATGTATCTTATCATAATATTTTTTGTGTTACGCTATCAAAATGGTCCAAATAACGTGATCATAGGAACCGAATATAGTTATTTCCAAAAGATTTCGAAAGTGCAAGTTCAACCATGCAGAAGTTGTTCACTCTTTCACACTAATCGTACTTTGTTCTAAGTCGAAGTTGATTTGTATCATCGCATCAAACGTTTAAAATGACCCTACTCTGAAGATCGCCAATTACAATCCGTAAATTCCGTGCCTATGGATAACTTCACGTCTATATTCTTACATTTCAGCAAACTGCATAATGATCTCAGTTACAATTCACTATATGACATATTTACGCTTAATGAAAAAAGATCCTGGTCTCCAGCTGAGGTATCCTCCTCCTTGAAGGTATCGAGCGGGCCTTGAGGCATTGTCTATCCCGTGCTTGCCTTCAAATAATCTTTCAGGCCGACTCGTTTCTGGTCATTGCTGCTTGTTTCGTGCTGTCTTGGGCGTGGTAACCGAGAATCGCCGCTCGAACTATCCACGTCCTGCATAAGTACATGCCACCGACACTTCTCACGGCCATTCAGATAGCGGCTTTTTACTCAGAAGAGAATCATTTCTCAGTTTGTTGTTGTAAAGGCAGCGCAAACAAAAGTGTGGGAGTAGCTGTGTCCTCTGCCGTTCAGCCTGTAGTATTTGGTAGCGTAACGACTATTAATATATGGGTTTTGCTAGGTTTTATACAAAAATAATAGACCAACAATTGGGACGTCTTACTGCAGACGGATCTGCAAAGCTGAAACCAATGAATGCTAATAACAACTTACTAAGACCTATACAAAATGTTAGCGTACAAATTAAAACAAAACTTCATTACGTATTATCAATTTATTCCTCGGTCTGTAGTTACTGTACACATTTACTTTGCACCATATACAGCGATTTTGTTGTTTGTTTAGTCATATTTTTTCATTATGTTTAGCTTCGTCAAGTTTTTGTTGTTGTTGTTGTTGTTGCTGTTGTTGTTGTTGTTGTTGTTGTTGTTGTTCAAGTGTGTTATGAGCCTTCTGACCTTACACGAATGGCCTTATACACTATTTCCAGCCACTCATTCACTTGCTACACTGCTCCGTCCTTCAACCCGCATCCTTCCGTTCATCTATCTCGCCCCCCTGCCTCCCCGTCTGCGTTGTCTGATACACTATATTATTATTATAATTATTATTATCATCATTATTATTATTATCATCATCATCGACATTATCATGATCAGTTCATTTAAATATCTCTTTGTCTCTTTCCTCTGCCGGCTGTGGTATCCGACAACTGCCTTTCTTTTTTAGTCTAGATTCGCTTCATCCTCTCCTAAGCGCGCGATCTACCCCCAGTGACCCTTTACTGGCAGACGACTCGCGCCAGTTACCCTCAGCGATGTCACGATTACAATAGATACACAGACACATTTTCGCCTCCGGAACTGATTCGTAGATTAATAAACCGTCAATGAATCGATTGATAATCAAAATCCACCAATCTAAACTAATAATTAAGCCTTGTGCCATCCACGACGCTCGATCAACAACAGTCGTCTTGTTACCGTCGTTCATCGATTAATATCCACAAACGTTTCTTCCCACCGTCCACCCCCCACCCGTTCCCTCCCGTCTGTTCACAAATCATCAATCCGCGATTCATTGTGATCCATCATCGTACTATTCACAAACCATAAAGCCGCAGGACACCGTCGACTTTTTCTCGTTTTCGCTGCTGCTGCTGCTGTTGTTATTTAATGTGTATTGATTTTGACCTATTTCTGTTTTCCTTTCCGTTTTCGTTTCATTTTTTAACATTACGCGGACGCAGACACACACATTACAGAGACATTACACAGCTACCTACTGCCAGAAGAGGTTTAATAGCAAAAGTAAAATACTATACACATTATTTATATACTAAGCAATCTTCTCTGAAAATTACCTTCATCTTCTATAGTCCATCTTTCGATCCGCATTACTGTTATTGTTATATATATATATATATATATATATATATATATATATATATATATATATATAATTAGCATACTGTCTCTGTATTTCTTCCTCTGTGTCACTGTGTTTATTATACCCACGAATTTATCCCATCTCCGAACTACCTCGTTTCCTAGTGTGTGTGTGTGTGTGTGTGTGTGTGTGTGTGTATAATAATTATTGTTATTATCGTGTATAATCGTGTCTTTCATGATCAACTTTCTTTGTTACATGTTAGTTCCAGACGTACTGGAATTTCTTCGAATCGTTCGTTAACCTGCTCTCTCAAGCCTTGCTGACACAGTCGCTGTCTGATACAGTGGCGCCCTCTCTGTTTCGGTTCCTTGCCGTTCTCTTGCTCGCTGGCTCCACTGTTCAGTCCAGTAATTGCGAGCCGCGCAGAGGGGGTTTCTGTAAGCGAAAAACGCATCTCCGTTCGGTTCACCGCTACCAAATCTTCTTTATCATTGTGATCACACGACATTGAAAAGGCTATTAATAATTGTAATGAGACACAGCTTTTCCCAGAAGACTCATTGTAATAGCTTATTATCGCGCCATCATTATTATCATTTATATCATTATCATATTCTATACGTGTCGTCATCATTGAGTACATGTATATAATAATAGCTATAATAAGAATTTGTTTTTATAATTGTTATCAATATTCTCATAATATTAAGACAATGGGTATGTTTACTGAATCTTTCATAATAGACATTGTCCGTACATGATCTTTTGTTTCTGTCTAATGCTTATTGTGTTTCGTTCAATCTCGTCTCCAAATTTCTACACGTTTTTGTCTCTACCGTTATAGCTATAATTAGAAACTGGGTCGCCTGCCGCACAATTCAACGCCCGGACCCCCCTAAGACCTGGGCAGCGAACTCGCATGCAGACCCCATCAAAATTAGCCCTCCGCTATCGTTAAGAAGCTCACAGAGATACCTTAACCATTATACTCCGTCAACGAGTGTCGTTATAGGTAAACACATCAGCATTATCATCCTCATTTTAATTCTAATATTTAGTGAATGTCAGCAAATGTGACTGTGTGTGGAAGTTGAGAAGGTGCGAAAGAAGTCTGAAGTCGCTGCTTTGTCTACAATATTGAACTGACCTAAATACACCGAGGCCCCCCGGCTTCGGCGTGGTCATTGCTGGCTGCGTTATCAACAGGTCTTAGCCCAACTTACTAGCCTAACCGTTCCTATGACAGAGTAAAGCGACCGCTTTACTTCGGTTTATATCTGGATCACTCTCTGAACAGGTCACAAAGAGCATCGGCGTCTCGCTATCGTAATTCGCAATACGCATTATATTATCATCATACATAATTATCCTTACAATGATAATAGTATGTGTCATTGCCGACACGGTTAGTTATATATATATATATATATATATATATATTTAGTAGTTCGTCCCACTAATAATCTACATGGAATATATCCAACAGACTAAAGACCTGCATCCGATGCCGCCAGCTTAATCGCAGTTTTCAGTACGTCAACGTACGCACAGTTCGTCCCTTTCTACACACACATGCACAAACAAGCGCACCCAAACTAGTTCTCATATACACAAACCAAATCAACTACTACCACTCCTGCATGCAATGCTTTCGGACCGTTCAATGACAAGCTATCGCCATGTGGGCCCCTTTTATCCGGCTATCTTTCATCTTCGCCGTCTATCTACCTAACAGGCCACTTCGATCCGCGCACAAGTGGCCATCTGTCCCTTCGCAATCCACACACACCCACATACATACACCAGTTCTGTAATTACCTAGCAAGCAGCCAAACCTGAGTAACACGTGGAACACAGAGTGTGTGTGTATGTATATATATATATATATATATATATATATCTTCGTTTTCTTTTTACCGTTATTGTTATAATCATTATATCATATCATGTTTCATTCTCATTTTTAAATTTTCTGCCATTGCAGTACCCCAGCATTTGTGCCAGCTTTATCGTCGGTATGAATGTGTACAGAGTCACCTAAATATGTCACGTGACTTAAAATGGGGGCAATGGACGGTCATCATATACACGCGCGCCGTGCGTCATGATGACTAGATCGCCCTCCGTCTGCCCGCCATCTTTTTCTTCGTTATTTAATAATACACAGTAGTAAATACCATTTAATCGTCTCTTCTCCGCTGTAGCGCTTTTGTGGTCTGCAACGAAGTCACCATTATCCACATCATCGTCTCCTCCGTCAGCGACATCACTTCTTCTGTCTCGACTTCGATCGACTTTTATCCGAAACTACTATTGCCCCCAACTCATCGCGCAACCTACTACCGCCATGCCCCAGAGAAAGAGGAAAGGAAGGGGGAAGGCTAGTTGGCTACTGACAGAATGCGGCCTAGACCCATCATCACGATTCGTCGTTTATAATCATCATTATTAGCAGCAGCAAGCGCAGCAGCAGCAGCCGCGTCGCCTAACACAAACATCGAACAACTTCTAATACAAACCCATTTAGTATGGACGCTCATCATCGTCGTCGCATTAATCACATTTCAAATCATTTCCGGTTGTCGCAGTAATAGTAAATAGCCGCAATGTAGACTGTATTTGTAGCTATGCTCAACGAGCTAGTAAAAGAACAAGATTTATGATATTACAATTTATCTAACTGTATGTCTAGGCAATAATTATTATAGATTATGTAGACGAATAAATTAAGCAACGGCCGCAGTTGCTGGTTGAATGGGTTCTTTACTGCCGGTTGTTGTTGTTGTTGTCGTTGTCGTCGTCGTCGTCGTCGTCGTCGTCATCGTCGTCGTCGTCATCGTCGTCGTCGTCGTCGTCGTTGTCGTCGTCGTCGTCGTCGTAGTCGTAGTCGTCGTTGCTGCCGATGATGATGACGAAGTTGATGATGTTGAGTTGTTGGTCGTAGTTGCCGATGGTGTTGTTGATGACGCTGAAGCTGGTACGGATAGCCCGGCAGACGCTGATGTTGCTGGTGATGACGCTGTGGTGGTTGTGGTCACTGGTGTCGTCACGCCCGAGTTGAAATTGTTCGAACTGCTGCTGTTGCTGCTACTGGTCTCCTCTTTGAGCCCTTTTTGGATAGAAGTACTGTTGTTGTTCGACGTGGCCAATGCATCCTTGAGTTGAGCCACGCTATCTGGACTCGTTGCGACTTCACCGTTTTCTGACGTAGTGTCCATCGACTCATCGGGCCGGGAGTCGCTTTCAGCAGAGTCGGCGCGACCGTTCTCCTTGACGTTGTCTTTGTCCTTAGCTTGTTTAGCCTCATCATTCTGCTCACCATTTGTTTTCGTCTCTTTCTCACTCTCAACAGCCTCTACGTCGCCCTCTGTTTCTTTTGCGTCCTTGGCGTCGTCCGTGGCGTCCTCCTTTCTGTTCTCTGGGTTTGGGCTCTTGTGTCTCGGCTCGAAGGCAGGAGGTGGTGGGGTCTTGCACTGGGCCACCTGGTAAAGCACATCGGCAATATTGCCGGCCACGCTCTGGTCGAGAATTTGCGACATCACAAGTGTCAGCAAGCGCTGTTGTTGTTGCACAAACAGCGCCCGATTATCAGGGACACATGCTAACACTTTGAGTGTTGTTGACGCACGCCTCACCATGTCGAGGGTAGTCCCCATCAACTCAGGATTGTCCCGTAACGCAGTGATGCCCTGTTGGTTCGCGATATTGAGTGCCGATTGCTCAGCCTGTTCGACGAAGGCTAACAGGTGCGAAATCGTAACGCCACCGGTCCCGCCTGAGATGGCGATGGCTCGAGCGACGTAGCTTTCGGCGGGCGCCAAATTCGACAGTAGCACGACCGAGAACTCGCGCAAAACTTGCTCTTCGCCGCGGGCTAACCAACGCGACAATTGACCAAGCAGACGAGCCAATCTTGGCCAAGGTGGTGTAGCTAGTAATAAATCAACGTTAGATTCCTGCACTGATAGCTTGCAAAGCGCTTCTACGGCCAGTCGCTGAAGGGACGTCGCCGAAGCGGCCGAGCAACCCGGTAATGGATCTTGCGCGACAGCCGACTCACATACAGCCCAATGCAGTAAGCCGTCAGTAATAGGTAGTGAGATCTCCTCGGCATAGATGCTAAGGTCCAGGTGCGTCGAGATGTTGGCCAGAGTGACCATCGTGTTCTCACGCAATACAGCTAAATGCTCCCACCACCACTCGTCTTCGGCTGTGAGCGAGCAGCACTGCTCCATGCCGTCGTTGTTGGTCCCGTTTGAAGTGGAACTGGTATTCGCTGTTTGCTCCTTCACATCGTCAAAACAGCTCTCGGAATCAGCTTTATTTGCCGTTGTTTCGGCTCCTTCTCGAAGCGAGTCTTCTTTTGAATGACCAGACCGAGGTTTGCGCGCATTGTGCTTATGATTTAAGAGTAGCATTCGACCCAAAATGACCATTGTGCCAGGATGACGCGCGAGTTCTTGTTCATTGCCAGGCACAAACGACAGGTTTCTTAAAATCGTTGACAGAATGATCGTACGCCTTGCCAACGACTCTTGCTGTTCTGTCAGTGTACAAAGAGACGGTTCATCGCGAGTATAGGCCTCATCGTCCATATCTTGATCACGTTTACGTTTGCGTGCTTCACAAACTTCGTCACTGAGTTCCCCATTTAATAGAACTTCATCAATCTCTCTCTCGATTTCTTTCTTTACTGCAGCAGGGCTGTTGTCTTTGCTTTCCCTATCAAATCCCAACGTTAATTGACGCTGCTCGCTGTGAAGTGTATACGCCCACTCAAAGTCTTCGTCTTCCTTTTCGCTCTTGAGCAATCGACAGAACCTTACATTCTGACGCTCGCTTTCAAAATGCGTTACAATGTGTGACGTAATCTCCCCACAACCGTTCTGCCAGTGATCATAACCTCCGTTAAAGTCTTCCCACGATTCGGGTGTCTCATTATCTCCGCCATGTTCCAGAAACTTCAACAAAGTAGACGGAGTCATCCGTTCTCTGATCTTTACAAGTTTACCGTCTTGCGTCATTGAATTCTTTTTGGCGAACGATAGGTCAAGCATTGGCGCGTCTTTGGTGAAGTTCAACTTCTTCAACTCTTGGTCTCTGTCTTTAGGCGCCACATCCTTTTCAAGAAGAAACCATGGCCTTTCCCGTTTGCTGCTATCTTTGTTCGACTCTTCTGGTTCTTTGGAAAAGTCAAAGCCAAGTTCCAGATCATCAGCAATGGCGAACATCTCCGAGAGGCACTTGCGGTAGTGCTCAAGAAGTGTTTCAAGGAAGCCTGGAAGATGCTGAAGGCCGAAGTAGAGCACGCTGTTATCATCATACATAAGAATCTGGATCACATCTAAAGCCCATGTGCTTTCGGCCAAGAGTCCCGACTTCAGACTCATCATTAGACGCCATGGGTCCACTGGTGCTACATCCTTTGGAAATAAGCGACGACGCTTATTGTTTAACGGCTGAATTGCTTCGACGCTATCGGGCGGGAACAGTGGTTCTTTTCGGGCAACGATTGCTGCTGGCGCCATTTGCCCTGGAGGTGGAGGCATTTTGTGCTGCATGTACGGCTGAGGTGGACCTACTCTACCTATTTGAGCGCCGGCCATAAAAGGAGAACTGATAGGACCCATTTTGTTTGGTGAAGATGTTGTATTCAACCAGTCCGCATTATTCTGTAGTGGGCCTGGCCAACGCTGCTCTGTACCGGGCCCAGAGCTCGGGGCAAATGGTGGTCGAGGTCCCCAGGGCGCAGGCACAGATACAGTAGGACAACTCGCAGGACCTGACGAGTTCCGAGATGTTGGAGGGTATCCCGGCATGGGAGGCTGACCGCGCTCTGTAAATAAAGGCGCCGTTAATATATATTATCGATTTTAGTGGAAATGCTTGGGTTAAGGTAAGTCGGATGTTAACGTAATTATTATTTCTTACAATTTTTAATTAATAATTTTTCTATATGGTACATACGTTTACATAAAGGGAGTCTACTATAAACTAACTTGAGATTTTCCATAATTCTCGACATTGCGTAAATAGGGCCAAAGTATTACCATAGCTTTGTGGTGGTCCATTATAATGAGATGCTCCTTGTTCTTTCATAATGTCAGGATGTCGTTTAGCGTAGAAGTCTGGTCGTGGGGGAGTTTGTACGTTGGACGGACCGGTAGGCGTCGTTGGCCCTGGGGGCGGATAAACTCGCATTCCATTGTGGCCAGGCTGACCCTGTCCTGGAAATGGAGGCTTTTGTTGCCCAGGCTCAAACGGCGTCACACGATTCGGCGGTGGGCCATCTGGGGGCGTCTGGCTGGCACTTGGCGGTATGGCCGCTATGCCAGGAGGATACGGTACTACTTGAGGCCCGGCGGGCCCGCCAGGACTCTGTAATTGAGGCCGCGGGCCACCAGGAATGGCGTGCGGAGGGTATCCTATAAACAGTGATATACCAACATTGTATGCTTAGTCCGGCAATGGTTATACGCAAGTTTTGTGAACATACAGGATACCAAATTCTTCCTGGCAGAAACGCTATGAACGATATTTTGTATCATTATATTTTTTAATTAACAAAATGGGATCTATACTTACCAGGGTAATGCTGAGGTGCCGGAACGGGAGGTGGCTGCTGTCCTTGTGGAGCAACGTTAGGTGGTGGGGGCCCAGTCGGCACGACATTTGCCGTGGACGGTGGAACCTGAAGCGGTGTCGGGCCCTCTTGCTGCTGCTGCTGCTGCTGTTGTTGCTGCTGCTGTTGCTGCTGCTGCTGCTGTTGTTGTTGCTGCTGCTGCTGCTGCTGTTGCTGCTGCTGCTGCTGCTGTTTCGTATGTGGCGATTGAGCCCCAGCCGGACGTGGCGAGCAGACAGCAGGTGATTGCGAGCGACTCTGGCCTGCCTGCTGTTGCTGCTGCTGCATCATTGCCGCCGGACTTTGCGGAGGTTGGGGGTGACTCTGCGGCGTGGGCGGTTTGTCCGGGAACGGACTGGACGCCGCGGGGGGCGGAGTCTGTTGGGGCGACTGGTGGTGCGTTGGCGGCACGCCTACTGCTCCGGGCGGACCATATGGAGGACCTGCCTGCTGTGGAGGTCCTTGAGGCGGCCCGCCAGGATAATCCGATGGTGGGACAGGACCGTTGCCGTGTGGAGACTGCGCATGTGGATAGCTGCTCTGGGGTGGTCCTCGTGGTGGGTAGCCGGGGTGCCCGGGATGACCCGGATGTGCGGGATGTTGTCCGGGGTAGCCCGGCGGGTACTGCGAGGGGTCACCCATGGCTCCTGGGTGGGGGCCTTGTGGTGGTGGGTAGGGCCCCGCCATTGCTCCAGGATGACCCGGATGGCCGGGGTGGGGACCCGGATGGGCAGGATATCCAGCGGGCGGTCTTCCATCGGTGTAGCCCTGGCCCGGATATGGGCCGGGATGACCTCCGGGATGTACCGGGGGGTGTCCAGGTGGCGGAGGGCCTCCCGGCCCAGCAGGGTAGTCCGGGTGGTACTGACCCGGCGGGCCTGGAGGGCCAGGAGGTCCGGACGGTATGCTAGGGGGCGCTGGGTTCGAGTTGGCATTTGGTTCTTGCGGCGACGAAACAGCAGCATTGGCGTTCTTTTTCTTGCGAGCTGCAGGACTCTCGAGCGAATTAATGATCGGCTGAGGGTCGATATTACCCCGGTCGAACCTGCACTCGTACGGTAGGACGTGCTTCGTGTACTGTTTGCGTAGGGTGTACGCCGCACTACTAGATGCCCCAACGTTCAGCAGCCCCGCGATATCCTTCCACGCTTTCTGCTTCGTCACCTCCATGAAACCTCCGCGGTCGCGCACCAGCGCATACAGCCGATACAAATCGAGAGGCTGCTTCGAGATCGTCGGATTGGTCGTGATCGCCGTACCCTTCTCTTCATTGAACCGCAGCAGTCGATCCACAAATTCCTTGCGTTCGGGCTCACTACCCAGTTCATACTGCTTCTGAATTGAATTGTTTCCTTTACTACTTCCGCCGCCGCCGCCTCCTCCTCCTCCTCCCTCCTCCTCCTCCTCCTCCTCCTCCTCCTGTGTTTCCACCACCTCCTCCTGTTCCGCCGGCGCCGCTTGCAGTTGCTCCACTGCTAGTTGCTGCTCCTGCCGCAGCTGCTGCAACTGCCGCTGCGGCTGTTCCTGCTGCACCTGTTGGTGTTCCAGCACTGGCTCCTGCGCTGGGGGGCGGCGCAGGACTCTGGGCGTGGAATCCAGATTGGGCAGGCTGTACAAAAACGACAATAATGTACGTTTAATACAATCAATATTGTACATGAAACATTGATATATTGCCATAAATAATTCATAATAAAAATAGTATGAATAAGCCAAATGGAATTCACTGCACAATTAACTTTTTATTGGTACATCGACGACTGGGGTGCATTTCGCTCATAGATACGCATATAGAATTTCTAATGGTAAATGCTTACCGGAAATCCTTGTGGATGCTGCGGAGGCCATTGACCTGGCTGTTGATTTGGTGGCAATGGAGAAGGTGCAGGGGATCTCGAGTTAGCCCCTCCATCGTACTCTTCAGGAAAAGACGACATCGACCGAGGTGAAGGTGTAGGCCCTCCAGGGTGCAAACGGCTTCCCGGTCCACCCTGGTTACTGCTGTTGTTGGCTGATGGAGGCATCTGATTTGAGCCTGAGTCATCTGCCGTTGACGATGATGCTGACGCGTTCGAGGCTTGACTGCCCTCGTCGAATGCTGACGGTGGTTGAGAACTCGCTGGCTTCCCGTCAAGAACAACACCCGGTGGAGGACCTGGGGGCCCATTGACCCGCTGTGGAGACATCGACCTATCGGGCGCGGGTGAGGGAGATCCTCGAGGTGGACCACCTGGATGTCCAGCCTCTGCCATCGTCAACGGCGGTCCGACCATTGGACCACCAGTCGAGTATCCATAAATCTTTTGTTGTAAATGCTGGCGCAGGTAAGCCGGATGACCACCGGGATGTCGAGGTGAACTAGGAGAGCTTTGCGGAGGTCCCCCCGGTCCGCCAGCCGTTGCATTGGGGGGCGGTGGCCCTCCTCGTGGCGGAGGGTAACCATACTGACTTGGAGGTGGCATCATCCCACCAGGACCGGGATGTCCAGGATGTCCTGGATGATGACCGGGATGACTGGGTGGCGTTGCTTGGTGATAGCTCATCTGAGCCATTTGTGCCATTTGTCCTGGTGGCCCAGGGGGACCAGGCGGACCAGGCGGATAGCCGGCTTGCTGTGGAAATCGTGGATACTGTGCATAACCTGGAGCTCCTGGCGGGCCGTATCCTGGCCTTGGACCATAACCTAAAACGTCGAAAAAAAAAACACAATTATGCGACTCATACCATATATTAAGGGATAGAATGTACACGGCATCGCATGCAGATGCAACTATACAATGCCAACTGTAATTCTATAGCTACAGTACTATACAGACTAACACGATCTTAAACATAGCACGGTGAAAATTGCAGGATTTAACCTATTGGATAAACAATGCTGCTACCTTGAGGGGCGTATCCCATAGGTGGGTACGGTTGTCCCGGAGGTCCGGGCGGAAGACCTTGTGGTCCTGGTGACATTTTGTTTGGCCCTCCTGGATATCCATCGGGTAGGGGGCCTCCATGATTTGCTGTAAAAATGAATATGCATTCAATCGTTTATATGACAACACCTGCATTATTCACAAGTTTTCGATGGAGTTTGTTATATTAACGCTACGGATGCGTTTTTACGAATTTACAAAATATCTGCATAAATCAGCCCTGTATCCGTGCAAAGAAACGTACCAAACCAGGAACCTATAAATTGGCTCGTTTCAAATATAGTTCGACGGTACTCACGAGGATAGCCTGATGGAGACATCGATCTGGACCGAGGAGGATTGGACGCAGGAGAAGCTGCGCTTCTCTGAGGTATGCCTTCATTTGGACCGCCACTTCCAGTTTCGTCAACGCGACCATCCTAAGATCGAAAATTCAAAAGCGTTATGTTCGTACATTTTTTTTTAAACTATGCTATTATGACCTATGCTAACTTGAATAAAGCCGAAACATACTTTCACGTTATGGACATTTACATTTAAAATATATTTGAGCCATCGACAGAGTGAAATAGCTTGCATATCCTCTATATCCTGTTGAAAGATGCCTTGAGGAAAGATGTTTTATCGAAGCTAGATTAACGCTAGTGAAAAGACTGATATTGGTAAATTCCATAATTGTTATAACAAGCAGACAGAATACGTGCCCCTCTACAGCTCTAACTAAAGTACAAGGTATTTGTGAATAAAGTGTGCATAGATAATATATCTATATGACTGGTTTCAGATCACCAAGGAGAGACCAGCCTGCTCGATTGAATGTAATGACGTTTTTATACATAGTCACCGCACAACCATATCAAATAAAATGTAACCACCAAATCGGGTCCAATGCCATGTGGTTACCCCTCGTCTGTACCCCACTTGTGCGACTTCATATTCGTCTGGTGCCCGTCCCATTACTACATGTCCGTTAAGCGCATCACCTCCATTATCTTGTCATCCATCTCTGCTTTCTGATTTTCTCTCTATCGTTTATTTATCTCTGGCCTTCTTACCCCCCCCCCCCCCTTCCCATCTTCTTTATCTTCACAATAGTTTTATCTTTCCTATTATCATCCTTGCCACTATTTTTTGGTCACCCCAACTTCAGCTTCGTCCGTTTAGAGCCATCTCCATCCATATAGCGCAATTGCTGTAGTAAGAGCCGCAACATGAGCCACATGTGAAGACGAAGCAGCATCAGCTGAATCAGCGCCAGAATAGAGACAGATTTGGAAGGAACCGTCAGATCCGCAAATCTCCGAAGTCGAGACCAACAGCCATCTCGTGTCTCAATCGTCCCCTCTTATTGCGTATACGAACGAGGGGAAGTTCGCAAGCAGACACTAACACTAGTTTCGTACTGACGTAGCGCGCGCTTTTTTCTGTAAGCAAACACATCAATAGCAGCAGCAAGAGCCGCAGAAGCAATAGATCGAGTGAAGTATCCAAAGAAAGAGCCCTGCGCGTAAACGCGCTGACACTGATAAACATAATACATACGAACCTCATCTCCTCAGCTAGAACATGTCTCGTAACAGCTAGAAAAGCGAATACGGTGAATCACCAAGCAAAAACAACGAACCACTTCTGCTGCTGTTTGTGCCCATCTAGTAGTCATCGGGCTGTTCTTGGCTTTTCTTCCTATATGACGGAAAGATTCAAACATGCATACATGCACACACTCGGTCAGCAACGTAGACCTTCTCTCAAGTACACTCTTTGTCGGCCAAGCAACAGCGGCGGCAGCGGCGCCGGCGCCTGCTGGCGAACCTCCCTGACGAAGATGATAGCGGCTGTGAGTACTACAGCACGGCGCACAGCAACAGTCAGGCAAACAACTAACGACAAGGAACTGTTGTCTATCTACCGCCCAATAGAGCGGGCGAAGTCAGTTCATACTCAACAAGCGCCTTCGGTAAGGGCTGCACGTCAGCAGACAACAGCAGCAGCAGCTCGCCAACGTAGTGCTCTAAGCTAGCTAGAACGCAAACGGATACACACCGAAAACGGCGACATATAGACGAGTCAATGACGGATGAAGTCGACAAGCAGATCGACTCGCGTTGTTCGCCTTTAGAGAGAAAAGCCTCTTCATCCAGCCGAAACGAGCAGCAGCAGCAGCAGCAGAAGCAAAAAAAAACAGAACCGAAGAATCAGTCCGCCGTTTCTGTGGACTGCCACAGCGCACCGGCGGAACAGGCCGGTGCTTGCGTCGCGAAGTCTTCGTCTGTTTCCTTTTAGTCACCAGCGAAGCCGTCGTTATTGCGGTTGTTGTGGGCTTTATTCCTTCATTCTTTCGCCTGTCGTCCGTCGTATACCCATTCGTTCGCAGATTTGCCCGCTGCAAAATGGGTTCGCGCGGGCGCGCGAAACAGCGGACGGGCGATTCACGTTGCTCAACCCCGTCCGCCACTGCCATCGACATTGCCAGGACTGAAGTTCGTCGCGCCACGAACGCTGTGGCTAGTTGCAGAGAAAGCGGAGACCAATAGCATCTTCTTTTTCTTCTAACTCGTCTTTTGGAATCCTGTCGAATCGTTACCATCATCCGCCGGCACATCATACGATGTCAGCGACAGTAGAGTCCGGTGTCGAGTAGACTCAACAGAAAGAAAACTACTCCGATGGTTGGCTAGTCCGGAGCCGGGCACTGCAGTCGATCGACGTCACTTCTGCCACGACAAGATGAAAGAAGCAATGACAGCAGCAGAAGATGACACTGGTGATAGCCAGCGTAGCCGAAGTAACGTCAGCCAGAAAAGCCAGATCAAATACAAGACGAAAGAACAACAACATCAGCTCCGAGAAAAACTAGTGGCAGCCCCTGCAGAAGCCAACTACGGCAACGGCAACAACAGCATCACCGAGTGTCGCCGCCGCCGCTACGGGCAATGGCGCTGCTAGCAACGGTGGCAGCAACGTAGCAATGGTAGTCGCGAAGTTTTATATTTGCGTTCGAGCGCATCAATGGCATCTTGATGAGCAGGCGCGGCGAGCGAAGGCCCAGCAAGCTCGGCTCCACTGCGCTCGTTCAATTCTAGCACGACTCTCTTGGCCCTGCGAGGCGGACAGGCCAACAGAGCAGACAGACTACGGACTACTGTTGCTACAACTACTCAATCGTTGTTTGCGGACCGGACCAAACCGAACTAAGTGGGAAGAGACAGCCAAAGCGACCGCGCACTGTCACTGTTATCCACCGACACGGACGCGCATACAGAGAGCGAAAGAGAGATATGACAACCAACGATGCGGGAACGGAAAACCAGCGAGCTACAGCGCCGACACCAACAAGCAGTCGTACAGAACGCAAACGTGGTAGTAGTTGTTGCAGCAGTTGGCAGTTCTCCTTCTAGAGCCGATGCGCCAGCATGAGAGTAGACGGAGACAGACACAGAACGGACTTACAGGCGAACAGTGAATGGTCGCGGCGGCAACGACGGAATGGGACGATAGAACAAACCGTGGCGGCGATACGGCGCCGTCATCAGCAGCGTCATAGCGCCAGCAGCAGTCATCGCTGTTGCTGCTATGCTCTCTCGTTCGAACGCTTGCGGTGCGCTCCGCAGCAAACGATCGGTGTTAAACAGCAAAATAAGCGACATGAGATCAGTTGCTTGCTCGATTGGTTGTCGGACATTGGAATCAAGCTGAGACATTGCAGCTGGCGCAGCACATCCAGCAACCACAGAGACGAATGATGGGTCAACACCATAATGACTATGGGTGGGTTAGTTGGTTTGGGGGAACAGGGGACGGGGGAGGACACGCAACAGATGCGGCAGGACCAAATGAAGCAGTAGTCGACGACCCGCGGTTGGGATCAGTTGAGGAACGCAAAGGGGGTGACGATACTTTGCCGAACGCCAACAGAACGAGTAAGTGTTCTTCGGTTTGAACAAACCAAGCTACCAGCCATCCCATAGGAGCTTCATGGATATGCAAAAAAGAACCAGAGACGAAACTCTATGGTCACCCAAAGAAGCTACTGCTGTGGGGGCTCCAGGCGACAAGACTAATAGATCAATTATTACGATAAAGCCTCTTAATATCGCCTGCACTAACGAGTGATGTTCCTTCTGTTCGCCCTAAGCTACACAATAAGACAACAGGCCAGCCTGGCGGCTGTACTCGAAGCCTTCTTACGTTTAGCTCTGATACATTGCAATTTCAACCGAATCATTCGTCGTGTATACATACATCGTCGTTGGTTCACGGAGTAGGCTACGGGCAGAAGATGTGTTGCATAAATTAGGTACGCACACGAAAGAGCATATATCGGCTAGATGGAACTAAAAGCAAATAAATGTTGACAGTAAGCGAGAAACGGCATATCTTTTCTCTGATACACACGTAGAAGGTACATTATATTTGTGATGAAAATATTGTTACGGAACGAACGACAGGAATCTAACATATTCAGGCTAACGAGACCAAAACAATTGTTGAACTCGTTGTTTCTCGACTCACTCTAAAATAACTTTGATGACGATGGATTAGGTAAGAAGGGGCAAAAGGCGGACTACAGCGCAAAACAAAGCAGATTACGACGGGTTTGGCGGTAAGACAGAGGCGCCCCAAGAGGGTGTGCGCGTTGCGCGATGCCTAACCCGCTTGAGCCGATTCAGCTGGCATTTTAATCGCGTTGCATTTACGAAGCAACGCAAATGGGGACGACGCTGAAAGGAAGAGAGAGAAACAGATTTCGGAGAACTGGCCAATTCATGATTTGAGTTCATGAGGTTCATCAGCTCTGGTCAATGTTGCTTGCAATGAATACGTAAAAATAATAATAATTGCCTAAAGTAGAGCCGTTCATCAGGCAGCTTGACTCACTACGGTGTGGCTGCAAACGCAAAACTGAACATTATTTTCATTGGTGTTGTTATTATTGTTGCAGTCGTAAATTACATTGGAGAAGATATCAGGACAAATAGACAGGTTTCTTGGAAGAGCTGGAAATTAATTAGTTCTGTTCGAAACGTACCGGGGGTATGATCATCAGTTTGTATTGCTACAAATCAGGCAGCGGATATAGGAATAGGGTCTCTATTGTCAGTTTGCAAACGCATCACTGTGGAAATCGTCGGATGGCTCCAGGGAACTAACCATGATTATTATTATCCATTATTCACTATTATTTATAAAGATCGAATTGTATTGTCAAAATTGTTACTGCAATACGCTCACTGACATACTAGTTCTAATACTAAAGGTAAATTGCATTGGTCGCCTTTGGAATGATATTACAAACAGTATCCCTTTCATTTTTTTTTATGTAGGATGTCATCGTATTCACGGCGACGTAGCGTTGTCACCTCTATAAGAGAGGAAGTCGGACCACAGATCAGCTGTTTTACCCGCCAGGAAGATTGATAACGAGCAGATACTTAGTCCGCGAAACTGTGACATAAACAAAAGACAAGGAAAACGAAGACGGGTCATCGCAACAACACTCGACGGCCAGCCGCGCTACCACTCACTGTATTGCTATAATCGTACCGTTGTTGCGGCGCAGTCGTTATTGATAATCATCAACCCGTTTCAACCCGGTCCCATTGCTGCTGGTATCAGCTTGTCGACACCGGCAAGGGCATGAGTCTGACAGACACCGACAAAAGGGCTCTTAACGGCGGGGTTCAAGGTTACTATTACAAGCCAGCGTTGTCATCAACAGTCAAACAGCACCAAGCGCGCTCACCGGTTCGATGACAATAACGCCGGCGCCTGTGTCGCTCCCATGATCTCCGCGAAAGCAGCAGCAGAGGGAGCCACAAGTCTATTATTTTCATCACCTGGATCATCATTATCATCGACAGCAGAAGCGCTAATAGCGACATGATCCACTAACGAATGGCTACAGAGGTGGAGCGGACCGGTATTATTATCTGCCTCCTGCTCTGGACCGAAGACAACGATCGCGGGTCGCACAGCATTCACCTGCTTCATCGATCTTCACGAATTGTTTACATCGGTCGGTATGGGACAAACCTGAAGAAGTAGGCAATGATGACAGCAACGAAAGACCTGCTTGTATGGAACACGCGCGCGCGCACGGCCGGGCGCAGCTCTGACTGACCGGTGCTCGTATTGAAGATATGACACCACGCCATGTTACCATAGTCATCGTCGTAAAGCAACAGTGGCAGCATGAGCACGAATAGTGTCGTTGTTGTTGTTGCCAACGGCAAACGTAAAATTAGCAGGAACACCGATGGACATTTTAGCTCCGTGATCATAAACCAACAACAGTTTCATTGTTGTTATCATCATCATCATCGCCGACAACAGCTGAATAGAGACGGACGGAGAGACAATCAGACAGAGGATCACACAAACAAACGTCCTGGCTTCGTAACAGGCGGCAACTTGAACGCTACCACAGACGACGACCGCCGCCGCCGATGCCGTCGCCATCGACAACAACAGCAAGTACAGCAGCAGCGGCCGCCGCGTCGTTGTAAGGACTGACTGACTGACTGACAGACTGACACTGACTGGCTGGCTGACTACCAGAACGATGACAACATCAACAACGCCAACAGCGACGAACCTGTTGCTGAGAAGAATGATAAAAGGGTTCATTGACCCCTCGGCAGGGGTGAGCAAGAGAACAGCAACAGCAGCGGTAGTAATAGCGGCAGCGACACGAGAGTGAAACGAGATGCGCAGTAACAATGACCATCATCGACGGCGTCGTCGATCTTGATTGTGGTGCTGATGTTGAGCAGAAGTGGCGATAGTGGTGGCGGTGACGATTGTCATAATAATCGTGACTAACTATTATAGCTATGGCTAATGGCATCTGGCATCGGTATGGGATCAGTTATCATCAGCTCGACTAATTAATTGGCCGGTCAACCGGTGTTTTTTTTATTTCCCCTTTATGTTCCTATTTGCACTGATACTTATAACGGTCGCCTGACCTGATGTTTCGAGTTTTAGGTGCGTTAGCATCCGGACGTTCCATCCAATAATCGTCTTCTAGTATTAGCTAGCTTTGCTGACGTATTTTATGCTTGCTTAGACAGATAGACGTGAAACATTCGTCTCATACGCTCCCTACTGTGATACTATAATCTTATTCTATACTATGAGGGCCTTTATTTAAATAGCTGCTAGTCTTAGCGCCGCAGTTTGCGAGTGAGCAGTCAAAAGCGCGCATTACAATGAGATTGCTCAGTCGAAAATACTGTTCAAAAAAGTCTACGGAAACTATCGCAGTACGACGTTTTAGACTCGCGCAACCTTCAACATACTTTACTTGTATACATATATATACGGGTTTATTGACTATGCAAACGCCGAACCTGTCATCATCCTTATAACGAGGCGTCAAGGCAAAAGGAAGTGGGCGGTGAAATAATTTCAATCACAGATTATTAATAGCTCATTTTTACGATGACACTTCTCTTGCCTCTTCGACCAGTTGATTTTTTAGTTCGTAGTTGACCACCATCATGGACGACCATCAGACCCTGACTGCTGCACCAGCATCGACAGTAGCTAACTAAACACTAACCGTAACTATAGCAGCAGTCGTTAGTAGCTATAGAAGCGAACGGAAATAGAAATTATATGAGCAGAACGTAGCACGACATGCTACACGCAGCAGCAGGCAGAGGGCATCTGATGACTTTGAAATTGTGAAGGAACGAGCCACAACATTCATCTTGACCGATTGTGAGCGTAAGTGAGATTAGGGCAATGCGAAAAGACAACGTAATGGCAGCCGTAAAAACAGTTACAGGCGGAGTAAGAGTTTAACAAGCGTAACAGCAAGAAATAACAGACGTCCCGACTGATTAATTACATACATCCCACGTTGATTTCATAGATACAATAAATGCCTGTGCCGAGCTGCAATAACAGACATATAAATCATTGCACACAATCGCAATCGTAAAACAATTTGTTGCAATTGCAACAATCGGTGTTTATGTGGGTGTGTGTATGTGTTTAGTTGTACGAATGTATAAACATCATTCGTAGACTATACAGTCGTTCGTTATGAGGAACTGTTTTCGTACGTCGATGGATGCATAAACCACACGATCTCGTCAATTTACCTACAGTCTATTGAATATTTCCAATTAGCAATACAGAGAGCAGATCGCCATACAATTCTTTTTGCGCGCCGCCTACTACTACTACTACTACTACTACTACTACTACGGTTGCTGCTGAACTAAACGGGTCAAAAAAAAGCTCTTCTTGACCATTTTTAATCGTCAGTGGCCGAACTCCGCTGCTAACGGCTGCATGATCCGCCCGCGCCACGCTCAGTCAGCTATAATAAAGTTTTAATAATATGTTAGTAAATGATAATGACGCCCCTGACGGTACTGATGATCGCAGCCGTAAATGCTAAGTGTTTGTGGTCCTTCCTCCTAATTCTCATAATCGCCACAGCGGCAAGAGCAAGCGGTCGGCGGTCGGTGCAGTCTCTCATCACGCCAGCGAAAACCACTTCCGCCTTTCGTACATACACTATGCTCCTACGACGCTTGCGCCACCGTTTCACTACTCTCACTGAGGCTTTCGTGGTTGCCTCTATAGCCGTCGCTGTGGCGGCGCCAGCTGCAACAGCAACAACAACAACAACAGTGACTCATGACGAAAAGCAGTAGGAACTGATGAAGAAAGTAAACTACTTCTTCTCGTTCTTCGTTTCCTTCACCGGTGTCATCATCGCCGTCCTCACTAGAACCGTCGTCATTATCATCATCAACAGCACCGACTGACTTTTGTGGCTTTCGCAGATGATTGGCGATGGCGATGACGTCATACTCACAATAATCAAAATGACTTTCTGCACTTAATAACAACGCCGTGGGGCCGAGACGATTCGACAACATCGATAGACACTGTTCGGCACAGTATACGTACAATTGAGCCACTTCCATAATTATCATACATCAAATGAGTATAATCATTTCATCATCATAAGTATAATCATTTTCATTATCATCAACTGCCCTACCAACATTTCATAAAAAGTGAAACGGATTCTTCTTTTGTTTCATTAATGGATATATATTTGTTGTTGCACAAATTAGATGCGTCGACGAAAACTCATCTTAACGGATTATGTCAATGCCGCTCTCCTGGCAAATCCTTCTACAACTACTCGTCTATAAACTGTTCGTCTCTCAAGCCTTTACATATGACCTTCGGAAAAAAAAACCTTATTCAGCAAGCTGTTCTTGCAATACTCAACTGAAGATATAACCTTAAGATGGCCACAAGCATAAATAACAACAGCAGCAGCACATCCTTACCAGTATCGCAAGACGATCGGAAAACGTCAAGTAGACGCAGGTTGATAAATACTCTGAATTTTTTTTTATCCTGGTTTCATCACTCGCTCCTACCACATGTTCGGCCAGTGAGGTGAAATTACCCCCAATTTATCCACTTATTGTTGCTGCTGTTGTTGTTGTCTTCGTCGAAAAGCAAAGTAAATTACGGCACTGTTGTTACGGCTATTACTCTATTAAAGCCAGTCAGTCTGTCATCTACTGATTTTCCTTTCGCTGGTTTCTGAGTTTGGCTTCTCATTCTTAATTTCTTTCGTCAAATAACGGCACATATTGTTCCTTTTCCCCAGAACTGACGACCGAATAAACCAATCGTCGTTCTCTAAGGGAAAATACCGTGACGGTGAAAGTGCTGCCTCATATCTCTGTTATAACGCTAAGAAAATTACGCTGTTTGAGCATGGATCGAGCTCCGACTGAATGATCTGATATATAAAATACAAATAATACGTACTAGCATACAAGATAATAGATGATACTCGTATTATGAGGGAGATTTGTTAATTAATGATATTTGCTAGACAAACCAACTGTCGCGGTCAAAAACTTGTGCTGGTGCTGCTGTTATTGTTTGGCATGTCATCATCCACAGTTCGACCTTGTAATAATCGCTTGCTACTTCGTATTGCAACTTCGTATTGGCATCGAAATATCAAGAACTACGAGGTAATCAGCAATAACTTGTAGTTATCAATAGCGCTATCCCACTGATCTTGTTATATATTAAATACCCTATAGAACGAGTGGCAAAATTTGCCTTCGACATCGTAGACAAGTAGTTATGCCTACAACAACAGTAACTACAGAGATGTTGGGGCAAGACAGTAAAGCCTTGTTTCCTCCCCCTGCCGCTGTCTTTCGCCCTCTACTGCCGAGTGAGAACCAGTTCAGAACTGAGAATTACACTGCTGCATGAAATGGGCTATTTTAACAGCTGCTACCGCTGTTATATTTATCTGCTTGCCTGCGACAGTGAAGTGTTGGCACCCAACTAGTTTGTCTACACCTGAACATATGCAGCTTTGGCCGTCAGTCTGTTGCCGACAGTGAAGGATGAAGTTTCGAAGATCGGCCGACTCTGAATTGAGCTGATCGGTCTGATTGTTGATGACGATGTTTTGCGCGGTTCGAAGTGTAGGAAATACAAGTATGTTCATATGATTGTTTATCGCGCAGCAAATAATGACAAGAATGAGCCCCTATTTGCGCGCCCCTCACTAAGCAATTAAGTATGTGTTTTTAGAACTATAGCAGCAAGATCGTACTTGCATATATATCCAACTATCGGCTGACTATAATTCTGTCGTTCCTTACGATAGCTTAGTAGAGATAGTAATTTTTATAGCGTATGCTGTCACAGTTTTTGGACACGAATGCAATACGATTGATTTGGTTACGATGATTGAAAGTAAATCGATCCTTAAACAAGAAATTTCCGGTTGTCATTGTACTTTCATGCTCGCATTTTGAATATTTTGAGACTAAAACTGTAGGGCGTACGTCGTTTGGTATCTTTTCTGAGATCAACTTTAATCTGAAGTACATACATAATTTAGAGAAGATAACGATATATTCAGTGACAGAGTTGGCTATTCGAAGAGTGATGTGGGAAATATGTGTCTACCGTAGAGATCTTGTCAATGCGCGAATGTTTTATTGTGCCTATATTGCCCATATGTGAAACGAGTACTTGAAAAAGTCTCAGTGTTTATTAATATATACACATCATTGACTGATTGTCGCAGACCACGTTCTACAATGTAATATATAGTACTTGTATTGTTCGTGCATAGACAGATGTATACGGCTTACAACCAAAGAACAAAAGGGGAGGATCGAGTAAATTTATCTAGACAGCGCGGGCCGAGCAAGATTTCTTATTGTTTGGAATTATCGTGCTCGTCACTTCATGATCACCTATGTGGTCAAACCTTCCATTTTTACCAAATGAAGTAACTGACCTAATATGTTTGATATATAATGACATTCAGATTGGACTGCTGTTGCGTTAGCATCTTTTACGGCTGTCGATTTTCAATCGAACGATTTTTATCCTATTTTTACCTCCATAAACTTGCGATCACTTACGTGCTGTTTCATGTATGAGTCATTGTTTTCACGTTTCATCTCTTCTACAACACTTTTACCGGTCTGTCAATTGTCGTACCCACCTGAATCCATATGCAAGTTCACACCTAAGCGAACCGTGCATATTCAATAATCGCTAAATACATTATAGAACTATTATGGTGGTGACATGCTTTCGCGATGGGAACTCACGTAGTCCATCGTTGCCTTCTTAAAAGGAAATCATTGCAGCTAAATCACTAAAAGCGTTTCTTGTTTTCCTTCAATGAAAGGTTTTAAAAGTGCATGACACATATATGGTGGACGATGCTTAGTGCAAAGCCTGCAAACTCAAAGAGCTTTTTATTATTTTTTTCAAGAGCCAGGAAATCACCAACAACTAGCATTCCCCAAGCTTACATTAGTCACCTAAGTTTGTTTACCTTAATTCGAATCAGGAAGTGTCTCTGCGTCCACTTGCGTCTGTGCGTACGTGTTTATGTGACAGAGATAGGGGGAGAGAGAAACGGGCAGAGGGGAGGGCAGTGCAGTGATACAGATGACACCATAAAGCCACGCAGAAGACCATACTAAACATGTTTGTTTGTCTGAGGCTGCGGTCTTTCAATCGTTGTTCTCCTTCATTCGCAATGTCGGTGCGCTCCTCAGCAATCTATTCTGATTCTACTCGCTTTCCCTTCCACGGCTTCTCCTGATTAGAAACAGACAGCCGCGTCAGTAGCAGCAGCAATAATCGTATATAATCATCGTCCTCGCTAGTGGCACCATCGCTGTTGCAGTAGTAGCACGGTTATCTACTGGTTTTCTTACGACATCCCTCTATTTCTCCCTACCCCCGTTTCCGTCGCTTGCCGATCTGAGTTCCGCATCTGTTTTACTGGCCCCAACGTTCGACCTACGTCAGCACGCGACCCATCGCTGCAGCTGCAGCAGCACCAATCAAAATCATGGTCTCTGTGTATGGTGATTGTTTCATGTGGCAAGCGGCGCGCGTTTGCCACCTTCGCCATTCGTTCTCCTCACCTCCCCACTATTACCTTCCATAGCGCAGCAGCCCCCAGGAGGTCACCTCAAGCTCTTCTTGACATGCGCAAGGCCCTCGACTCTCGCTTCGTGGATAGAACATTACAGCCACCGCAACAGCAATGAAGGAAGGCAGCGACTTTTTCTTATTCCCCTCCTCTTTTTGGGGCCTGCTGTGCCCACCTGTCCCCACAGCTTCCGCACCTGCCGTTACTATCAGACGAAGTCGACACTTCGTAACCACTCCTCCCGTCTTTGCCTCCTTAAGCACTAGCCCTAAACCGACATCTCCCCTCCGAACCTTTCCCTTCATCGACGGTCCCAAAAAAAGCTACCCCCGCAAACCCGTCACCACGCCACAGGAATGCCTTAACTCTTCGCGGCAGTTCGAAGCAAATGGTACGAGTACTGCCCCTTTTTTCATTCGCTTGAAAACTCGAAGTCTTCATACAATGGCCTGTCTTGTCGACGACTAATCCAGCAGCAGCAGCAGCAGCGACAACGACGCAAACGGTTGACTCCCTCCACGCGCCACGCAGTTTACGTCATTACGACCAGACACCTACGCCTGCCCTGGTGTAGCACGGTAGAGTAGCCGAGAAATAGGCACGGATAGGATAACTGAAGTCGACGAAGTATAGAACGAAAAAAAAGTAGACGATAAGCGATAGAAAGGAAAACAATTGTCTGATCTCATAGCGAGCCCTTGAACAAAGGCCCCGTTTCTATAATAGGCGCTGCTGACCATGGCCTAACGCCATTGACGCACAGGAGGTTAGCATATGCTAAAAAGAGAAGAACCCTTGACAAACATCAGTCGCGGCCAATAAAGAATACACCGACTGAAGGCATTTCAGACTATCGGAGTTCATCTCTGATTACTTTCAGGCTACTTTATCCAAGAAGCTCGAAACATTATTGTACTTATTTCAATCGACCTGCAACCTAGGCACGGGCCACTGCTAGCCTGTAGATAAGTTCACATTATACCTAAACAGGGATATATTCTGCTTGTGATTTTATTTAATATAATGACAATTTGTGTCAAACCATCGTGTGGTGTGACAAACCATCGTAATTCCAAAGTTTAAAAACCAGAACCCATGGTATGCGTGTACCGTATAGGAGCGAATAAATCATATGATAACAGTAATAATAAGGTGCAATTTAAAGGGGGCATCAACCTAAAGTGTATGCCGGCGCGTAAATGCTTTTACATGGTATATAGTGATCTTTTAAAGTTGTCTTCTACAGAAACACCAATTCTATTCGTTTTATTGGTTGCTCATTAAACAACTGGTGGCAGCAGCTTTGAAATACTTTCTTATAACGTTTACTCGTTTCTCAGGGCCTGAGAGATGTGTATGACGCTTAGTTGATACTAATACTCCGTGATGCAAGAAAGTAAAACGCGGTTCCATTTAAACTGAACCTCCTAGGTGGGGACAGTGTGATTAATAACCAACTCATGAGCAGTTACTGCTCTCGCAGTACCCTACAGCACAAGGTCGACGCTCTACAGTAGTGCACAGAGATTATAGTTTCTGCTGTAACCACGGTACGTATTGTACCTACGTCGGATTTTATCATCCCACCGGTCTCGTCTAGGGGGTAGAATCGCCAAGCCAAATAGCACCTGCCCTATCACCCACGCATTTCTTTGCATGTCATTGAGGCAAACACGTAACACTTTGCTATGGAGAAACTGCTCGAGGGCGCATCAAGAATTGTGAAACGCTCTCTGTACCAAGAACAGAACGGTTCGTCCTTCAGCTTCTATGGCTGTGCTACAATAGATACGTCGAAGTTCCGTATTTCAACCTTTAAAGGTCCCGATGAGGTAAGCACTTTCCATGCAAGTTCGACGATGTTACCTATATAGGTGTATAATAATTATAGTTAAACAATGTAATATATACACCCAGTCTCGTGGAACTAAACTCTGTTTTTTTTTCTATTGTCATTGAAAGAAGTTGATATGGATGTCGTGTTACAAAACGGTGTCCTCTTTCATATATCTAAAACCGTAGTTTTTAGCAAAAAGACATTACCAATTAGAATTTTGAATACAAACTCAGGTTTTCATTGCTCCGATTTGACCAATTTAACAAAATTTTCGATACAGTTCAGCTATAAAAAAATCAGCAAACTTTCATTCGCCCCGAAATCTTTTCAGGCCGCAAACCGTAACCCGCTCAGATATGCAGCCTGAAGATATCCCATCCATACAGACTAAATAGCTGTTGAGAGCTAATACCTCACCATGCTAGACATGTGCTTCCTTCTATATTGCCACGTCCTTTGCCTCTTTCCGTTATCGTGCTGCCCTTCTGAATGACACTCTTTTCTTGTCTGTCATGTGTCGTTGTCGCACTGGATGCCTTCTATATCATTCTAGTATTCTAATAGTCGAAGTGCCCCCAGAATTTCCGAGCAGAATAAGGTTGAGTTGGCTCTCAAACTGTTCTGTCTCGCATATCTCCGACTACTTGCTTTCCTTTTGCCCTTTCTTCATATTCCTATGGTCTCTTCGCAGTCGCTCGTCATACTACGTTGACCATTTCCATGAGTACTAGTCCTGCCGCTAGCTGCTACTATCAGCACCAACGGTGGTGCTGTCACCGCCACAACGATTACCTGTGGCCGGCTGTTGGCTCGTTTACTGACTTGGTCGGTCGGGGGCCATCGGACGAGACGTAACTTTCAGAAGAGCAGTGGAGAACTTTAGTTAGGGGTTGCGTGCTTCGATTGGATCGACCGCCAGCGGCCAGTCCCCCATTGAATGCCGGTAAGCGATCACCCCTCACACCCCACCATCGCCCCTGCTCCCTGTCAGCCGTCAAACGACAGCATATTTCTACCTGCTCACACTCCCTACGCTTAAACACGTCGTGGATGACGGCAACGACGACTATGCCCAACCACCCTCCGCTAGCGAGGTTCAGCTCGACTCGGCTTACAAGAGGACCGCGTGCCTTTCTACTTGCAACGGTAGCAAGCAATCTCGCCATCTTTCATTTAATCGCGTTAGCCACTTTGCAAAAGCAATGGTCAATTAACTTTTGTCGTCCTACTGACTGATCGCCCAACAGACATTTTGTTTGAAAGGTGGGCATGACGGGGGTGCTGGTGGATAGTGGGATCGTTGACAGCGGCAATGAGAAGGACTCTGGAAAAGCAAAGAAAAAGAACGGACGGAACATGGGGTGGGGAATCTAGAGAAAAATCCCTTTAGCACGAGAACACGACGACTGTTAATGATAACGCCACCGCTGGCGTCCTGGCACACACGGCGCCGGCCGTTACCACAGCGCAACAAAACCCTCTTGTTATCACAATCGTCATCATCATCATCATGATCGCCACAATCATCATCATCATCATCATCATCATCATCATTAGCCGGCACCTAAGTCCAACAAGCAAAAGCCGCTTGATGCTGGTGGTTTTTGGAAAGTGATGGTGCCATCCGTGCTTTCATTTTCCTTTGTGGTCTCTCCCCTCTCATCTGCTCTATCTGCCCTGTTGTGTTCCTTTCTGCCACAGTATTCGTCGATGAAGACCTTTCCTACATCCGATGCCTCCTTTCTGCTTCCTGTCTTATTGTCAGCGTGCAGAGGCGCATTCTGCACACAGGATAGGACCAAACGAAACAGGGCCAAGCGAATGCTCTTCCCATCGTCCGTCACTGTTCGCCTTTTGCAAACAAATGCAGTTGCCCTCCCGGCTCCGTTTCTCTCCCCTTTCTCAGGCCAAGCGTCGGACCTTCCCGACATTATCCCAAGACAGAGTACGGATAGCACCGCTCATTGGGGCGACAACGACCGTTTGGCAACCTGCTGCGGCTAGACCCAGAACCCAGTGATGATGTCGTTCCTGTGACGGCAGAAGCAGCAGAAGCCGAAGTCCCACTCGCCAACAACATCGCCTATCGGTCGCCTCTCGCTCTTGTCGCCTGCTGTCTGTGGATTCTCAAAAACTCCTTTTCTGAAACGACAGAGTCAACATCCCAGAGAGCTACGGTACGCGCCGGTCGATACCGTACACAATGTGGCTGAGACATAACAACAACGACGACAACTAACGGCTGCGACCAGCAGGGTCAACAACAACACTATCGTACATTGGCTTTCCTGTGGCCGCGCTTCGTTTGAAGACACTCTTTTCTAATATTCCAAAATCAAAGGAAAGCATGATTGTATCAGCTGCTATTTCATCGCCTGGTTTTAAGCTCGACAGGTTGACAACTAGTATATCGACCCATATGGGTACAAAAACACAGATGTCTAAACCTCCTCGTAATGGGCTCCGTACCTCTGTAACTGACTGCACTGCCCTCTGGCGTCAAATCTGGCCTAAGCGCTCCTTTCAATCGTAACTGGTATTGCATCCTTCATCACTGAACATGAAACAGCGGCACCAGTGTTGTTTCAATGCGGAAACGTTTCACGCTTTTTTTCTCTCTCCCCGTTCGTTCGGTGGCCTTCAATTGGCTTCATTAGTCACTACCAAGCCCTCACGCTGCTCTCCGCAAGCGTTTACTGTCGGCTTTCTTCATCCGTCGAGACTCTACAGCAGCTTCACCCTGCCCGCCGGTATTCTGTACGAGAGTTTACTGCTTTTCCAAAGAGCAGCAGCGGAAAGCAACTCATTAAAAAGTCATTAGCTCCCCCGTTCCTTTCTTGCATTCCAGCCATTCTATCTCCGCCGATGGTGATTTTACGGAAGGCATGTAAGACAGCAGGTGGTGCTTATTTGGCGGCTGCTGCTGCTGCTGCTGTCAATAACTTCCGATCATGACTTATCGCCCGTAACACTAGGCGTAGATTTTTTGCACCGACTTTGCCCCCACCTCCATCTACTACTGCTATGACTCCCATTTTTTGTCAATGGCATATCGAAGGCGCGTCGACAAGGACGATGACGTCGGAGACAAGCAGTGGCCACAGGAAACAACAAGTGCAATGGCATCGACAACAAAAGGCGACGGGCGCAACGACAGCGGTAGCAGCGCTGGTGTTCGTAAACGTAGCAACGGCAACAACTGTATATAACAACAATATATTTTCGCACAACAAAGCGCTTTGTTTCTTTAACTAACTCGTGCATTTCATCAGAAACGTCAATCGATAAGACCGTCGAGATCGTTCGTTAACGTGCTTTGCATAACGTTACATCACTTTTCTCATAATAGCACAGCACCACGATTGCTACTACTGGCTATTACGGACGCACAGACAGAGGTCCAAATTACTCAACGCTTCAACAGCGTAACAGAAACCGATCTATTGTTTATAGGAACTTGGTCACGTTAGCTAGATCCGCGATACGTACGTTTATATACGCATGATAATAATAATAATAATGATAATAATAGTCCGCTGCACAAATGTGTCACGATAGATTCGTACCAAAAAATATTATATAGATCTAATAAGCGTTAGTCCGTGTTTATAAAGCGCGTATCTACAATTTCAGTTTATCAGTGGCCTGCCTCTTCGTCTTCGTATCGTCAAACACATCCCTCGCTGTTTCCGATATATCGGCTGGTGAGAATATATATATATATATTCTTGTTTGAACAGCTTTAGTGTTGATCATATGATGCCGGTAATCTCGTCATTATCATTAATATCCTCGCTTATAATGTTCGGTAATGCACCTCCAATACTCGGTGCGCGTCGAAAGTTGCGCTGTACTGGCATGGTGTCGTCTACTGCTTCGCTCGTCTGCAACAGCGTTTGCGTACATTGCAGGTACGTTTCCCTTCCGCATCTATCGGAGATACGGTAACAGGCCGATGTACTGAGAGCGCCCGTGGATACATCGTTCGAAAGAATGGACGAGACACAGGAGGAGAGGATACTTAGATAACCAACCAGCAACAGCATTACCACCAATTCCCATCGAATTTTCTCCGTCGGTCAGTGACTGTCACTTCAGTTGTTTTGGTCTCTTTGGCGATCGTCATCATTTACGTCCTCTAGCCGCGGCTGCTATTGTTCTTTGCACAGTTGCTCGATCAAAGGATGGAGTTTTGTTGGAGGCGTTGAACAAGAGGCTGGCATTGCCTGGCACTGGCCATTCCCCTACTCTTGTTCATCTCCCTGCCTGTCTGTGCCCCCTCTTTTTCCTCCCTCGGCTTCTCTTTTTTCTTCTAACGGCGACGGCGGCGGCAGCAGCAGCAGCAGCATCACTGCTAGCATTGCCACTGCCGCTTGGCACGTTGCCGCTCAGGCGCCAGTTCGTCGTAGCTGCTTCCTCTGCCACCGTCATCGTGATCCTTCCCATCGGGGCCGTCGTGTCGTTCTTCTTCTTCTCTGCTAGGTCTCTCTACTTAGGGCTTCATCCTTGTCCCCTTTCGCCTTCTACTTTGCCATCGCCTTCGCCGCTACTGTCGCCGTCGCTCTCCCATTCCACTGCTTTCAGGAGGCCGTTGGCTGTCGCTGTCCGGCCATCAACGGTTGGTTGTTCAATTCCCCGCTCCGCTTTGCTTTTTCGTCCTCTCTCTGTCTTTCCGTCCGCCCGCTCGTTCGTTCGCTTCTCGGCTAACTCGCTCGTTTCAGTCCCTCCTTCTTGCCAGCTCCTTGCCTGCCGCTGCTGCCACCATCGTCGTCCTCGCTGTTGTAAGGCTCAGGCTTCAGTCTTTTTCCTCTCAGCCGAGTCATCACACAGTGAGCCTGGTTCTGTTCTTCGCTAGGCTCTGCTAGGTTCATCCTGGCAGCGGGTCCTTCTTTTTCGAGCGGTCGTATCCCATCCCAACTCATCCTGCTCCTGTGCGAGCTGCCTCTCCACAGCCTGCCTGCCCGCCTGCCAGGCAGCCTCTTCTCCTGGCTCGTCATCCTCAAGAGCTCCTCGCGGGACACCATCCCTTTTTCTTCACTATCACAACCAGCAGCACTGGAAGTGTGAGTGTATATGTGCGTTTAGCTGTGTCTGTCCGAGTGTGACCGAGTGAGGCCATGTACGGCCGTGTAGCCGCGTGTCTATCTCTTCACTACCGTCTGTGTGGAGAGTAGAGCCATGCAGCCGTTGTTGTTGCTGCTGCTACTGCTGTCGGGTGCCAGTCCGTCCCGTCCTGACGTCCCCTTCTGTCTTCTCTTCGTATTGCTTCGCTCCGAAAGTGGGACGAAGCTCACAGCAAGCGAGACAGCCGGCGAGTCACCAGTGGGCCAAGCGGGCAGCCATCAGAGTCGGCACGAGTACACTGAAGGCCCCTAGCGAACTCAGCTAGCGAAGCCAGACAGATCGAGACAGCCGAGGAAGTCCCAACGAATTGAGCACTCCAGGCACTGTACTGCTCGTCCCGACACTCGCAGCACACGCCTCGTTCCGTCGGTCGTCGTTGTCAGACGCGCGGGCAGGCAAGCAGGCAGGGGGCGAGCGGGCAGGCGGCCGGGATTTTCTGCGCTGACACAGCCGCCGCCGCCATAGCGTCTTGCCTTAGTCGCTCTACTCCTCTTCTCGCAGTGCTTCGTTTCCTGCCAGCCGAAGCTGAAACTGTCGAGGCCGGCCGGCCGTCGCCGTAGCAGCAGTTTCCCCATAAGCTTTTCGTCCCTCCTATCGGCGACGAGAAAAGTAAGAAGGAGAAGCAAGGCACGTTAGTAACTTCTCTTCACTGCTGCTCGCCGCTACACCATTGCTGGCTCCTCTGACTGAAGCTTGTAGCACTCAGTGAGCTCGAGCTACTACTACTGCCGCCTGTCTTCTGGCAGACAGCGGTTCGCGCACACTGCCGCTTCTCCTGAGGAGATTTCCGCAGTGGTAGCGGTACCAGCATCAGCAGGAGCAGGAAGAACGGCAGACGTAGAGTAGTCGCAGTAATACAGCACTTCTTTCTCCATTCGCTTGGCCGACGGGTGCTCTCTGCTGCTTCACAGACCCCTGCTGTCATCATCTCCAAGCCAACCCATCCTCACAGTCGCTCAGAACGACCGGCTTTGCGATCGACCGACCGCCTAGGCTACGATCCTAGAGAACGAACGAAGGAACACCCTGTGCCAAGGGAGTGCTGCAACACAGCAGTAACAGCGGCGCCACAAGCACCGGCTCACTAGCTTACTACTTGCCTGCCTGCAGTCCTACTGCTTCTGCTGCTCCTGACTGTCCCTAGGCCGCCAGCCCGGATGCAGCAATGAGACTGTTTCAATGTCATCTCCCATTCTCCTTTGCGTCTTCTTTAGATTCGTATATGGCTTCACGATATGTTGGTGGTAGCGACAGCGCAATGACGCTCTTCACACCCTCATCCGGGATCGCACTCACACACGCATACATGTATATATATATATATATATATATATATATACATATATATGTAGAGAGAGCGAAAAATACGGCGCGAATATTTGGTTTTTGCTTGTTGTTTTTTACCTCGTGCTGCTTTATAAACTTTACTTGTGTGTCTTCAAAGACGCCAGTGTCTGCCTTAAAACGATTTGACACCTAAGAATCGAACTGGAGGGGGAATCGCTTAGGGGAGTTGACGGAGTGAGCAGTGTGGCGGGGGAGGGTTTAAAAAAACGACGATAGCTTCATCGCAACGGTTTTGAAGCACAATGGCCGAGTGCCTGTCTAGACACAAAGGAGGAGTTGAAGGGGTCATTGACAATCGAAAGTACTTGTTTCTCATCTTGAATAAATGCTTACACTGCTCCCGATATTCGTTCATCAATGCGTTGTTGTGTTTTATCATAGAATACAAACGTTCCAATGTGGTTGAGGATCATTTACCTGATTTACACTCAGACCAAGTTGTACGTATGACGGTCAATCCTCATTGTTCCACCCACAATTCCTTCTAATGGTTATCAACAGTAATCTGTATGACTGCAGTAATGAAGATAACACATGTGTTTACGCATAGTCAACTTACTTAGTTTGTTCTGGTATATTTATTCTATGTCTGTTCTGGTATATTTATTATTTTTAGTTCTTTTCTTAGCTTGCCTGCAATCGGTCTGCGGATTTTGCATATCTGAGGCGTATGATACTTCGGTGAAAATCGATAGTCACAGGTTATTAGTGACCTAAAATCCGCAGATATTATTAGATTATAGGTCCGCCAGTCAATGTGACAGTAGTGCAATGGTTGTAATACTCAAAACCACTGATTGGTTCCATTTTTACCAGTCACTTATCACATTATTACGTATATATGTAGCTATGCAGTACGACTATGTGACCCTGTGTTTAATGTTAGTCATCCGGATGCCCCATTACGCGCTTTCGATCAAGCTTCAAAGTGACATCACCGCGTACGTTCAGCGTCATCAGTATCATTGTCGTCGTCAGCATCACAATGGATTAGTGCATGGATTTTTCTGCCGCTTTCGCTAACTTTCCCGTTTCCTCCACCGCCATTCCTCTTCAGAACCTCATCGCATGTATACGCTCGGGTATTTATGCGTACTGATGTGCTCATGTGCCCCTCTCCCAACCAGTCTGTATGGCATTACCAGGCGCTGCCTCAATCACAAATATAATCACCAATATCATCGCAATCATCATGCCAATGATCGCTCACTGTTTTGACCCCCCCCCCGCTACGAACCTGCACCATTGCCGGCCACCGGGGTAGTAGCAGAGGCAGCAGCACTAGTAAGATAATCAGTTGCGTTACAACGCTATTTTCAATTGATAGCGACTTATCGTCACCAACCTGCATCGGTGGCTGAAATCCGCGTTCACTCTAGCATCTACCGCCAATCTCCACAATTGCCAATCGTCCAACAGCCGAACTACGCTTCTGTTCACTGGCTTCTGGTTTACTTTCCGCTTTCTCGTCATTTCTTTCATACGTTGCAGGCCTACTCCCTGCACTGGTAGTGCAACTTGTTCTATATTTTGGGCGGCTTTTTCTACTCAATACCCTTTCTATTCCCGCGTAAGCCGCAACCTACTCGCTGTGCCCTGTATCCACTGTGCGAGCAGCACGAAACGGAAGGCAGCAACTTAATGCTGGCTCCGTTCGGCGTCATTGTTGTTTACGTTGTCGTAAGCAAGCATACTAAACTTGCTTACAGCTTGACGCTATTTCAAATTACTGCCACCGCTATTGCTACTCGTATTCTCAATGGTTCTTCGTATGTATGTGCACGTGTGTGTGAACGTGTGTTCATGTGTGTAACCTATTCTCTAGCTCTGTCTGCGACAGCTCCCGTTTTCTCTCAGTAGACTTCATTTCTTCGTGACTCCCTTCATCCACCGGTCCTTCGTTTGACTGTAGAACGTCTCTCGTAGGGCCTGTCTGCTTGCCTGCTTTGCTTTCCTAAACCAACGGCCGCCTGGTCGTCCGCCTGTACCGCTGCCGCTGCCGACGATTCAACTGTGCTGAGTTTGGCATCAACTCCCAGACTGATTTGCCTCTCTCTCTCTCCCCCCAACCGTTACATTCCACCCGTCCCGTCCATTTTGCCACATGTCTGCTCAAGCAGGAAAACGACGACGACGACGACGACAATGGGCGGCAGCTGCAGCAGCAGCACGAGTAGAGTAACGACGACGACAATGATTGTGATAACGGTAACGACGATGGGAAAAGCGAACGCAGGCCAGTGCAGTAGTGCACATCAGTACAGCATAATCCTTACTCTCCGTAGACACCAATGCACGTCGTACCATTGGATTCTTTGCCATCTCTACACCCCCACCCACCGGATTGTTATACGTCCCTTTCCGCCCTCGTGCACTCATGTCCAGACGGCTCCGAAAGCGGTTGTCTTCGTCCTCCTCGTGGTCGTCGTTGTTGTCGTCGCCGTCGATGTCGTCGTCGTTACTGGATGGGACGGGCACTGCTGCGACGATGACAAAGTGGGGGCGGCAATGGTGGTGGTGGACGAAACCGCCAGAGGATGGAAATGAAGAGAACAGGCGGATGGACGGACGAACGGGGGAAGAAGTCTATGTCCTTTTCAACTATGTACAACCAGCAGCTTCAGTAGTCCACGGTGCTTGTCCGACATCGACCGGCCGCCTGCCTGTCCTCCTGCTGTGGGAGTTTCAAAGGGTGTAGCCCCGAAAGTAGTTACAATCGTTTAATGTTTGAATTACCTATGAACGGTTGGCTGGCAACGTTTGCCGTCTCCCCTTTCAAGCCAGTCTGCTTGTCTGTTTTGACTCGTTTGCTTGCCTCCCAGCCGGCGCCCTTTCCAATACCTGCTGTCGCTACATCGAAAGGGGCAAGCGATGGCGCGCAAGACTTGCTGCCCGTTCTTTCGTTCGTCGGCTCACCCCAGGGCGTACGTTGAGCAGAGGAAAAGAGGGAGGGACGGAGGGAGGGGGAAGGGAGGTGGGGTAAACGAACGACTACAGAATTTCGGAATTTAGGGGATATTACCGCTATCGCCGTTGTTGCCTTCGCCCGAGAGCGTACAGCACAGGCAGATACCATTGTTATCCCCGTCGAGCCGCCGCCGCAGCTGCATCACTACCGCCTCCGAAACAGACGAGGTAGCAGCGGCTGCCGGCAATAACGACTACGCTTCGATCATGAACGAAGACGAACGAACAGAGAAAGGCCGTATACAAAGAGCCTTAACCTGCTAGCAGCGGTGCAGGTGATGGCGCAAACTTGATTCGGGTTGCTTTGGCGACCGCGCCAGCAGCAGCCTCACGGCGGTAACGGCGGCGGCAGCAGCAGCAGTAGTCTACCCGCCCGATCCATGTAGTAATACGCGGTCCCGCGCACTTTGCTCCTATGAGGTGCCCCGTTCCTTCTTTCTAGTGGCAGTGTGGTCCTCGTCGAGCTCTGCTTCGGCAGCTTCAGCAGACTCTTAGCCTGAACGGCGTAACCAGCAATACTCTGTTTGTGCCTTGACGAGATCGACAATGGCGACGACAGCAGCGGCGGAAGCAGCGGTCGACGACCGACCGACGGCTCACTCTAGCCTGGAGCCTTTTGCTGTGTTGGACTTGTTTAGCTCGCAGTCCAGTTCCGCGCTTTTCTCCCTCTTTGTCTACGCCATTATAACGCAGCACTGGCTGGCAGCAGCACCAGTACTAGCCTCACTTACACAATGGTTTTGAGGCCATGCCCTTCGTTTGCGCCCAAACCCATCTTCTAACTCCTCCCTCAAGCCAAATCCCCTCACAGCCACCAGTCGGTCGACCAGCCGCGTTGCCATCCCAACTCAATCCGCCGCCGCCATCAGTTGCTATTCGCTGTACCAACTCCAACAACACCCCACGCAACGGCGCTCGTTTCTTCCCCCACTAACAGCACACAGAACCCACTATGTGGAGTCGCTACCATACAACTCTCCGATTCCGCGCTACTGCAAGCTGAGTTGCTGGCGGCGCAGTCTGTGTTCACCGATTGCAGGCGGCTGACGGCACAGGAGACGGGCGCTAGCAGCAGCAACAGCAGCAGCGAGAACAAGACCCTGCTGCTGCTACTACTGCTGTCGTTGGTTCGCTCTGTATTGCTCTTCTCTATGTGTGTCGTCGTCGTCCTCTATATATTTCCATGCCCTTATCGTCCCTCCCCCGCTCTCTCTTCTTCTGGAGAGCGCTCTTTTACTCCGTTTGTCCCTTTTCTTTCGGCAAATGCGACTGTGTGTGATTCCCAGTTGGGGGTTGCTGCTTCCGCTGCTGCCGTTGCCTGCGTAAGCTGCGCATGAATCTGTCTGTCGGTCCGCCCGTCTGTGCGCGCGCTAGCTCGCTCGCTTGTTCCCCCCAACCACCATCATCTCCGCGCTACCCCCTACTAGTGCTGCTGCTCCCGCTGTTTTCTGCTAATGCTAAAGCCAAATAGAAGCAGCAGCAGCAGCAGCAGCTGTATTACCGGCTTGGTTCATTCGCCGGCCGGCGAACACAGTTCCCTGTTGACAACAACAACAACAGCAGCAGCGATGCTGCCAACCGGCATTGCTCCTACAGCTTATTCCATGTGAATCCTACTTCTGTAGCCGCGGTGTGCTGTTGCTTCAGATGACGGAACTGCCTATCTATCTATTCATCTATCTATCGGTCCGTCCGTCTGTCCGTTAGAGTTTGCTTATAGCAGCTAAAGCCTCCACTATGGCTGTACACCCACGCCAGTCGTACGCCACTCTAGATACGATAGGTACGATGTGCCGCCTGTCATTCGGAAGGGCCCCGCTTTGTCTCCTGCTTACTATTACTACGACTACTTCAACTACTCACTTAGTTGCTTACTCGCCTCCGTGCCTGTCTGCCCCCTATCTGTCGGCCTGCAGCACGCAGGCTTGCCAGCCAGCCATTCTGTCGACCTGTCTGCATGCACATTCTGCTGGCACTCTTTGGTCGCAGAAGTAGCAGCACCACTCATATCTGAGTTCGTTTGAAAGGGCGACCACGCACCCTGCTAGGCAACGGTACACAGGCAAAGCGATAGCCCACGAGCCAAATGTAGAAAGACGTACCGCGCGTCCGCGTGTTCTCTCGTACACATCTCTCATATAGTTACAGCGTGAGGCGGGCGATCCGCCGGCACCGCGACGCTGCTACTGCCATCACCACCGCCGTCGGCACTGCCATCGCCAATGCCACAATACGAACAGCAGCAAACGACGAGTGCGGCGCCACCACCACAGAAGGAAACGATGAGGACGATGCTGGCGGCAGCGGGTGGGTGCAGCCCGAGCCATCGCCATCACCGTCATCGTCTGAAAGTGCCGACCAACGGCCTGTCCTGCCCTGGCTGGCGGTGAGCCTCTACGGCAATGAGCGCACAGCGGTCGTTGCCTCGCTTGCGCGCTCGCTACGTCGGCCGGCGGTGATATCTGCTGCGCAGGCAGCAGCAGCAGCAGTATGAGCGGACGGGCGAAGAGCACTCGTTCGGTCGGTTTCTATGAGTGCGTGCGTGCGTGCGTGCGTGTGTCTACCAGCCTCCAGCCAGCTTCCAATCCTTCGAGCTTCCCCAGCGCCCTGTCAGCCTCTCAGTTACATGGCATAGACTCGTCTACACGGCCAACACGCTGCTGGCTTTCTACTGCTCCCTCTGGCTGTGCTAGCAATTCTATGGTCGTATGGGTTCTCTTTAGTCCGTGTGCCACTCGCGCCCGCCAGCTTGATGCCGCTAGTGGCCTGTCGCCCCGTCCTAGTGGCAGCAGTAGTTCTGCCAGCGTGCTGCAAGTCTCCCAGCCTGGTGGATTGGCGGGTTGCTTAGCTGTCGGCCGCTTGTTCGGGCTGTCTGTTGTAGTTCGCCCGTCGCTCGCTTTTCCGACCGCCCGTAAGCTGTCTGACTGTCGGTCGTTCGTTCGTTCGTTCGTTCGGTCGGTCGGTCGGTCGGTCGGTCGTTCAGCGAACGAACGCCGGCCGGTTATTCGTTGCTTCGCTTAGTCCGCTGCTGCTTCTGCTGCATCACAACCAAAGCAGGCAGCCATCGAGGCTGGCAGTCCAACAAAGCAGGCGAGCCTTCCTCTGCTGTCTGCCTGTCGCACATAGAACTGAGCGGCAGGCAACCGTCTATAGCGGCACAGATAGGACAGCGAGGCAAAGAAGAAAGCAGCAGGCAGCCAGCCAGCCAGCCATTCGTTCGCGGTAGTGCTGCTGTGCTAAGGCCGTGTTGTTGCTGCCGGTCGCTTGAGTTGTGGCGGTAGTATTAGTGGTTGCCTCTGTGCCGGCCGGCCGGCCGACGGGCCGGCCGGCCGGCTGGCTGGCAGGCAGGGATGGCAAAGCGAACGAAACTCACTGGCTCTCTTCTCTCGTCGGCTCTGGCTCACGACGGCTCGTTCGTTCCTTAGCTCGCCGGTCGGTAGCCGCGTGCTGTGTCCATGTGTGCGTGTATCTCAGATGTGTGTGATGGGCTATGCTACTCTCTGTTGCGAACAAAACTAACGCGCGCCCGCTGCTGCTAGACCAATGCTGCCGTTCCTCTCACTATTACTAGCTGCCTTCGACGTTGTGCTGGCTAGGCTGTATGCTGGCTGTTCTGCTCCGGCTGCTGCCGCTGCCGCCGCCACCAGCAGCAGCAGAGAGTCAGCCAGCAGCCATCGAGGCAGGCAGTCGTCGTCGTCGTTCGTTCGCTCTGCCCGCCCGCCTGCCTGCCTGCCTGCCTGCCTGCCGTCCCTGCGTCCACCATAGCTAGCAAGCAGCTACCACCATCACCACTGCCAGCGTCACTACAGCGCTGCGCTTGGCCGTCGACTCCACTCCCAGAGAGGCAATCGCGCTAGTCGCACAGCCGGGTCGAACTGCCAATTTGCACAAAACGTCGACCCGCCGAGAGCTGCTAGTCGCGCAGCCGGGTCTAACGCGACCACGAGAAGAAGGACTCGACTCCACTCTTCCTCTGCTCTAGCAGCTACACACAGCGTTAGAACGCTGTAGTAGCTGACTGGCTGCAGCAGCGACCAGGCGAGCGGCGTCGGACAGGCCAACACAGCCATCCCAACAGCAGCATACTACTACCTCTCTGGAAGCAGCAGCATCAGCCATCCAAACAGCCTGCCAACGAACGAACCGAGAAATGAACGAACCATCGTACCAGCACCACCGTCGTCGCCAGCGGAAAGCAAGCAAGAGACCGAGCGAGCGACCACCGTTGGTTGCTGTTTGGCCCAAAGCAGCAGCCAGTGCTTCTAGCTGCTAGTACAACGGCTCTACAACGGGCGGCTACTTGTATGGCCGGCTGTTTTCACTAGTGCTACTACCGCTAGCGTTGTTAGGTCGCTTGCCTGTTTCCCTAGCCATAGAGCTCTCTGACTAGATGGCCTGCTTGCTTCGCCGACTGGCTGCTGTTGGGTGCCAGTTGGATCGGCAGGAGAGTTGATGCTGGTAACATGGGCACCGAGCGAGCGGCAGGCATGACTAGCTGCTTTCTGCTGCCGGTAGCAGTCGGCGAACGAGCGAGCGAGCGAGCGAGCGAGCGAGCGAACGAGCACAGGCTCGCCGTCGTGTAGCAGCAGCACAAGCGGCAAGCCCGCGTTGGCGGCCGCGAGAACAGCAGCAGCGGGCTTCCAACGGCAAACGGCCCAGCCACATGCAGGCAGGCAAGCAAGCTAGCTAACAGCTCAAGCGGACGAACCAACCAGTGGCGAATGCTAGCCGTCCTGCTAGTCTCATCCAGCCACACGCAGCCAGCTTTGTTCAAGCCGCTGGCTAACTCGCATTCAGCAGCCTCCTCTTGCTGCTGCGTCTTTGCTTTTAGCTTTGACTTTACCTACTGCTGCTGTTAGCCTGCATCCCAGTTAAAGCCAGAGTTTGAGATCGCCGCCGCCGCCGCCGCCGCCGCCGCTGCTGACGGACGCCAAACGAACGAACGGATGGATGGACGGACGGACGGACGGGCAATTGGGCGGCGGCGATGGCGTTGGGGGCGGTGGTGGTGGTGCCAGTGTCCGACACTTAGTAGAAGCAGGCAGCAGAGCTACAGCGCCATTGCTATAGAAAAACTCTAACAGCAGCAGCAGCAGCTACACAGGAGAAACAGGAACAAGCAGCGACTTCACTGTCCACCGCTGACGACGACCGACTGACTAGCTGAGCCAGCGAGAAGTCGTCGTTGGTCCTAGAGCAGTGGAAGCTGTGAGGCCGCAACAACGAGGCCGGCAGAAGGTTTTGCTTCAGGCCGATTTCGGTAATACTGCTGCTGCTGTTGTTGTCGTCTATAGGAATGGTCTAGTGTTGTTGATATAGTCACAGCGGTCGCCACAGCATCAGTCGGCCACGATGGTTGCAACAGCAAAGTGAACAACGCTATGGACGGGCGAAGCGATCAGCAAATCACCCTCTATAGTCAACTATTCGGGTGATTCGCTCGTTGGTTGCTTGCGCGGTCGCTTTGCTCGATGGTCACAGACGTCAACAACGACGAAATAGCAATAATAATAACAGCAGCAGCAGCAGTAATATTCGGGCAATAATAACAACAATAACGACAGCGACTTCTTAGATCAGCTGCAATCGAAGCAACAGCAACGGCGGCGGCGGCGGCGACAACAGTCACTTAACCAAAGATAAACCCTAATACTGTTGTCAAATGCTGTTGTTTTTCTTTTTGAATGTCGCCATTAATATTGTTGCCCTTGTCGTCGCCGTCCCTATTGCTGCGTCAACTGGAAGCCGTCGCTGAGGTGTCTGTGATATTTTGCCGTCATCGCTGCCGATGTCGTGGTTGACGACGTTGACCATGCTGCGCCAATGCTACGGATATAGTACACACAGACACACATTTATATATTTATAAAATAACACAGTATTATATATATTGGCAGTCAGCTAATCAGACAGAGGAACATGCCGACGACTGAGTACCACTAGTATAGTCAAAAGCCCACAACCACCGCCATTGAGTGCTGCTGGCTGGCAGTAACGTGGTGTCAGCGGCGACGACGACCACCAGTTTCTGATTACGTCTTCCCGTAACCGCCACCACTTCTCTGAGTGCCGCTCGAGTCAGCGAAGGAATAATAGAAACAGCGGCATAGAATATAGAAAATAAGCGATATCGGCGGCTCCGACTACAGACAATCGTCCGCCGTAGGTAGACGTCGCCGCCGCCGCCTCGGGTAAAATTGTTGTTGTCATTTGCTGGAACAGACAGACAGACAGCTAAAGAGGTAGGTTTGTAGGTGGCAGACTACAGTGTGCATATATTGCTCGGCAATGGAAGCGCTCTTTGGTTCATTCCACTGGCTCGCCGGTCAGTAAGAGGTCCAGCCAAAACGTCACAGAAAAAGGCTACAGACCACTTAGCTAGTAGAGGATACCCAGGCCAATTCCGACCAGAAAGTCAGTGCAGCGCACATGATCTACTCTGATTTCATTACCGACATCACCGATCGACAGACACAGAGCTTGCGGCAGATGTAAACAGTGTGGATTCATGCAGACACAGTTAGTCAGTTAAAACAAACCAAGGTAAAGCCGCTCTATACAGACAACAAGAACAACAACAATAACAACCAGATCAGCAGCGGTCTGTTTAACACAGCTTGTCATGTATGGCTTGTAGAGCTGAAGACCTCTCGGCTGAGGTTGTGAAGTAGCCATTGGTGCCGGTCGGACTCTACACGATGGTTGACGGTTACAGGGCAGTTGTTCGATTCTAGGAGACCCCGGTGCGCTTTTCGTTCGTTCCGTCACCTTTAGGTTTTGCTTCTATTTTGATATGTAGCAAGCCATTGAGGGCTTTTTCATATGCGTTCGCTGTGGGATTAAACCAACAATCAGGTGTAGTTCCCTTTGAAAAGGAGAGATCTCACACGTGCCGCTTGCGTTCTCAGAAGCCGGCCGACATCCAAAACGACACGGCCAACCAGGAAAAAGAGAAGGTGCAGGCAAAAAAAAAAGGTACTCTATTGCATGTAAGGAGGCCTTCATACGCACAAGATTGGGATACTGGGTGAGCTAAAACAAAGACCGGTAGCGGTGACTAGCACGGAAGGTTGTTGCAGACATCATATGGAACAGCAAAACGGCGGCGCATCTGACTATCCAGAACCAACGCTCTACATACTCCAAACCCTAGTAACCGACTTCTATTTAGCCTAGAAGAAAGGTACCCCCCCCTCTCTCTCTCTCTCTCTCTCTCTCTCTCTATATATATATATATATATATATATATATATATATATATATATATATATATATATATGTACTGCCATGTTTGAAACGAATGAAATGGAAAAATACAATGTAAAAGACACACCTCGATCTTGTATTCGACATCTGTATTTAAAAAAGGCTTTGCTGCCGGCGTTTAGCTTCGTCCATGCGCAACCTTACCATGCAAACGCATGAAGCGTTATGGCCGTAACTTGTGTACGAAAACGGAAAAAGGCCTTTATCTTGGTAACGCCCAATTTAAGTTTCGGTTCCGTTATTTCAATTAAAAAAAATAGGTCTTAGAAGTGTAAAAGTGTATCGAGGCAGAAATGAGAAGGAGACCAGTTAGTTTGCAGTGCTTGAGCGTTACGGCTGACAGCGATCTTATGCAGAGTTAACAGTAAGTACAACGCCAAATTTCTCCTACGTAAAATTCTGTTCACATCCATAAAGCTTTTAAACGTTGCGATTCCCTTTTACAATAGGCCACGTGTTGCGCTTCCGCCAAGGAGAAGTTGACGAGAGTCAACTGAATCAGGTTGATGAAAACTATTCTATTATTCCTTGAATTGGCTCGCAAAAACTTAACGCAATGAAGACCAACCATTAATATCGCCATATTCGTGCTATCTGTCAATTAAGAGATGAATAGATCTTTTCTACGAAAATAAGCGGTCAGAAGACGGCCGCTTTCTCAATAGCCAGTTAGCTATACGTAAAGGGTTGACATCCCTGTTGAAACACAGATGTCGATTTACATACTACTTTCTTATGAGCGGCGTGGATTAGGTCAGGGCCCTCAAGCTTCAATGTTTTGCAACTTTAGTTGTAGCTTAGTTAGGTACAACTCCTTCAATGCTTCCCTGATTATTTCTCCATCTCTGCGCACTTTTAGGCATTCGAAATGAACTGAGTCCTCTCTTAAATCGGGTCGTACACAATGTTAATCGAAGATTTTCCATTCCACTAAGCTGCCGTAGACATACTATCTAGGCAAACCTATCCCAATCAGGAAAGAGTACGGAAACTCTGCCGGGTTTTGACTAGCCCCAGTAGTAATGGCTTCATCGCTGACTCCAGAGTAGGCCCATCGTCTCGACGATCATGACTAGCTACCGCCATGATGCTGCCGTTGATGATGTTGCTTGTTGGCGATGACATTGCGCACCCGCCTTTCCGTCGCCCCGCCATCTCCCTTTATCGCAAACAGTGCCTGCCTGCTCGTAAGGGTTTCTATATTCTCTAAATGTATACGACACGATGATGGAAAACTTCAGGGATATTCAGCGATGATATCTCAGAAACACACAACCGATCTCAAAGAACTTCTGTCTCATCGCTCTCCCATTAATCGTTATGCTCCTCAGCGTAAAATACAATGAAACGTTATTTTTTTAAGCAAGTAATTTTTAAAAACCTTAAACTTAGTGTAAAAAGAGCCTTCATGCGCATAGGTGAAACATGCTTACTTAGTCTCGAGGTCAAAGCCACCTTCTCAGGGCCACTGTTGATATTGATGTATATATATACAAGGTGTAAAACTCTCTAGAAAACGTCTCCTTCGAGACTACCTACCTTATCCGTGTGGCCACGCTCGGCGTGTCCAACGGCGTATAGACTCGATATGCACTGACAAGTTCCTTAGTACTTTACTTCTAGGGAAAAATCAATAGCAAATGACGTGACTGATCGGCTGCACTAGGCAAGTCCTAATTAATAACTGTTGCTGCTGCCGGTTCTGATTCTGCTACTGGCATGAACGGCAGCAAAAGTTCGCAGACCGGCCGGTTGACTAATGGCACTGATCAGGATGTTTTTCTGCTCGTTCTGTTCGATACTCTTCCTCCTCACTCGACCCACTGCCCGTAAGGGTTTTCATTCGTCCCGCCATTCTTAGCGACCGCCACAAAGACGAACAACAATAGCAACAACGAGCATTGAAGTGTCACAACGGCTAGTGCTTATCACTGCCGCTGGTTTCACTCCTGCTACTACAGTTGCCTTAATTATCAATAAACGGCAGACCGACTCATACACAGCAACGCATGTCTCCCCGTATACCAGACTCGCTAGTCGTCTGAACAGGGAAGCTCGTCGGATCAAGCCGCCATGCTAGCAAAGGCTAATACGCTTCTCAATAGAGCGCACACCTTCGTCGATTATAATTACTATTTACACCGGAGACCCAAGATGACTAGGACGAAAAAGTAGACGGCCTATTCAAACAAACAAGCAAGCAGACTAACCAACAGACTAGCCTGCTGACATGTAAACAGACGTATACGCTATCATATTTTTGTCACTGCCGCTGAAGGACCTGCAACAGCAGCAGGAGCGGGAACAGCAGCAGCAATGATAACAGAGCCGTACATCAACCGGCCCAACTATTATTGGTATTCAGTCAGAGAGACGACACCAAAGCTGCTAATAATGCACAAAGAGATTGGTATTTAGCAGACCGGGGGGGCGGGGGGGGATCACTCGGTATTTCCTCATGGTGCCACTGTGACAGGATGATTTACATATACATCTGTTGCCATTATTTAATAGTTAATACACGGTCCATCTAATCTGTCCATACAGAACTAACAGCGTACAGCAGTAGCAGAAGACAGACGAGAGAACTAAGCAGTATGACGATTACGCTAAACTTAGTACTAAATATAATTCCCTAAGCATGCACACGCGCGCGTTACGTAGCGTGTAAGTTTCCGCCTTTATTGATTCAGATTACTATAGCTAATTGCTTTTTCTCTAAAAATATTATGGCACAATTATCATCTACAAAATTAACGTTGTGTCCGTATAAGTTTTCATATGGATGTTTATAGATCTCAAATTCTAAAAGGAAAAAAGGACAGGGGGCTATTCCTTAGAGTCGATCAGCAGTTGCGTGACCATTTAAATACACTGCTTGTCTTTAGTTAATCCCATATAAGAATGAGCGGTTCGTGCTATGTGTGTTGCTGCTGCCAAAGACACCAAGCCGCAGCACGCCCATTGATGACCCACAGTAGCAGGCAGGCCAGACGACCTTCGTTCGTTGTTAGTTGTACCACGAAGCAGCACTGTTAGTCCAGCTCCTCGACTTCACCAGCGCCTTTCCGCCCTGTACATCTGAATAGAACAAGGCCCCGCAACCGCGAGGAGCCCCTTCCGTTATTCTTCCCCTAAAACCTCCATGCATTCCATTGCGTCACAGTCTTCTCGGTCATCCCCCAATCCCTTTGCCCCGTCGTTAGCTTACCCTTGAGGCTCCCCCACACTATGTCCCACAGTCTCGTCAACCCCTTATCCTTCTGCGCTTGTCCTCCCCTAGCATAGTTTTCCGTTCCCCCACGTCCAATCCACGGACCCCTTTTCCCTGGTTTGGCTAACCCCCATCCCAAGGTCTGTCGGCTTGTCAAGCCGACTTCTGCTATACCTACATCATCATCATGATCACCCTCTCCGGCGGACTTTTCCCGCACTCCTCTCAAAGCTTCCCCGTCTGCTCCCAGACTTCAGTTCCCCTTCCATTCTCAAAACTTCCTCGCCCTTAGTGGACCCCAAGCCAACCCACTTATCTCCCCAACTGTCTATCCATGCATCCCACTCGAAAGTCAGCACGTGTTCACTTCATTGTTGCACTGAATCGTAGTTGTTGGGCAGGTCAGACGAGCAAGCCCCGAATCTACGTTGTGACTCTCGATTTGCGGATAGCGTTGTATCCCTAATACAGATGCAGCACATGCACAGGAAGACACCTAACATTGAACGAACGACGGGCGTACGTTCACCTGTACCCTCAGTACTGCAAGGGATATGTAAATAAAGGTACTAGGAATGAATACATGATGGCAGGAATAATAATAGAAATAATAATGATGTTTCCAAGTAATACCAAGACCACGTTTCCCTTATAATGCTAAATTAATGGCTGCATAGTTTACCCCTAGTCGAACTGTCTTCAGCCAGTAGCCTGCTAGTACCTCTAAGAACATTTTTCGAAATCTATGTTTAAATATTCTTCTACGATTGAACTTCGGATTTTGTCCAAGTATTAAAAAGCTGATAACTTTATCAATTTATGATAGAACATAACGAACTGGAGTACCTTTTGTTGAAGGCAGGCGCAACGAAAAGCAAAAGCATCTCTCGCTAGCACGTGACAAAATTTAAATCATAATCATTATCAGGACCATCACACAATAAAGACAAAGAGCGTAATAATTTAGCACAGGGCTTTTTTTTTTTCCTGAGCTGCTTCGTAGAATAACCACCCCGTGAGACGATAACTTAATGTAACTGCCTGATTAAACCTGCTAAGATTTAGAGCAGCGTAAATAACTGGACTGATTGCCGTAGGCAGCTAATCATTTAACCTGAACTCTGACATGTACGTCCTTTTTTAAACGCGTGCTTATGTAAACCTTTATAGCTACATAACTGATCAAGCAAAATCTACTGGTGTACGAATCAGTGTTTGTATGTGGTACATACTTGAAATACCTAGCACTTTACCTCTGGGACAAAAGTGACCCTCTTAATAGATCAGTGTGCAGTATTCCTGCATGACAAACTACCGTTTTTTCTCCCGCTACCAAATGCCTGCCCGCGCCAGGCAAATGCACAGATGAGTGTAGGATATGTCCTTGTCGCTCACCAAACTGTCGTAATAGCCAGCTGATATAAATCTGTTAACATTTTTAACGTTCAGTTCAACCCCGTCAGAACTTTGGTTGATAAAGCGACCCTCAATCAATGTGGCAGCGGCACCTTCTGCTACTAGACAAGTTGTTAGAACTTAGAAATTAGACTCAGCTCTCGCAAGTATCTTTTTTTCTGCATTCTATTTCAGTTATCATATATTACTCGGCGTCCAGTTCATGTTCCTCTATACGCAAGCGAATAACAAGACTTTCCTTTAAAAAAAAATGAAAGATATCCTTTACAGAAAATATCCTTCGTTTAACTCAAACTATTAATCCATTTGCATACTATTTTCATTATGCAAAAGTATGTAGCAGAATATATCTTTCTTACCAAGCCTTCACGTGAGTCTTTGTCTCAGAAGAGTACGTTTAAACATACACCTAAAACATGTGTACGAGATTTGGTGGACGGCGCATGATTTCTCTCGTATTTTTTACTTGCTATAGATACATAACGACACGATATATATGGACTACTCGTTTGGAGCTGACTTCCCATTATAACCACTATAGATATACTAAATACAATTACTCGGAACGTACGTTCCAGAATATCAATCGTTTATTAGTATGTAAAAATAATAATAATTAAAATATAACGACTTTTATGAATAAACTGATTACTCGGGTTACGGTATATTATATACACATACGGATCTCGCTTTTCCATTTCTCTTGCCCTAGTCGTTACGACAGCAAAAAAAGTGATAAAGAGTGCTAAGAAAAATAGGCTTATTTTGAAACCTGATGACGGCACGTTGTCAACACGATTTGAAGGACTCACCCGCCTAGAGTTGCCAAGTCAACTAGTCGATAGATACCAATTGTCAGACCTGTTTATTCTTCATCTATTGCATTTAAACATCATCATTGAACTCTTTCACCATCTTTTTCGTGCCCTTATCGCCTGCAACCCCCGACGCCGACACCCTGCAGAATTACGGTGCTAAAGTGCTAGCCATGCGACCGCAGAGTAAAAGCACAATTTTACTGATTTAACAATTGTTTACCTTTTCACTTAATATTGGCTTAGTTGACTTATAAAAACAGATGTGTCTCATTGTAAGTATGAGCTAGGCTGCCAAACGGTTAAACGTGGAAGCTACATACATACATACATTGCGACTATATACTCATATACATATACGCATATGGATAGAAAAGCTTTCGTTGCTATATTCCGCGTATCACCAATGCTGTTTAAGCGAACATTGAATAAATATGCTAAAGAGGTAGACAGCTACTACTGTAGAATGCTGTCCCTTGTACCATTATCATTATAGGGACGATGAAAACCTCTAAAATAGCCGTTCTCACTGCTCCTGTTTCGCATGATCTGCAGTCACGTGAAATGATCTCAGTCATTATCGGTTTTCTTACCATGGCTATTATAATCATCATTGCTAAGTCCTTGTCGGAATCATGGCCAAAAGAAAATGCCCTTTCAGCGTTATTGCTATCAATGCATATCGTCTGGCATTTGGCATGACCCACATCATCATCATCATCGTTACCATTGTTGTTGTTGTTGCTGGTGTTGTTGTTATGCCAGCATTAGAAATGAAAGTACAATGACAAAGAAGCTATGCCCCAACACCATAGTCATCAACATCAGCTTGTTCAGTATCATCATTCCGTTAGAAACACTTTTAGAGATACTGGCCGTCATGTTTGGCTCCATTTTTCGCTCAGTTACCGCCATCTGTAGTAGCAGTCATAGTTGTGAACCGTAACTGTTGTCATTGTTATCAACATCAGGTCGGACGTGTCAGCGATAAGATGATAATTACCAGTGTAGAAAAGAACGCTGGCAGTGTCGTTCTGTTAGCATCATCATCGTTAGAACCGAAAGCAAACGTACCCACGCTTGTGATTTTGCCATCAACATTTACCGCAGGTCTCTAGCTATTAAATTTGGCTATAAAAAATAGGACAAGATAAAAAAAAAATAAAAAAAAACTCAGAACTATAATAACCTTTCGAATCGTGGTATTTGTAACATGTGTAAAAGTTATGTCAGCGTCATCATTCTAACCATTAGTTGAAGCACAGTTGGTTTAGGTATTACGGGGCTGTCGTCACCGACAGCCAACATATTTAATTGTCGTCCACACAAATAGCATTAGATTCTGCGTATAACGATAGAACAACACTTCTCATCACCTTCACTCGAAGCAGGTAGCTGCGGTAAAAGTTTTAGCCTCAACAGACGGTCTACAGGATCCAATAATAAGCGACGACAACACCATCTTTGCCAAGCCGATCCTATCGACTGCTACGGCAGCCGCCGTTTCGCACAATTTAATAATGCCATTTAATTCACCTTCTGCTTACTCATAGTTATCGGCAAGCGCATTATTATCATGATTATCAACATGTCATTATAGCTATATATACACAACACATAGCACCAATGACAGTGGTATTCTTTGCGGTAGTCGAACGAGCACCAGCTAGAGTTTGGGGGCGCGCCGACGACGATGACAAGAGTAGCACCAAAAAAGACGAAGCAGCTGCTGAACGCAATGGCGGTCCACAGTTCGCGTTTGCGCTCCCGTCGCATCCCTTTCATCCCCATCACTGTCTGCCATCCCATCCCCCCAGAACTCTGATCAAAAGCACGTGCTTATAATATTGTCATACACTCTACCCCAGAGATACTGGCCGTAACAAAACTATAGCGGCTGTGCGGCCGAATGGAGCTCGTTCAAGCACCTCAAACAAACGAACTACCGTCGAATTAGCTGACGGATGATTTTCTAAAAACAACTACATAATAGCGTACAATAGACTGGAATAGCCAGACGTTTATAGGTAAAATTAGTTAAACAGTAAAATAATGGACGGATCAAATATTAATTATGCTCCGCAATGAAAACAGCATTTTCACTGTCGTGGGTGCCATCATCGTAATTATTGTCGGAAGTGGAGGAAGAAGGCAAGGAAAACGGGAAGCTTCAAGCAGTACCAACGAAAATAATAGTCTCTAAATTCCAGAAAACCGCTTGATATGTGGCACAGGCACGCGACGACAAATGTCTTATCACTGAGAGAAGTCAAGCCATCCGTGTGTGGCGGCAGGGCTTAAAAGCAGCAAGTCGTTAACCTATTTGGCTCTCAAGTTGTCTCTAAAATGAAAACCGTTGTTGCTGCCGTAATTTTCGTTGCTGTTATTCACGCTGGTCTACAAGCACTAATGACACAATACCAGCATAGGCCCACCATAGGCAGCAGCGTTCGAGCAACGATGCAAGTAATGGAAGCTCATATACTGCGACGTGCATCGTCTTCCATCGTGCAGCAGCAGCAGCAGCACGAGGCAGCCACGGCGCGAAAACGTACAGAGACATACTTTCACGGAGACAGAATAGCTGCTGCTAGTAGTAAACACACTAAACAACTAGCGGGCTAAACGCGACCGAAATCACCCGTCCGCGCCTAAAAAACAGAAGAACAACCAAACACGTGAGGAGAAGCAGGAGTGTAGAGAAAGAACACAAACTGCAACACCGGCTGCCACTGTGGCGCTAGTAGCAGCACAAACACAAAGTATTTGTAATCGTCGTCGTTGTACAAATGGTGGTAGCAGCAATGAGTGTCTGCAGTAACATTGGACCGGTCAAGTGACGTCATCAACCAGCGATGGACATTTGAGAGTAACAGACAGAACTGGGCGCAGCGGGCGGGCACGAGGCGGCGGCGGCGGTGGCAGGGCAACGGCGGCTCGTCCAAACGGTACCACTAGAACAGTTCTGCTAGTGCCGCTGCAATAACAAACCAGCTAAACAGCCAGAGACCGAACGAACTTAATCCCAAAATAAAAGACGATCTGAAACAATCATAAAGACTGTTCCATTTCCTTTCGTCTGATCCCCTTGTTACTAAATCTCTAATGACTGATCGCATGCGTACTATACTAGCCTTTTAAGCTTCCAATGCCCACATTGTTGGGCAAGCTTTCACAGTAGTTCAAACGAATCACACGATCGAGATCTCCTTCAATTAAGTTAATTTATCCGTCAGTAAACTCTTCAGTTCGTAAAAGATTCGATCTCGACGATTCACACCCCGGTCCTTAATATTGTCTCAGCTGCCACCCTAGGAAAAAAGTTACCTATCCAGAGGTCTCACGGCGACAACTATCGCGATTACGTAGTACTATTACAACTAGTATCTAACTAAATGGCTGTCGTTGCCCTTTTCGCTGCTACTGCCTCTGTATCACTCGAACTCGTCATTTACGGCAGCGGCCACGACTGCCGCCAGCGTGATCAATTCCTCTTCATTTATGACCGTTCTCGCTATTAGCTCTCACATGGCAGAGATGCCAGCTGCCGCGGCCGCAGATAGTAATTGTCATGAAAATACAACGGCAACAGCAGCGACGGCCACGATAGCCGGTAGTGACGCTCGTGGCGGTTGTGTTCAGGGCGGCTGTTAGCGGCTTCTCTTCTTGGTCATTCGGTCCCATTCTTATTCCTTGCTGATGTCTGCCGCCCTGCCACTGATTCTGCTGCTGCGTCCGCCGCCACAGTACTTTCATTCAATACTGTGTTTCTGCCGATATCATTGTGGTTATTTTCGTTGTCGTTCCTGCTTCTGTCACTGCTGTTTTTCTTTGCTAGAACAATATTGCGGCCCTACTACGCGGACACATACAAACGGACGATGGCCAAGTTCCACGAATGAAGTTATTTGTACACGGAGGAACCGCACGCATAGGCTTGGCTCTCTACGCGATATACTCGAACTCTCACGAACAAATGGAGAAACCACACGCAGCGGCAAACGAGCAAGCGGACGGCGGATGGCAGACAGACTCTCGTCAGCGTTGCTGGTCCGCTAAGCTGTGTGATGCTGCTGTTAATAATGATGATGAACTGATGCCTGGCTACTACCATATTACAGTTATGATGAGGGTCATTTCTAAGATATCCGATATATATTGAAGAATTATCTGCCGTTATGTAACAGCCCTGAAACAGCCACTTTCGCCATTTGCAAGGAACTGTTTATAACATCTGTCGTAACCTTCCAATGTTTCCTTACATCTTTAGAGTGTGCTCAGCCGATACGCTCTTCGGACCTATGCGTCTTTATCATCGTAACTGTCCCCCCTAGCCCATTTCGAAAAGCGATGCAAGTTTAGTCAAGCATATCATGGCACACAATTGACTACTATAACAACAACTATTCTAGCGAAAGCCATCATACGCAAGCAGTAGCAGCAAACCCCCTTCCTCCTTCCTCCGATCTCCCTTCCTCGCTCACTTGTTCCTTTTGCACAGCTACAGACATTCTAACAGTATCATACTCAGCAGCAGCAGCAGCAGCAGCGTCTTCACTATCGGCATTAAAATGATCATTCAATGAACATGCCATTTAAATAGGCTCTTTTTGCTCCGCCCCTTTTTAGCTGGATGTTGCCGTGTCTGGTCCTCGTGAGAGCGGAGCCCGAAAGAGAGATGGCCGTTCGTTAGCTGGTAGTTCTGGGTGGCCACTCTGTCGGACGGATAGCTACGCCGACTAGCGGAGAGATTGACAAACCCAGTACACGAACGACAACAACAGGTGCCGGCGTTGCTGCTGATACTGCTGATGTTTTGCTAGCGCTATTAGCCATCCTCCTCCTAACCAACGAATCCGGTAGGAGATTGTTACAGGTTAGTAGTGTTCTAGAAAAGTATGCCATTTACGATTTCCATCGATGAATACAAGCCACCAAGGTTCAGCAGCATCAAGATAAGCGCACATTTTTCATTTGTCAGCTTGTGGAACTCCTGTCTTCGACGTTTTTCGACAACAAAATTGGAATCCTACTGATCGTGATTGTAATAGTGAGCGTCGCCAACATAACAGCCACTTATCAGCTGTTCATCAACGACAATCGCCATCGAATCCCGTCAGCAGCTTTTTAGCGTCTTGAATATCGCCCGTACTCAGCTTTGTTTTGTCTTAGACTTTTCTGTACTTATAGCTTTCCGCGGCCGACGTTGTCGCTGCCGCAGCAGTGACAAGGGTCGCGGTCAATGGTTGAGCTTTGTTTGGTGCTTTTCGCCCTGCGTCATTGCTTTTAAGCGAAGAAAAGCTACAACTCATGTCACTAAATTCATTCATTCCTTCATTCATTCATAAGCCTTCCGTTTGTTCATTTAGTTGGTTGGTTGGTTGGTCCGTCTATTGGTCCGCTCATTCACTTAGTCAGTGAGGCTAGGTGGGTCGGTCAGTCAATCAGTCAGTCAGTAACTCGTTCAATGACTTGAAACAGGAGCAGAGAGAACGTAGCAGCTGCAGCTGGTAATGCCGTTGTCGATATTAGTCCTGCAGCCGTCGCCGTCGTTGCTGTAGCAGCAGCGGCCGCCACGCGCTCAAACTAGAACCGGACCCACTCGGTGGTCGTCATATCTGTGGCAAAGCCGGTGTGAATCAATGTCGGAATTGTATAAGCAGAGAACTTTTACACGATTCCTTTCAACTGGCAAACGAGAAAAAGTTTGGCTTTTACTACAGACTGTTAATGGTTGTAAGCTGTTTATACGATGAAACCCATAAAAAAAGCGATTTTTTGGTCAAAAATATACGTTCTGCTGGTGATGATGGTGGTCATAATTATTCGCATACAACTCGACATGGAATGATTTAGCACAGATAAAAGATAACTGTTATTAGCGGAGTGCACAGACAGACGTATAAGCTTTGGACACGGTTCTAACTCTAGAAGCCTTCGATGGAAAAATTACTATGTAACACATCGACTATGTGTTTACTAGCAGCAATTTTAACAAAACTCTCAATTTAACTTTTGACCACTTCTCCGCTTTCACCTGCAGTCTCGTTTCGTTTATACATTTGGACCAGTGCACTGTACAAGGACCGTTCTTCCTATGGCTATTAGCCTTGAATCGACCTATTTCCTGAATCCATAATGAAACTTCCTCTTCCTTCCTAAGCCCACCGAGAAGATATAATGTTACGTCACAGAATGGCTTTTTTAAAAGGGATGACACAAAGAGAGGCCAACTGCCAGTTATAGGGACCACACCCATAACAACCTGATTGCACTGACTCTAAGCGTAACTTGTAAGCTACTAAATCTTTTCAGCCACCTTCAAAAGCCACTGTAACAGCAGCCGTTGCCGCCGCCGGTCGGGCAGCCGACCCTTTCGAATGTGTGCGACTTTTCGTCTCGGTCCGCCTCTTATAGCTATCCATCCATCCACTCACCACTCCCAGTGGTGGTGGGAACAGTCTTCCCTTTATCCATCCCTTCCTCCCTCCCTCAGCTCGCTTCTTTCCCGTTGTCGCTTTTCTGTCCTCCAACGTCTGTCCTGCCTGCCCGCCTAAGCGCCCCTTTGCCTCACTTGCTCATCGTTACTCCTGCCACCATCAGCGCCTCCATCACCAGCACAAGTGCAACCGGCGAGCGATGGCGGTGGCCGCTGCGCGGCCCAGAACAGAAAGTACAGAGCTCCTTAAGAGGTTCTCACTTTGTCAGCTCTGTCCGCCTGCTCTGTCTCAGTAGCAGCGTGGCATGACACCGTTTACCGTTGTTCATCGGTACTACGACCACCACTAGCCGTTCTGCTAGTATGGCAGCAGTCTGCCTGTTGCCAAACACCCCACTCTAGACCGACAGACACGAGGCGGTGGACGCAGCGGCGGCGCCGGCTGCACTGCTGGTAGCAGCGGTACCGTGGCGGAGCTAGACGCTCCCACATCCCCTCCTCCCAATTTCTGGACTACCCCCCTCCCCCATCTGACTTTTCCTCCCTTTCTCCCTAAGTTCCCCTGTAGCACGCTTCTCCTCTTGTAGTAGGAGACGAGACTTGCCCAACTGGGACAGACGAGTGTAAACGTGAACTCCCCGCGCAAGCTACCGACCCCATCTACCCAATAGTCTTCCGCTATTTCCCTCAAATAACTCCGTCGTTCAGGCCTAGCTTCCCGGTCTCCAGCTCGACCCCTCCCCCAATAAGGTGGTTAGCTTTTCCCTTCTCGTTGACCTTCGCAGCAGCTGAGAGGGGTTAAGGAAAAGCGGGGCTGCGGCCGAAGTCGCTTCTCTGTTGTCGACTGCGATTTGATAGCTTTGGCCCCCCAGTGAGCCCAGCCCTTGGGCACCCCATCAGCTTACACAACACGCTGATCCCCTCTGGTTTGCCTCCATTTCTTCCCCAGAAGTATCCCATCTGCCGCGCTGCTCCCGCAATTGCGGCGGTGGTGACTGTAGCTGCAGAGGTGATGGCGGGAAGCTGAGAAGAGGGTTTCGGGGCAAAAAGGCAAACACCCCACTTCGACGGCGGTCGCGGAAATGGTGTCGTCGCCAGTGCGTTATACCAGTGAAACGGCACAGAGGAGTAGGGGGCCACGGGGCCACATAGTGATAAGGGCGTAGGGTTGAAAGCGAGAGAGTCAGACGGAACAGGGGGTGAAAAACAGGGAGCGGATGCGGCGAGTAGGGGACCAGGCAACCCGGGGAATCAATAAGGGGCTGGCGGGTGGAAGTGAGGTTGAGGACCGAGTGGCAGCGGCGGCTACCCTGATTAAGGCTCGAGAGAGGGATGCAATATGAATAGAAGAGAGCCCCTGTTCCGAGGGAACCCCCTGCTGACGTCATCAATCCTTAATTGCCCCGCTACTACTGCCATGCACGTCCTACACAGGCATAGGCACGCACATTTATTCACAGACGTACGTACACATCCTCTATCTACTGGACGAGCGCCGGCGCCTCGCATGGTTAGGCGATTGGCCTGATCTCTAAATCGACCGATGACCATAGTTAGCAGCACCATATCAGACGGCGGTCAAAAAAGTTAGACATAGGCGGAATGTCTATAGAGCATACGTTCGCCTTTACACATACACGCACACACACGGCACTTCAGAACATGTGCATGCAAATGTAAAGCAAACACTTAAAAAGTTCACTGATCCTATTCTACTCAGACAATTTCGAGACACATTAACTAGCCTTTGGAAATCAGACAGTATGGGAAAGTGGAGCTAATCCTACACGGCCCGAGGAATATCGTTCATGGCGTTGCACCGATTGCTCAATACTGTAAGTTACGCTTGTTATTTACCGTTGAACGCCTTCTAATGTTATCAAAGGCGAAACAGTTATCTCAAGTAAATCAAGCAAGCCTCATTTTGGTAGCGTCGCAGTATGTAGCAGTTTATTTCGGATAGTTTGTGGTAATTTTTCCTTCCAGAAGTCCAGGTCAGAACATATGTAGAGCATCGAGCACATGTGTTAACGCGCACGTTGGCTCTCCATTGTCTCATTGGCTCACGAATGAACTGCTCCGTCTGCTGCTGCTACTGCATTTAGCTCTACCACTATCAGCGGCGGGACCCGCGACTCAACACTGGTCCATCATCGCCTAGTGGTCGGCCGCCGGCTCTGTAAGGCTATCTGCAATAGCACCCGCCACCACCTGGCGGAGCAGCTCACCAGTCATCGGCATGCCCTTCATCTAGTCATCAATGCATTCATCCAAAACGGCGAATGCAAACTACGACCGCGATCGCCACCGCAGCCACAATGCCCAGTCAACGGTATTGTTCACACGTCATGTCAACAACAACAACAACAGCCACAGCAGCGGCAAAGGCAATGATGACAACAAGGGCGACGACAATAACAACAAAAATATCAACGCTGCCAGCAAGCCCAGCATTGGCACGGCAACGATGGCTGATGAGGTCATTGACCTGCCTCACACAGTCGGACGCACACATATATATGTACGTACATACGAATAGACATACTGGCGGACTTATTGAGCACACTAGGTCGCATTCATACCTACCTACATACATACGTACATAACTCCTCAGGCGCGCAAACTCTATAGGGTAGATTCCACGCAGCAACGACCTTTTGTCACCTCGGAGACGCAGCTAAAAACGACCGATTATTACGATAATGATGCTCATTATGATCATGTGGATGACGGCAGCGATACTAAATAACTCATCGGTGCCTGACAAGTCGCGAAGCCGAGACAGAGAAAAAAAAACCGCAGTGACAGCGGCCACATGCTACCGCGCTGCGGTGAATCATTTCGTTGCTGATGGAGACAGTGGTAGAGAAAGAGGGACGATCATGCGAGGAACAACAGCCTGTGGTCCTTCTACACTGAAAAGGGGCAAATGCGCACAGCCTCAGTGGTCTCCACGGTTACAGCAGTGGAAGGAGCATGGGATAGCTTATACATGGTCATAGGTGACTTTGTACCGTGGCGCGTCGAGTCAGAGGAACCACGGGATAATTAGTTGAAACTTTCTTCGCGGCCAATGTCCGGCATAAGTAAATGGACTGACATCACATTACAGCGTGGCGAATCTCCGTTCATTTCGGTACGAACGTGCAAGCGAGTGTAATGCGCGCACTCAGCAGATAAACAGCCGCAAATTACTCGACCTAGTATTGACTCGTTCGGGTAAAATGCTAAATATCGGTTGTCTGCTTTATGCGTATTGCATTCCCGAAATATGCTATATTTCCGCTGCCATGGAAGCTCTGCTACCGGCTGTAACAAATTCGAAATTTCAAATAGTAACGCCTCGATAGTCGAAATTCAAGAGGCTGAATGGTTGGCTATATACCGAGTTACAATAATCACGTATGCATTATATATCTCGTATGAAGGCTGCCATCATCGACCACTGGTTTATAGGTTAATTATCTATTTTATGACACGACTGCGTGTATGCACAATACAAATTTCCTCTAATGAAAAACGAATTTACGCTGTAGCGCGATCCGCTTCCATACGATAAATCGCCGATGCCGGAATTCCCCGGCAGCGTTATAGAATGAACGGCCGGCGAGGGGAATCCTATAGGAAAATGAAAAATGTTGAGACAACAGGCATACATATGTGACACAACGAAAACATTAAGAGGTGTACAAGCAATGCTCAATTATAGAACACAGCTTTCACTTGTTTGTTTATAAACGCCAACGTAAAGTGAAAGAGAGCAGAGCGCTGTTACCGTTTATAATCTGTTTGTCAATCAAGGTATTAGAATAATAACAATAATGATTATTAAGACAACACACCAACGCTGGCGAGGTTAATTGCGCGGTCATTTTGCAGTGAAAAGAATAGAAAGGTGAACACTCCTAACGCAAGGAACACGAAGGTCGAACAAGGCCAGAGTAATCTTAAGGTAGAGCGGCGAGTTTCATGATCATGGTTGTCATCATCATCAATAGCAGCAGAAACAGTACCATCGTCAACTTCTTTGCCTTCTCTTCTCCTAGGCCATTGGCGACTGCTGCTGGTGCTGCTGCTGGTGATGATGATGCTGATGCTAGTGTCATACCTTGTTGGCAGAATGCTAGACATACACTAGACAGGCTAGGGACATTCCTGAAACAGGGCGGCGGGCACAACGGAAATCTGGACGGCAATACGAGCGGCTCGCATGATGCGGGCACACAAAACAGCCACAAAAAAAAATGAACAATGAGTATTCGCCACACAGCGACCACTGTTAGCTGCAGAAGTGGCTACGACCGATTCGTTCTCTGGAGCGAAGGAGAGAGTATTCAGAAAAATAGCGGCAGCTACAAGAATACAAACAACAATATCTTAGCAGTTAAGACACCACTCCTCAGATTGGCACGAGGCACAAAAAAGAAATAGCTTCTACAAGTGTTGGATAAAATCAACCCTCGGTTGTCGAGAATTGTTGAATAGCAGTGAGGACTGAGGTATGAGTGAGACACGAACTCATGCTTTAGCCTACGGAGCTTATTCTGCTTTACGAAAAGTGCTACTCCGTGTTCAGCCGACAATATTAAAATTGACACAAATGTCTAATGATGGTCACTGGTTGGACAGACGTTTACCGCACACGCCTGAATCACACAATTTATGCAGGATGCAGGCCATGTTTATTATTGCCATGTATGACACACAAGCCGAAATAATCTTTGATAACAGATGGTATCTCATAGGAGCTAAAAAAAAGCTTTGCTCAAAGGCAACTTATTAACGTATACAATCTTGGTTTTTGCACAATTAGCAGGCACGGACAATGCTTTGAGTGTCCTGTTGCTGCTGCTGGACACACCCACGCAACTATGTGTAAGTAATTCATTTTTTCTTCCATACATCACGTTATGCATAAACATCACATCTATGTATAAATCATCACACAGTTTTCAGTCAGTGTTTTCTGCCGGATGAATAATTTAAGCTTAATATAATTACACACTATTATTACCAGATAATGGTTCGGATTTACAGTAACAGGCCGCGTTCCCCTTCTTTTTGTATTTTGGGCCACAACACTTTTAGTGGCTTCTGTAGAATAAAACAAATTTTCTCAAGCTCCCAGTATTTTGATTTTATAGTAATTATAAGAAGCGTTCCTCAAGTTAATCTACCCTATGAAAAACGAGCATTGCGAATCTAAAATAACGCTTTACATTCTGCTTACTGTCAGAAATCAAGCTAGCTTTTGACGTACGCGCGGAAGAAGTGGTAGGCACGTCAACCGTACGATCACTAGATCAAAATACCCACCTTGTATTTTGTCCGTATTCTATATTTGTTTATTATATTAATGTGGGCAGGAAACGTCTGGATCTGAATGTCCACCTAAATATTATATTATGGCTTCTTAATGAACAAAGCAACATTCACGCATCGGCTACTTGATACCCCACTCATATGCAATGCCTAATTCTGGATCCTAACAACAATAGCAACACTTTACACAGCAGCAGCTGTCGTCAATCGATGTCACGCTCGTTCAAGCAGGTGGTGATGAACGTAGCGTGGTGTGTCGTTCTCTTTGCTTAAATTAGTAGATTGTATTGCATGTCTACGAGCACATCTTTCATGTCTACTCGTGTGAGTGTTTGCTTCAAATTCCGTACGAGTGTATAGAGTATACTCACAAAGTGCTCGAACGACTGCCGTTGCTGCTTTAAGCTCGGCAGTGGTGCACGAGTACCCAGTTGACTTGGTTCGGACGTCATTAGACATTGTCACGATACCGTCACCGTACTTACTATCTATTGTTCGAGTCGCATGCGAAGTAGACAATGTAAATCTATTTACACCTAAGTTACGTATATATGATTAGCATTGGTATATCTTCTACTCCTGAAATAAATTTATGTACAATATACACTCCATAGTTTCATATGATGCTTATTTAGTAGCTATTTATAATCCGTATGTATACGTATGATGTGATGCATGTGTTAGCATTTTTAATTAACGGGTTTACGTTTCTGTGCGGGGATTGTGGTGACACTTACTTGAGGTGTCTGCGGTGGCGTGGGATGAGGAGGCTGAGGTTGAGGTTGATGTGGTGATGGTTGTGGTTGTGGTGGTTGCTGGTTGGCGACCGGGGGTGGTTGAGGGTTGTTGCTGCTGCTGCCGCCGCCGACTTGGGTAGGGGATGGTGGGATGTGGGGGCCATGAGGGCCGTGTGGGTACGGGGACAAGGCGCCGGGTGGTGTGCCTGGAGGGACCCCACCACGGCCTATTGTTGTTAACGGGGGCCCTACCGCGGCGACGTCCCCACGCAGAGGACTCCCCACCGGTGGCTGAACTAAATGGCTCGGGTGGCCGGGATGACCGGGATGCGGCGCCATGTGATAGGGTGGCCGTGCCCCCGGGGGTGCACCCGGCATCGTCGGCATGGCGCCGTGCGGATGCGGCCCGTGTGGCCCATGCGGCCCCATATACCCCCTGGGTGGTCCATAAGGCGAACCGGGTGGTAAAGCCCCTTGCATGGGCGGGCCATGAGCTGCCATGGGCGAATGGGGCGCAGGCGGACCGTTTGAGGGTGGCCGCTTAGGGCTTGGAGGCGCCTGAGAAGGAGCAGGTGCTGCTCCCTCCATCGCAGCCGCCGCTCCGCCGCCCTGCACCTGCGGACGAACAAATAAACCACCAGCAACAACAACACAATAACAACAACACAAGCGACAAGCGTAAGAGACGGGTGACAGACAGGTAGTAAAAATAAACAGATAGAGAAAATGAGCAAATGCGCGACAACGCAAACCAGCCAAAGGGCACCGCTGGGGATGGCCGTGGTATGGGGTAGTTGGCCCTGCTGGTTCTGGCTATTTTATACAGACCGCCGTTCCAAAAGCTTTCAAGGCGAGGCAATAAGGGAAGGCGTTAGATTGAGACAAATTTCCAGCTCACAGAATGTTAAAAAATAGTAGAACGACAGTGAAGATCAGTGATGGCTATGTCGGTCCATAGCAGTAACACCATCGCCTCTCGAGCAGAGCAGACCAGTGAAGTGTCGAGCTATTCAAACAGTTTAAGAATACAGAGGCATCAGTACCGAGCTTATACAAAATATTTCGATTTCTCCCCATACTTAGCTTTTTTTATATTTGCTTTATACTCAGTGTGGGGCACGAAGGCATGGCGAGATAGCTGGGGGTCGACGAAGTGCTCGCGGTTGTCTAAAACTAGCTGTTCTGGCATGCACGAATCAGAAATGTTTCATCAACTAAATAACAGACAAAGCAAGCATTGACACTCACAGACCCACGTTTCAAACACGTGAGGACACCCAGGTTGTATATATATATATATATATATATATATATATATATAGTCGCTTTCTTCTAATATATATATATGGAAAAAGCGGCATAGCCGCAAAGCGGTGGCATAGTGAACAGCATGCAGTCATAAATCCAGAAAAATTGAAAGGTATGAAGATGTTTATGCTAAAGCAGATAAGCCGTACACACATATGGTGTATGATAAAGCTTTATGTGATCCTATTTTTTTCGCCTATAAGCTTAGCATACTAATTCTTGGCTAAAATGGTATCTCTTGAAAAAATTTCGTTCGAGATGATTTAACACGATCGCTTTATGCTAAAATCCGAGTTTTCGCAATCACAATAATTGTACAATAGGAAATTTATATTTTTTTCCAGTTGTCAAGTAAGTTCTTTAAATACTTCATACCGTAAGAAATATGATTTTAAAAACCGAAAAAGTAAATCTATTTTTTGAAAGATGAGTGAAAACCAGTTTTTGAAATGTTTTTCCATACAGGGTTGACGTAATTATGAGTATGCGTGCATACAATTATTATTAAATATACATATATATATATATATATGAGTGAATGTTATAATCATAATCTAATGGCTATTGATGACACGTATAGTTCGCACAATTTACCCTGACGCATGTGCGCGTATCAGTTTCAGCACATATTGAATGATGGTTAGCACCTGACTATAGCTATAGCATACACTTTTCAGAATTGCTTAATCCTTCATTCTTCAAACTAGAAAAAAGCATTCAGCGCAGCGGAGAGTTAGGGAAAATCATGTATATACTTAAGCCAACCCAATAGAAACTAGTATTTGGCATAGAAAATAATAGTGCATTTAATCTAAAGGCAATGCTATCTGTTCTTCAAACCGCTATATGGAATAGTACAGCATCTAGCATCCTAAACTGTCAATCACTTCGGTTAGCCGAGCTCAAATCCGTATATAACGAATGTCAAGTGGTAACCTGCGATGGCCAGTATCTTATAGCCTGGTAAAGAAATGGGCCACAATAAGAAACGCACACGAGACACGTATTCCTTTGTATCTTTCATATTGTAAAAGAAATGGGTGCCCTAAGAGTCGGCTTAGCTAATTAAATTGACCAATATATATATATATATATATATATCGAAAGTGTACCCTGTAGTTTGTCTCTGTATATGGTGACTGCTGGTAGTTGGAATGGTTCTCTAGTCCAACAAACGGCGACGACGACAACGACGAGTTACCTGTCTACTCCTGCTGTCACTTCGTGGAATTCGAGGCAAGACTGCCGTTAAAAACGGTGTCTTTTATGTTCAAACTATTTTTGTGGGAAAATTGTTTATAATTGCCGATTCATAACCAATAAAAACGTCTTATTTATTTCTTCCATAAGCTTGAATATATGTTACACATCTAGCAATACGAGATAGAAAAATAAATACGCAACTTGCTTTTACTTCAGTAATCAGTCCTTCGTCTATCACTCTAATTTTTTAATATAGGCCTGAGTACGCCAAGATAGCAAAACGAAGTTGACGAATAGTACGAATCTGCCAGTAATAAACGGTACGTGATGACAATATGTTTTTCGCACTGACATGCAGAATATTGAAGGTTCTGTTTGACAGAGCTTTTAGAACAGATTCTTTTTTCTATTGGCTTTATTGTACATTATCAGTTGTTTATTTATTGTTTATAAAACGTGGAACGGGAAACACAGACTTGTCGGGACGCGGGAAAAATTCGCAGAACAACATAAGGACAGTGAAGTAGCGAAAACAATGATTTTGACACGGATCGAATATCAATTGCCCGCTGGTTTGGGGAGTGAGTTGCACAGTAGTAATGAGTTTTTTTAACAACTAAGTAGACTTTGTTACAATCTTCAGCAAAACAATTATGAATAAGGAATAATCGGTCAAAGAAGATGTGTTAACGTTTAATGGTTTTCGCCTTTAATCAGAATACAAGAAATATTTTAAAATGATGGTACCACCAAATCCGTGGGTCTGTTCAAATAGTACAAGCTAGCTACAAAATTTCGATCTCCAATGCGCCCCGTAATTGTCAGTTAGGTTATAGACTTGATTTTCATAACCAGATTTACTACTATCTTTGTATCGTTTTCAGGCTTAGAGTACAAAAGTCCATATACACTTTCCAGCGATTCTCTTTGTTCAGCTATCGAGGGACCTCTCAGTATTATCACCGACGCCTTCAATGATCATATGTGTCATTTTCGTGTAGATAGAAAATCATCTATAAATTTTAATAGATTGAAAAACGGGATGAGAATCCAAAGAAGAACTAAACATTATGCCGACATAAATGATTACGGTAGGCCAAAGAGTGGTTGCAGCAGTGTTGAAGTATCAGCGACGTGAAAATCTGTGGTTTAATAGTAATTATAGGCAAACGCTTAATAGTCCATAAGATTAGGCGGGGCTAGTCATGCTACGAGTTTCAGCATACTCACAATTTGTCCTCTGAAGAATGTCACTTATATTGTGTACATATAAAACACGTGTATAACCGTATATAACTCCGTTATTACACATTCTTTTTGAACGTCTCATCCGTTTATACATATTTGTTTCAAACAATCGCACGGGTGTCGTTTTTCCCGCTAATCTTAATAGCTGCGATGATGATCATAAGGCTGACGGTTGGCAGTGCGCTGCGCGGCTAGCCTTGCCAATAAGCTGTCTTGTTCTTACAGAAAGCACAAAATATCTGTTAAAATAATAAGTTGGCTTAAAATTATGTCAATCTTTGAAACTTCTTTTTAAAAACTGGAGAACATTCAGGGTTCCGTATTGTTTGGCCAATATGGCTCAAACGGTCCCCGCCATACAGAGGCAAACCTCACTGTGTGAAATAATTCATAAAACGACCAGACATGAAACGTGCCATGTACGCATGTAAGGTTTAATGAATTATCCAAATATTCGGAACGATTGGTCTATCTTGTCTGTAGAAGAAGACAGGTAAAATAAAGCGGTGCACAAACTGCGTTACACATCTTTTGAAGTTTACACAAACCTTATAGAATATATCATCATATGTGGCGTATTAGGTCACTGGCACACATAAAGGCACATCGTAACAACTTTATGTAACTATCCATGCATTTGCAGTGGTCATAGTCGGTGCTATATGCACTGGCTTGGGGACCTTGCTTTTCATGAGCTTTTTCCAAGATAGAAATTAAACTAGAAATTTTTTTGCACAACCTGCTAGCGACCAAAAAACCCTAAAGGAGCAAGTGCAAAGCATCTGTTTGTCTGTCTGCTTTACATAAACACGATGAGGTCTATGGACAGCCGATGGCTATCCTCATCCAAATTCTTGAAGAGTGATAGCCTCATATACTAGTGGTACTACAGTTTATAAAGTGGCGTATCCCATATTTAAATGTAAGCAAAAGTCTTAAGAACGTCGGCACCATGGGCATTAATAATAATGATAATAATAAACATGGTCCACGCGGCTTTTATAGAAATCGAGCTTACCAGAGGGGCGGTGCTATCGTATACCCTTCGACAATATGGAGTTACACTACACCATATTTAACCGAAGAGACTTGAGACGCAGCTATACGTGGAGAACGCACAAAAATACGGTGTTCGGCCTACAAATATTCGAATAAAACAGAGCGTTGCTCATCCCTCGTTCTCATTAACATCAATGCATATCAAATTGCCCTACAATTAGAAGGACAACTGCAATCTCATCTGGACTTAGCTATTCTATTAACGATGCTACGAAGATGTAAATGTAACGTAAAACTGTTAATAAGGTCAACCTCCACTCATAGCAAGTACCACATGTTACTTCTGGGGACTCTGTGAGTAGCGGTACCGATATTCCATCGTTCGGTACAACTCATAAGCGAACATTACGTTATACTCATTATGATGAAGGAAATTATTTCGTACAATGTAATCCAATATGGTCAGGCTCAGCTCTCACGTAACAGGGAAACAACGCATATGTTCTTCTGCGTCAATTTAAAACCGTAGTATCTATATAGCGAGAGGCGTGTCGTTCTCGTCGGCCAATCCTGAGTGCATATGCAAACACAAAAAGGCACAAAGTATTTACACGTGTGCGTTCAGACTTGTCTCGTAACGCAATAAGGGGTTCATCGGCGATAGCAACTGGCATTTTCACGATATTTATCGTATAGCTCATGCTATAAACATCAATTATAATAAGGGACCAGGCGTAAGCCGCAACAACGGAACTTGAAATTATAGAATGATTCGAAATCAAAATAAATACAAGGAATCTACAGAACAGCAGGTAATAAAACTGTGAAAAGAAACTATGTTGTCATGGGAATAATTAATCGAACTCCTCCGCAATGCCACATATGTAGATTGCAATGGTATGCAAAGCGTCAAAATAAACTATGATAACATTATCTCGTAGGGAAAATGTCATCGTAAGAGAAGCCATGGTAAGATCAGAAATGCAGTATAACATTATTATAATAATTTACGTTTTACTTCATTACTTAAAGAGAGACACTATGCTATTGATAAATCTGACAGCAGCAACAGCGAAGTAGAACAGTGCCGACCTAAACTCAGCCCATGAGCATGCTCATAGAAAGATTATATATATACATATATATATATTGAGCGAGCGAGAGAGATAGATCGAGAGAGAGAGGGAAATTAGTTCAGCAGTGGCGCGCGCCAACAGGGTAGATCGATGGACGAATATGAAATCCACAACAGAGCACCGGACTAATAGTGAGTTATTAGTCAACAAAAGACCACGGAAGGAGTCCTCGAGAAGCACGTGGGTTTTTTTTTTCATGTCTGGTGGCAATGTTTTCGGTATTGAGAAAGGAGAACACGTCCTTGCCGGTTCGTTTACTCTCTAATAAAACAGATTCGTTGGAAGAAGGTTGCACTATATAAGCAGCAGTTTGCTTGTTTATTGTAAGTATCGTTAGTTAAGCTTAATTAATGGAGCTTTGTTTGTAAGATGTTGCATCAATGTGTTTCTGAAGTACGTCACATAATTTTGATCAATCAAAGTAAAAATAGTAAGAATACGTACCGGAGGTCGGAAGGTAGGCGCCTGAACCTGGTGGCCTGGGTAGTGAGCGCCAGGATGAGGTCGGCCGTGTGGCCAGCCAGGATGCGCTCCTGGGTAGGCTCCGGGGTGTGGTATTCCGGGGTGAGCTCCAGGATGTGGCACTCCGGGATGCCCGGGGTGTTCCTGACCCGGTGGCGGTGGCCCATAGGGGTTTGGTGGGCCCCTCTGCGGTGATTGCAGGAGTTGGTTCAACGTTGGCGTGGGACCCATGAATCGACCGTTGGGGGCTCCCGGATGACCGAGAGGGTGTTGTCCTGGATGGCCGATTGGGCCCCGAGGATAGCGTTTCGGGTCCATAGGCGGCCCGCCGTAATAGCTAAGCATCGGAGGCCCCACACCGGCCGGGCCTTGTCCGGGGGGGCCGAGCGCCATCTCGTAAGGCGATCGCTCGTCAGGTCCCTTCTGTGGGGGCGACAGCTTGGCTTGTTGTGCTGCTTGCTGCTGTTGTTGTTGGGCGTCGGGCTGTCCAGGCGGCCCGCCGTTCTCATCGGCCGGATTGCCGCTGCCCTGAGCCGGCCCCCCGCTGTTGTTGAGTGTTTCCTGGGCGGTCGGCGGGGGCACTGCCGAGGTGGACATGGCCGCCACCGTCCGTCCAGTCTGTCACAGACACACGCTACACCGTGGTGGTTTCAACGACAATCACTATAGACGAACAACGGCTCTTATTGCCGGGTCGTTCGTATGCTGCCGCGTAGAACCCTTGTCGCGGCACGTCGACGAAACGTAGGCAGTTCGTCGTACACCAGCACCAAAAAATGGCTTTTGCCACCACGGTGCTACTTGTGCTTATTCCAATTGTTACTGTTGTTGTTGTTGTCGATCAGGTTGTGGACTCTTTTTAAGGCCGGGCTGTTGATGCTGTCGAAGCAGAAGCTATACAACCGGTAGCCTGGCGACCGGCCACCGGAGACGCGGCGGTGGTGGACGTCCACCACGACTCTTTTTGTGTGCTTGTTGCTGTTGTTGTTGTAGTAGTTCGGTCGCTGCCGCCGTCGTTCCGTTGTTGTTTGAGTTGCTCCTGACTGTGTTGCCGTTTGCTTTCTTTTCTGTACGCCGTAACAGTAGCGGTAGCAGTAGTAGTAGCGGTAGTAGTAATAAACACAGTTGCTTTGCAGCGTAGCGTGGCGTAGCCCTCTCGCTATCTGTTGTTCGAGTTTGTCTGTCTATTTATCGTGGTGTGTGTGGCCACTTTACCATTACTCCATACCACCCACTGCAACAGCACTAGGCAGCATTACACGACACGGTATTCACACACACATACACTCTCACAAACATTCAAGCATACACGAGCGCCCTGTAACACCTCAACGATTCTTTTCTTCCAGTTGTTTTTGTAAAATGGGTTGTGGACACGGTAATTGATATAACACACAACTGAGCTAATGACACACTCCGTACTCCTGCTAACACACGATAATGGGTCGACATACGATGAGGTACGATCGCACACGGACTGGCCGTACACGACAGCTACACACAAACGGACCACGATGACGACGACGACGTCGTCCACGATGAAGGAACGGACTAACGCCGGGGGTTTTTCTGAGGGGCAGTCCGCTTCAATACGACGAGTAACACCTTTCGTATCGGTCACCAGCAGCACACTTCTTTACAAGGGGAGCTTTTAGGACTGCAGGAGGGTAGGGGGACTATACAACGCTGCTAGTGCCTGCTGTAGTAATAGCATTGGTTGATATCGGCGGCGGTTCGTGGTCGACGATGTTTTTACCCTCGTCGTTGCGGTCGCGAGTCGAGTCAAGATGCTTGTTATATTCCTACGACTATCCTTCTTGATGCTGTGTATTCTTGCTGTTCTTATGCCTTGGTTTGATCGTATTCCCTGCTGTTGCTGTTACTGGCAACTTCGTTGAATGGATGTCCCTCGAGAAGCCAGTCGTTTAGTCACACACACATATACACATCATATTACTGCTATATATATATTTATATATAGATCTCTCTCTCTCTATATATATATAACTCTGCTGTGTTGTAGAGAGTAATGTCGAGGATATTGTCGATAGAGGTTGTAGCGACCAAGACGGCAGTACGCCGCATCGACCAACGACCGACCGACCGACCGGTCGACCGACGACCACGAATAACGACGACGACGACGCCGCAACGAGCAGCATTCACAAAAATACACACACGACTACTATCATCACCAAAAATTCACCTTATCGCCAGCATTCGCTGCTGCTGCTGTTCGTTTTGTTGCGGATGCCGCTTTGCTTGCGGTTGTAGCTGCTGCCGTTTATGCTGCTGCTGCTGCTGGTGCTGTCGAGCTTCACTCATCATCCTGATGCCCCGGTCGGGGGGTTAACAACATACTCCGTTCGTCGCGTGTAGAACAGGCAACTAGCTAGCCAGGCAGATAGATAGGCAAGCCGACAAATTGGCAGGCAGGCAGGCACACATAGGGCGACCAACAGCCGCACCGCCGTCAATATTCTTTCCTCACGTAATAATCTATGTTATGTACAAGACAATATTTTCAGCCCGATCTCGGCCTAGCTCGTCCGTGGCAGGGCTCCACGAGCTGGCAGCGACACCGAAATACACTCGAGGACGCACTGTTTTTTGTTGGATTTGTGCTGGCTTTCAATTCGTTCCTCGTCCCTCCTCAAACGCGGGACGACGCCGCTTGCTGTGGCGCTGCTCCAGGCACCGACACCAACCACAGCCGCCGCCGTGACAAGCGCTGCTGCTGCTGCTGGGACGGCTACTCCGCTCCTCGTATCGAGGAGACACACGACGACGACGTTGGCGGCGGCGGCGGCTACGCACGGCACACCACACAGCTAGAGAGCTGCTGCTGCTGCTGCTGCTGCCGCACACAAATCAGCGGTTCGTGGCTAGCAGACGCTCAGCGCCCTCCACCACCATGTCCAAGTAGACATTAAGTCTCGATTAGTCTTCCAGTAGACTCGAACCGGCGACTACGGGCCACGCTCCGGTGGCTGCACGCGACAGGAACGCGTCTTGGCAAAAAATGCCGATGTTAAAGGTAGCTCTAGTTTGTCGCGGGCCAAAACGCCGTGTCCGCCGACTGCTGCCCGACGACGAATTATCTATTGAATATAGTCACTTATTAGTCAGTAGTTTTTCAGCAAAATGCATAGTTGTCACGACAACACTCACTAAAGGGTTTACCGGTGTGAATGACTTGAAAATCTATATAAAATATAGATAAGTACTCGGCGGAATGATACATAGACTGGCGGGTAACAAGGGCCATTTTGAATCCTGGCATATGAAACGATTAAAATCTGTTTCAGGCATTAGAGAATACTGTGGCAATTCATAATTAAAATACGAATCGGGAAAAACCGTCACTTTTCGGTGATACGTAGTGGACAAATTTTGCCGTCACCTTATTTGCCGACCCAAGTCTAACTGTCAGCTGTTATATAATGCGTTTTATCAAGAAAAAGATCGCGGCTTTGATAAAGGAATCTTCACTGTACTAGAAAAAAGCGAAAAGCTATCTGCTCTACCAGCGCTTATCAGATAAACGATAACTGTAGCATTAGGTTTTGTTGTACTGAAATTCGCTTAAAAAATTTGACCAAAAATAAACGTAAACAATGATCGGAGCGCCTCAGCGGCTCCCCTCGCCACAGGCGCGCTCGAAACTGTGTTGCTGCGGTGTCCTACTGCTGCTGCTTCAGCAGGAGCGGCTGATGGTCGTGGTCTTGGTGGCGATGCCGCTGCTGCTGCTACTGGTCGGAGTGCTTCCGAGGAGCCTCGATCTGCCGCTGTCCCCCGGACGCCATTGGCAAGCAAAGCGTTGTTGTTTGATTGTTGAGGAGGAGCTGTGCTGAGTTGAGTGGTTGCTTGATGGGTAGTAGCGGTGCTAGTCCGAGCAGTAGCATATATCAGATGTGCGAACGTTAAGTGACGTTCGTTGTTGTGTTCGCGTTGCGTTTAGCCAGCGAAGAGCAGTCAGCGAACGCACTGCGGTGGCGTCGAGGCTCGTGCGGCGAGCGGCCGGTGCGGAGACCAACGTCCCGAGTCCGAGCAACCAGGCCCCTCTGCCATGAAGCTGGTGACGCTGCAGCCCGTCGAGGGCGCGCAGAAGAGGGTGGACATCAAAGTGGGAAAGACGATCATCGGCCGTGGCCCGCTACTAGAGGTGAGTGCTGGATCCTACCGGGGGGCACGGGCGTCCTCCACCCCACCAGAAGCCGAAAGTTCATTGGGTGAAACTGACAAAAACCGCGCCTTAGAAACACCATCTACCCCTCCCCCCTCCCAGTTCGTCATTCGTCTCCTATATCTGTGTGCTGTGCTATCGTGCTATATGCATGCACTACGACATCAACAGCGAATACTTATACAACGTTCTATTGGTTTGCGGCTGGCCGTGTATGTGTTTCTTTCTTTCGTGATGTACGGAATGGTCCGCCTTAATGGGTCTTTTGTCCTCGTACAACAGTTCAGAAAAATTTGTGCGCCGGGCCTGGTGAAAAATGGGCGATAGGCCCCCCGAATGATGAGTGTGTTTGTGCGTGAATGTGCGAAATTAAAACACAAATGTTTATTTTGTGTGATTGTGTGCAAGTGCTTCTTGTGATTCATAGAAGGGAGTATTCTCCAGCCATTGTGCGTGTCTTGAGTGACAAAATAGTCTGTAACAATGTCCAGGAGTAGATCTTGTGGGTGCCGTCGATGTAGCACCTGTTTTACATGATTGTTTAAAATACTAATAGCGTTGATGAACGAGCACCCAGAACATTGTTATCCTATTGTACCGATAAAGACTGAAGACCCATCGAACGCGCAATGGGTATTCTGATATGGGACAAATCGAATTCTCTCCGATATTTGAGCAATGAAAATCGTAAAGTATTTGTAGCATTTCCATTCAGATATTTCTGGAATGACACGCTCTGCGCTAAAGCAACTTGAGAGAATTAATGTAGTATGATAAACTTTAAATGATCATAGTCATTGCTTTACACTTGAGTCGGACAATCTCCTGTGCTCTGTTGAACTGCCAGAGAATGAGAAGTTTAGTGCGTATTTGCCCTTCCACGTGCATACTTCATTGTCCTGTAATACACTTGCCTAGTCAATAGTACTAATATCAGTGAGATACGGTAATTTCAGTTGATGACATCATAAATAGCGTATTATTGTTACTGAAAAATATACGAAAGTGATTGAAAACGTGAAGAACCCCATTTTATAGGTGTCTAGATAATTAAGAACGTTTATCGCCAATGCCTCCGCACGAAGGTTATTGTTTGTGGTACACGTAGTAATAGTGAGTATATATCCATATTCAACTCGACGAGGGAAGATAATTTTTTTTTTTGTAATTTTTACACCATGATTTCCTCGATGGTTGCTTATTGTCCTACTAATAGAAATACAATATCTAACAGGAATGTACTTTATTAATTTATCCGTGACGTAGAGTTTTGTACTTATTATTGTTCATGGTAGTACATGGCTACTTGATTTCTGCGCTAAGCTAGAAAATAGATATTTTTTCCGCAGCTTTATCAATCTTGGATTAGTACCTAAATGTTCGCTAATTAAATAGATTTTGCAATTTTGTTTGTCGCTAATTGACTTTTGGTGCAGTGTGCCGATAAAAAAGTTTCCCGAAACCACGCCTTGCTTGAGGTCCAAGAGAACGGCGACGTCTTCCTCACCCCGACGCACGTCAACCCGTGCTTCTTTCTCCCAAACGACTCGAAAGGCGGTTTTGAGGTCCTTAAGAAGGATTGTCCCCAAAGGATACGCGATGGCGATTCATTTTCTCTTTTACCAAACAGCTTCCGTTATCGGTAAGTGCAATATATAAGAACTGATCAACACCTAAGCTTCAAGAAGACAATTTTAAAACTATTTGCTTCACGCAAGAGTTGCAAAGCTCTAGAGCTCAGTTAGCTATAACCGAGACGATATAGGTAAAAGCTTTAGCATTTTGTGTACAAATAAATTGGCGTGTAAATTAGTTGTTTGTGAATTTTTGGATCTCATCTACCCGTTACGATTTGTTGATTCAAAAGGCTAAATCTTAAAGATACGTAAATGGTTCGACTTTTGGTGACTATTAGGGTAATCATCTCTGATGTGGCTGACTACGAGTCCGGTGATAAGGATGATGCTGCTGGAATAAAAAAGGATGCGACAGCAACCGGCCAGGGGACGTCAACGTCTGGCCTTGGTGGTGTTGGAAGTAACAAAAAGGATTCGGGGACCCACAGCACTGAGCCAGCATTACTCAATGGTGAGAAAAAAGACCGAGACCGTGGGGAACGGGATCGTGACAAGGAGATTCATGGCGACCAACGCACTGGAGCTGGCCATGATTCCGCGTCGGCTCCATTGCACGATCTGACAACGACTTCACCAGTTGTTCATGGTCAACCAAAGGATAATGGAAAACCTGCGCCACTTAAGAATGGCTTGTGTAAGTTTAGTTACGAGTTGAAGCTTCTAGAAATAGATGATTTTGTTATTCCTATGCTACGAAATCACAGTGTTCGGCTTTTGAACTTTTGCGCAAGGGTGTGATAATTAAAATTCTATGACGGACGCACGGTGGTTGTGGCAAATGGAATAAGTGCCATGAAGAAAAATAATTTACCTTACATTATTTTTTCGAAAGCCGCTCTACCCTTGTCCTATTTGATTTATTCTGGTGTATAGTTTATTTGTAGCTTTTTGTTCCTTGTTGCCTGTAATTCATTTTATTTTCGTCAAGTTATTTTGGCTCTCTTGTGTTTTCCCCTTTCTTGTTGGGTCCGATGTTTTTTATTCCATATATCATCTACGGATAGCACCGGCACGGAGTCGGCGAAGTGAGAAGCTGGCCCAGGAAAGGGACAAGGATTTCATCAGAGAGCACAGCCCACGGGGAGGGCATACACTAAAGAAAAGTCATCTAGTAATTCATGCTGATCATAGCCGGACATCGGCCAGTGAAACCGCGGTCGCTGACAAAGTGCCCGACGCATCAAACAGCTTAGGCTCAAGGTCGCCTAAAGGCGACATTGAGAGGGCTAAGGCCTTGCCTAGAGAGATAGGCAAGGAACGAAAATCTGGTAACGATCACCAGATATTTAAAGGGCAGAAAGGGGTAGCTAGTGACAAGGTCGACGAGATTGTACCTAGCAAAGATGCGAGTAATGCCAAGATAACACCATCTGTCAGAAGCGGTAGGTCGGGGGTTTTAGCCGGGAAAGGTGAGAAGGACAAGGCTGAGTCCATGGCTAACACACCTGCTGTAGCGTTAAATACAAATAGTACTATATGTAACACGCCTGGTACACCGACTAATGCCAATAAGTCACCTTTAGCTACGAAGAAAATCCTCAGCGACAAGTCTTCATCAGGCAAAAAGGACGCGGCCGGTAGGGATGCCAAAGAGAGCAAACCAGACCCCGAAAAACAGAGCAAACTCAAGAATTTCGACTTTGACGAGGAGGACGACGAACCTCAAACAACAACATCAACAACCAAACCGACCTCCATGAAAAACAAACAACAGCAACAGCAGATACAACAGCAGCAGCAACAGCAGCAACAACAACAACAACAGCAGCAGCAGCACCAACAACAACAGCAGCAGCAGCAGCAGCAACAACAACAGCAACAGCAGACCGTAAGTAACTATGAATGATCACCTTGTAATAATAATAATTATTATTATCATTTTTATGTAATAAACAGCTGTTTAAAGCAGGTATCTGTTTACAACTGCGGGTATCTCGCAAGACAAATCGACGAAGCTATACAGTTCTATTGACGTTTATGAAGCTTAATCATAAACTTTTATCATAGTAGCATTAATATATTAATATAATACTACATATACTCTCGCAATTTATAAAAAGCTCACGAATTATTGAATGAGCTAACCATAAGAAAAAATTACTGGGGCGTATCTTCTCAATAAAGAAATAGAAAAAATATAAAGCACAGAGGTAATTTTGCTTTGTGTAATTATACTTTTACTATTGTATACATGAAACCACAATAAGCTTTGTATGTCATAATTTCGATTACTCACGACTACGTAACCACAACTTACAGTTGAACAGAACTGACTAAGCTATACAAAATAGGAAAAAGATAAAAATCTATATTTATATTTTAAACATTTCCAACATACAACTTCTCGTTTGGAAAATTTCAGTTGAAGGGTAAGAAATCCGTCGATAAGTCACTGAACAGCACCTCGACAGGATTGGCAGGGTTGGTAAGCGGTCGTAAAGGAACTGCTACTACGAAAGACACTTCATCTCGAAGGCGTAGTCCGCATCCTCCCACTACAGGTAGCAGCGGGGCTGGCAATATCTCAGATAGCCTGAACACGCCGGCCAGTGCAGGCCCCGAAGGAACCAGTGGGACAGGTGGTACAAGCCAGTCGCGCAGTACTCGTACGAATCGCACCTTAATCCAGCGGATATCTCTTGACGATTTTATGGCTTCCGACGACGAATGGATTGCTACCTACGCTTCGAGTGATGATGAACGCAAGAAAGCTAAGAGGCGTCAGCATCAGGGTTGGTATTGTTATCGTGTATTAGTCTTATCGCTGTTATTAGAACTGGGTAGTACAATTGCTGGTTTAAATAAATCAAAATCGCAGCAAATGTAGAGCATCACATTTTCTACTTCGGACTCTATATTTGTCCAGTTTTAACTTTTATACTTTTGTAAATTCTTACGAGGGTCAATCGACAGTATTGGAAGGGAGCACTACAAATACTTCTGACCTTAATAGTGAATTTGCCCAAAACGTTGTGCTGGCAATTTAAGAATCCTTTTGTCAATGGCATGCTTATAAATAAGCATGTCAATGGTATACTATCAAATTAAAATGCGAATCAACTAGTTTCATCTCTATCGGCTCTTCACGGTTATTCTAACTATTTTTAGCTTAACCAAAAAGCATGTTTTCGGCATCACACTGTTTAGCACCACTATCTGGAAGAAGGCACTAGTTCATAATTCCTACGCTCAATACTTGCATATTTGTCATGGGTTAAACACAAAATGAACGAAAAAAGTATATAAGAAAACGTGCTCTCCTCATGTTTCCCTACAATATGAAGACGGAACAGAAAAAATACGTCATACATGGGAAAAAAAACTAGTGTTTAGGAGGCAAAAAAAAATAAAAAACAGTAGATACGGAGCGTTTAGAACAAATTGGCAAAATTAATGTCGATTTTTTTACAAGTCGCATCCAAATGGAAAATGATATTTGATTTAAATAATTTGCATCCCGATGGGTGTATTTCTAATTGTCGCTTGTTTTAATCATTGCCTATATACGGGGCCGTAAACCAGTCGTAAGCTCATGTCAAAACATTTCAATCTATACGTTTGAATTCCTCCTAAATCGGGAAGTGAGCGAGCAGTGGTGTATCGAGCTTTGTTAGATTATAGTTCAGTTATATCCCGCACGCAGTAATTCAAGGAATAAAATCTTGTCTGCAAGATGAATATAAGTCCTGAGAGATGTGTGGTCTACTGTATAGTGACCACTCACGGTTTACCCACGATTTGTGAAAAATCCAGATAGACTTACTTAGCGCCGATTACGCTTCTCTGAGAGCAGTGTGATGGCATCATTAGTTCCCCGTTTATTCTACACAATATTCAGAATGTGAAAAATAGCTGGAATATTGGTTTTACTCACACTTAGATCGTGGATATGCCAGTGATTCTTGTTGCAATTGATTTTGTATCCACAGTGCACGTTTTATCGTCGCTGGAAAATCCAAGGTGACCTGCATGAGAACTTACGAGCTACCTATATCGATCCAGTCAGTCGGTTCTATTGTCTTCAGTGAGTTTCTGTCGAGGTTTCATGGCATAAGACCAAGGGTTTTCGTGAACGATTCAGTCCATTACATTCAGTGGCACGTTAGATTCAGTTGCTGGCGTAGTGAAATAAACCCCTTCTCTTTTTCAAATAACGGTAAAATTTTTACTGCGATTTCTTGCAGTACGCTTCCTGTGTTCGTATAGAAGAGCTTGTAACTGTCCCTTTCGCAACCTCGTACTTAATGATAACTCAGTAAACCGCGGATTTCAGCTAACCAAGAAGCATATAATCTTAGTGGGTTTTGTTAGGCCCGAGGAAATTAATTGAAATCAAATTCCGGCGCATATCCCGAAAATGAGTTTCCTATCTCCGCCATAATGAGTTCGAAATTTTGTTCTAGAAAGAATTGATTTTGTTTTGATATCAGGGTTGGCGGATAAAAGCATACCCATTACGATAAACAGCTTGCCGAAAATTATTTTAATTATCTCGAACACCCTAGTTTCCTGTGTCGAGTTCCTTTTGAAAAGAAACTATTATAAGGTTGTTTCTATTGTATTAACATCACTATGACTGAAATCCAGGATTCTCGAATTTTTTATTGTAAAATAATTCTTCTAGCTAAAAGAAAGTCTACAACAACGGGTGCCGAGTCGGATTCAGATTCAGATGACTGGGACGGTGGTTCCAGTCGAAAAGCACCGAAAAAACGGCCGCCGACCAAAAAGACCTCGAAGAAGAACGAGGCAGATAGTCCTGCTGAGGACAACAGTGAGGGGGAGCCATCTCCTGCGCGAAAAAAGGGTGAGTCTGGGGAAAGGTCTTACCCACATAAGTCTTACCTGATCATATGTGCATACTAGTTAAAGTTGTGAAAAAGTTACAAAGTTTACGCCATTGATTTGCGCAATATGTTAATTATGAACTAGTGATCAGCTTTTTACTAAGTAGGTGGTCCAAAACGCAACTATTCGTTACTGGGCTGGATTTTGTGTTTGACATAGGACGGGGACGTATATCAACTCATGGTCGGAAGTCAGGAAAGAAAGCCATCCCAACGAATTCTGACGAGGACGAGGACGATGATGATGACAATGATGACAGCGACGAAGAAGAGGAACGACCCAGAAAATTGTCAAAGACCAAAAAGCTTTCAGCTGGTAAAAACTCACCTGCTAAGGGAAAATTGTTGGCGGTACCTCCTAAGAAAAAAATCGTTCGGAGAAAGAAGTCACTTCTATATGCTGAAAACGAAGAAGATTTTCAGAGACAACTAGCGCGAGCCATTAGAGAGTCGAAAAAGGAACAACTGAAAAAGTAGGGGTTTTGTTTTTTCTATTGACAACTAAGTGTCACTAACGGCTATACTACAATCTAAAATTGGTCGCTATATGTTACGCGTATGTAATTCAAGAGGATAATGCAGCCTTTAGATATGAGTAGTGTAAAATGGTAATGTAATTTCTTTGGCATCTTGTTGTTGTTGACTTCCGTTATAGAGAGCGTGAGGAACGGGAAAGGACAACGGGAAACGGGACAGATAAAGTTCTGTCAGCTGCTTCCGCATAACAGCGGGCATTTACCGCTTTGTAATTGTGCGATAGCGGTTTCGACGACGCTCAGCAAGACTGAGTGTTTTGCCTTTCGCTTTACCGTCAACACAGTCAATTCAAACACCGCAGCTGGTCCGGTGGCAGACAACACTAACGGATGATCGCCTATGTCAGATCGGCAAAAAGTGACATGACGATGTCTGCATTAGCTTGTGGCATCGCAAAACGGAAAAGAATAATAGAAACGCTCTCATAGTATTTAATAGTCAGCAGCGTTGCCATAGTGACGGAGATGGTCAACTCTTTCGAAGTTGGAATCCAATCGACTTAGGACTCTCATTGACACAGCGTGCGCTAACAGCTAATGCACAACATTTACTGCATTGGGCGTCGATATTGCATCGAAACTGCAGCCAGTCGCTGTTGAGGATTCGCCGGACACGTACGTGCGCACTATGTGACCGCCGACGGCTAAAACGGTTAGCCGGAAGTCACCGCTGCCTTAGCCGCCGCCCACGGGCACAACTCCATCTGCAACTAATCCTGTGTAAATGTACTTAGTAGCTTCTTATTCTTCCTCTATCCTCCCTCGAAGATCGATCTCGACGGTGCAGAAAAAGGGGAGAGAAAACATAGGCGGTGATGATGGTGATGATGCGATTGAGTGGGACAAAACTGTCGGCTCGTCGTGTTGAAGCGTCTCATCGAGTGAGAGGGAGGTAGACATGGAAAGATAGGGGGAAGAAAAATGAACATAGTAGAACTGTAGAAGAAAATAGTTTAGAGCGTACTAGTTCTAGAGGGAGATACTGATTATATATATACGATGCTAATGATTATTAGAATTATGGGATAATGTATAAGAGAGAGAAAGAGAGAGAGCGAGCGAGAGAGAGAGAGAGAGAGAGAGAGAGAGAGAGAGAGAGAAAGGGTGGGAGGGAGGCAGTGCAAGCGTGTATGACGATATGTGAGAGTATAATGAAATCGAGTGAAATGGAAAAGATAACGACGACATTCAACCAGCCCAACCTCACCCCTGTATTTAGACAAGCTCACAAAACATACGAACATAAAGACATATATAAATATGAAGGGTTTTTGCGCGAAAAAGCCTAAATCTACTTTGGCTAAGATTAATTACGGAAAACAAATGATAAAACTAGTATTCTTTAAGTTAGGGCTACCAGAAAACCAAAACTATATTTTTAAACCGAGTTCGACAAATAACATCTTTGTAGTTTCTGTGGTACTAGCAGGTATCGAAACTGATGTGAGCCCTTTTGTACAAAGAACTCTAATTTTTGTTGTCCTTCTCAATTTTTCGACTCCTCATACTGCAGATTTTAGCATAAAAACTATCAGATAGTCGAGGACATCAAGGTAACTCCAGAAGTGAATGTGACTAAAAATCGAAAAAAAATGACTTAAGTCTTTTTGAGAAAGGCTTATCCTTGGTTTATTTGCTGCCTTTAAGTCAACTTTTGGAGTGCTTATATAAAGAATTCCCTTGGGTAATTTCAGTCACATTGTCTGCAATACCAAAAAGGTTGAGAAAAAAATTATATATAATTTAAAATAAACAAGAAATGAATTTAAGACTTGTCACACGGAAACCTCTCATATATAATACATACAATGATTAACGTTTGCAGTAAATACATTTCATGATGCATCCACAAGTCATAAGGAAACATAATTTTCACAGTATCAAAAACTTTTAGTTTACTCCACAATCGGAGAACGCCCGCCTGCTCTAGGAGATTCAGAATTATGATTTGGGACCGCAATGGCTAATTATATACACATTGACATTTAAATCAGAGCATATGCGAAGACAAAAAGAGCGTTACATGGAAGGACGCAATATATATATATATATATAGCGTCATTCGACGCTTTTGTCGACATATATTTCAGTCAGTTATATTAAGAGGGTAACTGACGTAAGCGATATGGGGAAATCCGTGTGGTAGGTTATACAAGGAAAGAACGAACCGCTTCGAATATCCTATTTGAGTGATAATGTGGTGTGTGCCGACAGAGAGGCTCCATACATCAAACAATAATGTCACCTTAGCTTTTAATAACGTGTTTTTATCAAGCAAGACGCACCTACTACTGCGAGCTGAAAAAAGGCATTTAGGAAGGATCTCGGTTCGAAATTACAGCTTTTCGTGTTGCCTAGCACCAAGTTATTCGAGTCTCGATCGTCCTATGTCTATTTTTATAACGCAGTAATGTGTGTATCGTACCCACAACAAATGTTCTCACAAGTGATGCCTCAGTCTTGTTTTCTATTCGATATCTATATTCTGTATGACAAAAAGGGCGGTGCAGGTAATTTCGATTGGTTGGTTGGTTGGTTGTCAGCTAGTTGCTTGGTGCCTTAAAGGCACAATCGTGACATATTGCGCTTCGCATGTCAATGACAACATAAGTCAGGGAGATACATACAACTATTAATTGAGTGATTGTTCTGGGTTTGTTTGGTTTAAAAGTAAAGACGACTGAGAAAGATATGTATCTAGGTGCAGTAAAAAAATAGGCATAACATGACAAAGTGACGGCGCGATGCAGAGATATTACTATTATCTAGAGAAGGACAGTATACACGCTTTAGTTGTACTATATAATAGCCAGTTGTAGTCCTGATACCGACTATTTTGTCGACATCTCGGCCTCGCTAATTCTGAAAACAAATGTTCAGCTTGAGGGTTACTAGCAGAGAATCGAAACAAAGCATAGGAGTCGAGTGAACAGAGTGAAACAAACACTGGCTGATGTCACTGTAACGAGATTTTAACACACGGAACTCCCGTATTGTACTATATGTGTGTCCATGTTAAGAAGTTACACAGTAAGCTTTTGTGTTTGCCTACTTTAATATGTTTATATATAGCTCCGCTATTATATATTTGTATTATAGTAGTATAAAGTTTGATTAAGATACTTGATTATAAATAATAATTAATACGTTGTAATATCTTATATATATATATA
>NW_019211456.1:5803196-5835324 GCF_002443255.2 Varroa destructor
TATATACATATATATATATATATATATATATAGATCTTTTCCGAATTACTATATATATATATATATATATATATATATATATATATATATATATATTTCTATATATTTATATATATAGATATCTGTATGATTTCGTTTTTCTGATATTTACTTTGACAGTGATTATGATGATCATTATCATGTATGATTTTATTGTTATTGTTCAGGCCTCTAAAATAATATCAACGTGATCGAGGTACTGACTTTTGTATAGAGAGATACGACAATGAAAACAAAAACAGGAAAACGACCCTTTCTAAGCAAATTGTAAGAACAGAGGGGACGCAATAGACGTCAGTCGCCAAGTCGGGCAGGCCTCCTTCAAGTCGATTTATTTTGCTCAACTTGCCCGTCATCCCTATGTCCATATTAAAACCATTCGTGTAAACACACGACAAACATACACACACACACACCTCCACCATTAAATCATATCTTTGTATCAGTAAAAAATGAACCCCGCTAAAAAAAGAATTTATTTGGTTTTTCTTCTTGGCTTTCTGATTCAGTTTCTTTTATCGTTTTTGTTCTGGACCTTATTTAATAATGTAAATGTATGCTAATAATACAAATGGCTCGTATTTATCTAGGGTAGAAACAACTCGGTAAAAAGAGTAGTCGTACGATTTGTATCTTGCACCTGAGTGGTTCGCGCGTTTCACTTGTAGCCTAAATTAATACCCATTAATTATACTCTATTGGGTCCTGCTTAGCACAGTATCTCGTTGCTGATCGCTCTTTGTCTGTGTATTATATTTACTAAGATATAATAATAGTTCGTACATTTCAACATCTTCGATGCTAGATATTAATTGGTGTACTTATTACACCTACATATAAAAAGTTACCTGTGTATATAATATTTTCAGAGATCGGTGAGGAGAATACCATCATTTTATGTCACTACCCTATTGTCATGATTGTTATTTCCAGGCCGGTGTCATTGGAAGGTTGAATATAAAGTCGTTGTTGTATTGTCTTTGCGATATGTGCCCACATGGTTTTCATCAATGTGTTCGGCCGCATCATTGATTTATAATATCAATGATAATGTTTTTTCATTGGCGCTGCCTATGGATATGGTACATACCGGGCTCTCGTTGCATAGCATCCTGTCAAATGCGTACACTTGTCAATTATTGCTCTTTATTTTCTTATATGTTAATAAGCTTATCTTCTGTGGAGTGCAGTATGTAGAACTTTAGGCGCGAAAATCACAATATGTTTAATCCGAACCTTCAGTATGTCAGGAGAGGCATTTTCCCGCACGTTGCCGCTTTGTTAGCAATAACTCTGAATACTATTATCGCTACTATGAAGTTGGTTTGATCGACTTTGTGTGTTGTGGTCATCAGTTTGGCGTAATTGGCATTTATCTTTGTTGTAAAGTTCAGGCCTAATATAAAAAATAGACAGTCTAGAAAACTCCCTTCCGAATGAAAAAGAACTGAAGTCTCTAAGAGATTCATGTCATCTTTACCGAAGTGCAATTGACACTTGTTTATGCTCTTCGCTCTAGACCCTTCAAACGAATCTAAAATTGGAGTTGTTGGCTTCACCTCTCTCCATTAATCACCAAACTTCTTTAAAATCGTAGAAAACAAAAAAACGACACTGATTCGGTCGTATTCATATTAGGGGTATATAGTGTTGAAGCAACTCTGCGCATTAAGGTTTCTTGTTTGATTTATTAATTAGTACTACTATACTTAACTGTGTATTGCTTTAAGGTATTTATCTAATATCTCAACTAACTCTACTTATTTTACTTGCATTTAAGGAATTCTGAGATTTTAGTGGTAGTTAACTGTCTTAGTTCTGCTGGCTTCTAGATGTATTGTTTCTAGGGGTACAGCTATCACAGAACATTGTCAATACTCACTGAAATGTTAAAGAAAATAGTTTATTTTAAGTTTATAGTGGCGCTATCCGACTTCAAAGTGGCTACTTTTAAAACCATTTGGCTTCCAGAATCGTTGACAAACACAAAAGTACACCACTAAAGGGAATATCGCAATTGAGTGTCAATAACGCTTTTTTTGTACAACCATTATGTAAGCTGATCAAGTATTTTGTTTGCTTCTTTTCCACCGATAATCTGTGTTTATTAATGATCACGTTTTATATTTGAAACAAGGTACGCTAATGTCTGTGTTTGTTACTGCATCAAGTGCTAACCTCATTCGCGCATCTACACTGTACTCTATACATGTTCTAGTGTTTTAAAACGGTAAGATGTAGTTTGAACAACACGCGAAAAGCAACAAAATAAGCAGAAGACGAAACAAACATAATCGCCGTCACGTCAACAAAGAATGGCAAAAAAAAGAGAGACTCATGAACAGAAAAAAAGAAGAAGTCCTTTACAACAGGGTAATATATGCATAGTCCTAGTAAGATCAACTTCCATTTTTTAACCTTTTCTGTTTCATACATAGATAATTCATAATTTCCTGAATATCGTCTAAGCATTTTCATAAGTTTTCATCAGATTTCTTGAGACTGCTCCTATTATTGTTCACGGTATTATTATAGATCTTACAAGGTGAAAGCGAAATATATAATGGCATCAAGCAAGTTAATTTCTGCATTCTGTTTCTTGTCAAGACCCTATGAGACACTGGAGTGATGAATTTACCTTACAAATAAATTGCAAAGCGATTGTGCCCGTGCGTGTCTGTGTGTGACCGTCTAGGCGAAACGTACGGAACATACTTATAAGAGGATACATGCTATTAAAGCGTTCTTAGGGCATCTATCAAACGGACTTCTAGGATCTCGAGAGACAGGGGTCTGGACTGCTTTTTGGGATAGGGATCTTATATAAAGGTAGCAAGATATCAATGCATGCAGGATGTGAACAACGATTATTCACGAAGTCTAGACATGCTACATAAGTCGAAAAATATTGAAACATCATGTACATGCCAAAATGTATGAATACCGCAAAACCACTACGAAATCATTATCAGATTCGTTCTAAGTTTTTTTTTGACACTCTTGCATTCCTCCGCGGATGCAGAGATATTCCGAGGTCTGGTACCTATGGAGAGACGGTTTCGAATGCGGTGACCGAGCAATTCTAGTGAAGTGTAATTCAAGTTTACACAAAAACAGTATGAAATGGCAATTCAGTTCTGTATGCTAACACTATAGCTGGCACGATGTGGGATGACTCACACAGCTGCTGGCTGTTGGTTGCGTCTGGAAAAAAATTATTTACGATTTTGATCACTTCGGCTATAGTCGCCCAATTTTCGTATATGCATAACCTGCAATGATAATGTACGAATGATATGATACCTGCTATCTATCTTAGTAAAGGCCTGACGCAAATTCAATAAATTTGAGGCAAATCAGAATCTAAAGAAATCTATTTGCAACAACTAAAGATGGAATGTTGTTGTAATTTGTAGACATTTTTGTCCAAAGATTGTGACGTTTATTTTTCTTGGATTATTTTAAAGTGATCCTGATGTTTTGATTTAAATCAGTGCTTGTTTGGTTATCTATCCAGCATTATCAGATAACGACTCGAACTCCTGTTTAGATCTGAGTTTGGCGAGCGTTGGGTGGTTCGATGCATTACAGTGCTGAACCAGCGGTATTAATTCGCACCATTTAAGTCTCGTAAGAACAGTCGCCAGCGGTTCTCCAATCGAAGGGTGAATGATAGCATCTCCTATCGTAATTGTTCTTAACGGCCGCGAGTAAGCTGAGTATTTTCGTTCTCTGTACTACGAAATTTCATGTTCAATTGTAGTTTTTCTGGATAGTTAAATTAAAAGACTGCTCGGTATATCTGTCCATTATGCGCTGAAGATGAGCCGAGTGATGAAGCGCCTATGATTTCTGTCACTGCAATTTTAGAATGTATTTAGTGGCTTTTTTTGCCCTCATTACTTTTGTTGCCTCCCGGATATACGTGTCTGTCCAACTATGACTGATACAATAGTATAAAAGTTATTAATAGTGTGTTGCTGATCTCAGAGTTTGTGTGGGTGTCTCCGCTCATTAAAACAAAACAAAAGCTGACAAAGAAATCCTTAAAATCGAGAGTATGAATGCAAAAATACGGTACACCATGCTCTTCGAAGAAAATACAATTTTTAAAATTAAATTTCAAAAATTAAAATTGTTGCTAAAATGATTTATGATTATAGTGTTCAACCTGTCTGACAAAAATTCTGCATACTCTGACTGTTTCCTCATATAACTGGATCCATCCGAGAAAACTGAACTTCGTATGTTTTTGCATCTACCGTGGAAGTTATTCGAGTAGATGTTGTTAGCAGTAGATTCATGGTAGTTGTCCAAATATATACTATATTAACAATACGTGTGTTACGCTCATTCGAACCGCAACGAGTATTGAGTAGCAGTAACAGCTTCATGTAAGGAATGCAAAATATAACAGAAAATATCTACTGCAATGTTCTCTTACGATGAAAAACAATGCAATAATATCATAACACTCCTTACGAAAAAAAGGTAATGAGATCAGCTATAAGACAGAAAAGCGGTAACAATAGTAGCAGTTGTTGTTTACACACATATATATATATACAATGCAAAATGTATGTGTGTACACCAACGCTTAATCGAAGGGCGTCGTCTAACAAAACAAAATGCATAGAATGCGAACGGGTTTCAAACAGTCATCTACTTTGCTTGAAAAAACAAACTTTTTTGAAGGAAAGACACTATCACACTATTACGCCGACATTCTCGCAAACATTCCTGCTAATAATTAATTTCTGACATATTATCATATAAAATACAACTCAATAATAAAAATAGATGTCGTTTGTTGCCAGTTTGTCGCTTTCGATGTCGTATGTTGTCAAACAGAGAAAACAAAAAAAACTGAAAAATGTCAAAATGTCAACGTGCATTGAGGCCCTGGCCATTTCGCGAAATGCAAACAAATATAGAAATGTATATGATAAATACGCAAACGCATAAAAAGGTTGTACAAACAGCCCAGCTGGGGCCAGTTGCTTTTGTGTCGCCGCACCTCCCAAACTCCCCTTCGTATTTTTTGACTGGTTCCGTTTTTTCATTGAGTGTTTTGCCAGGGGACCAATTACCGATTGGGGAGTGGATCATCGAAGCAAATACGGATCTACATTAGGCCAATGACTACTAATGATTAAGCTATATAAGTTGGTAAAGCATCTCAATGCCTGTTACGGAGTATGTTCGAAAGTATTCAACAGGAAGGGTCATTCCTCTTCTGCATTTCCTGTCTCTATTAAATCTGATCCTGCAGTTTCGTCAAAGGGTCAATTCTGTTGTCTTCTGGCAACTTCGGTCTGCGCGTATTCTACGTATGAATCCACCCTCTCGCGTGTCGCTGTTGCTGGCTATAAATGTTTGCATGTATAGTGCATAGCTCATCGCATTTACCATTAGATCAGTATTATATACCTGTATATGTATGGCATTATTATGAGTAATTCATTAATATTATTAACACACTATTACTAAGATTATCATTACTATTATTATAAATATCATTATTATAAAATTTCGTAGACCTGTTTGTCTTCTTTTGTCTCCTGACACATTATGTCTGTATAAAGGCCTCTTTTCCATGTGTGAAATGCTGTCCCAGTAATATGTGTTGTTAGATTCCAGTGTTGCTGTGAATGTGTACGTGAATTTTGCTAGACGTGTCTAAATATAGAATAGTCATCATAGTACGACTAGCAACTAATCGCTTGCTATGGAATTAGTTTTTCATCTAGTAAAAATATTTCTTGTCGCCGTATTTTTAAATAGGAGCAGCTAGCAAGTTCCGAAGCACATGCTTATTAAAGAAGTTGTGCGCTGTATTAACAACGTTTGGTGTACGAGCAGCAATAATGGCTAGCAAAACAATTAAGATTTTTTGGGTACGGATGATCTTCAATGGTGCTAAGTCCTTCAATGCCAGCGATTCGTATATTTAAAATCGTAAAAATTCGACTTATTTTTCATTGAATACTAGAATTTCTAATTAATTGGAGTCGGTGATGATCCATGTAAGTTTAACAAAAAAACAAGAAAACACCTGTAGTAGATCTAAAAGTCACGTTTCTATATTAATCTCGTACATTAAATAAACCAAAGTAGAATTTAGAGTTTTTCAAGTTTTGGTAGAGCGTGTGTGTTACATCATTACTAATTGTAAGTCAATCAGTCGTCTATTTGAATCGATGTCTATTCGATAATTTGTCCTCGATTCTATTCAGCATCATTCCCCCCTTCCTTTAGATACGTGTATGTGAAATAGCAATGCAATTATCACTATGAAGTGAAAGTTGATGATCACTTTAGACGGCAGTATATAATACCACTAATAATAATAATAATGAACAACTTGAAGGTGTGCACCTCGGAAAGCGTGGTGAGAGGATTCGAGCTCTCATTCATATTTACCGAATAAATACTACACTTGAATACAAGAATACATTAATGTGAATGTCTCATAGGAGCGCGCGTTGTGTGTTACCAAACCTTGCATTCTTCTTGCGTTGTGGACGCTAATTAAGCATAGAAACGTTTTAAAGTAAGGGTACACATCAGGTACGTGAAGTTCACAACGAGTTCTCCCTTCGAGCTGGAAAGAGGGTACGCAACGTAAAAAATATCACACAACCATCAGATAAAGAAAACGCCGAAGTTTATTGTTGGTATGTCGACTGGGATAATCTGTTGAGTTCTGTGTCGGTAATATGCGAACACAAATCATATATGCATCACCATTTCTATATATAATACATACTTGTGGGTGACAGCCAGGGTCGATTTCAAAATTGAAAATGGATGATATTGCGAAACGTCCAATTGTAGGAGAATAATTTGCTACGTCTTCTTCGTGGAACTGTTCCGCTAAGTCCCAAAGGCACAAGAAACAAATTTATTTATCAGTCCCTCCTCGAGGTGTGCTACCAACAAATTGTGTGTTCAGTGTAACACCATTGTTGCTTGGGGTAAGCAGAGAATGGTTGTAATCAGCAATCAATTTGCGGGACCATTTTTTAAGGATCCCGGCATATCCGAACGCAGAAACCGCAACAAAAAGACGCAGAGACGACAACAACAGCAACTAGACAACAACTAGACTCTCAACCGATACATATGAATTGACGAGAAGAGGAACAACTACATTAGTAATTAGATAGAGAACATAATTGAAAACGACAACAACATAACGCCAACAAGCCACACTGACAAAGACACCAATATTATCGACTGATATAATTGATGTATATAAATAGGTACATTTCCCGAAATAAGAAGAGTTATGATAATACTGATGATGATTAAGATGACGATAATGATTACGGTTAATATTATGAATATAATGATGATATGATATTATGATAATTAAAAATATTATAATTATTCTTATTATTAATGAGCGCGAGACGGGAATGAAGTGGGCATGAAGCGAAAGACATTATATAAATATGAAAAAATATATATATATTGAAGAAGTATACGCTGAGAAGAACGAAAACAAACGAAGAAAGGAGACAAATGATACTGGGGAGGTGGGAATGCGCGGTGAAAATTATATAGAAATATATATATATAAAAAGAGTGACATATATATCAAACAAATATATATATACATGCGCCGAAACATTGAATGAACATAATAGCGGCGATGACGAAGATCGTGACGATGAACTTTAAAAAGGAAACAATTACATCACCAGCAACAATTTATTATGGATAAATAACGAAAAAAGGTGATTATGCATGGGTAGAATCCAGAGAGGTAATAAGGGGATGTAGAATTCAGGTTAAAAAAATACGTTTCGTAACAATACTAAATACAGAGTAAAACGATATTACACAACAATGAACATTGCAACTGAACTTAATATACATTTAGATAATAGTTTGCAAGATTAAAGATAAAATTATCTGAGCATGTATTGGTATTATTGGCCGGCTCTATAAACAAAAAGCAAGAAAACGATGAAAATTTAAGAGCAAATATGTAATGTTAACGAATGATGAAAGGTACTGCTATTATCTGAAGTCTCGTAATATGGGATAAATACCCTTAGACGAAAAAGCGAAGCTAAACTTCAGATCTTTAGAAACATCACAATTGAGCCTGACATAATGTAAGTAGAAGATAAGGCGTACGTTGCTAATGAGACGAACATTAAAATGGAAAAATAGAACATCTCAAAAGTGGCCAAAAATATTTTTATGGTACGCACCTGACTTTAAGTTGGATATTGAAGTGAAGGCAAAAAGCAGAGGGAAAATAAACAACTGGATTTATCCAATAAAAATAAAAAACGAACGCTGAATTTATCCAATAAAATAAAACAGCAGCAGACTCACTATGTTTATTTACTGTGTCTTTTTTCGTTTCGCTCACACATTGTCACACACCAACCTACACGCGTACTAAACATAGATATATTGAAACAAGTATATAATTCACTCAGATAACACGGTGACTCGGATTTCTGGAACAGTCATTACCATCATTTTGCCTATCATTTTATTGCATAAAAACTGCTTTCGACTACTGGCAGGATTGACTTGTTCTACAACATCTTGCGTAACTTTTACCTCTTAATCCTCATTTTCGAGTAAACTGTGCTAATATGTAATCACATCACAGAAGCTATGGCACGTCCACCTTTTTTTGTTTTAATAAATCTGCATTTGTCCGTAATGTTGATTTACCTTTATAAGGTGAATCACAAAAACTATTATATTTATTATATAAAAACTAACATTTCCTATCAATCTATTCTTATTAAATAAACATAAATCAGAAATAACTTGACTTTTCTTGGTGTAATTTAACCTTTCATTAGCAGATAAAAGCCATCAAAGCTACATAATTAAATTGGTGACTCATTGTTTATGTGGTGTTATGATGTTTATTTAGTTCCCTTTTCTCATTCAAAGTATTATAACAGGTGTTACGAAACCGGAATTAATGCGGTTGTCCTTAGCTTCGTATTCATCAATGCCTCTAACGCTTCTCTAAACTGGCGTAGAACTATTGACTGAGAATAAATTATGAAACAGCTTTTAATTTCAAAATATACGTTAAACTTTGCTTATTTTCATTTAACCATTCTACGACCAAAACAAGGGGATTTTCGTTCGGATGAGATACTCGACCTTCCCCTCGGAAAGCTCTTGGAGACCTGGGAATAAAAACACAACTAATACATATAATATCTTAAGAACAACCTCTGAAAAAAAATAAGAATTTAGATTCAAATAGAAAGTATGTAATTAAATCATTAATTTCGAAAAACACAAATCTTTGTTAAAGCATATTAACGGACGTTGTCGTTTCATCATAACAAAACCACAAATAAATTCATATATTTTTATCGACATAGATGGGCAACTGTAGAAATAATTTAGGCTACTACCATTACGTCTCCGACTCCAAAACCGGAGGGCAGATGCGCATCAATGAATGATATACATGCAAATATTATTATGATTATGGACAGCCGTAGCATTTCTGCAACTGAATACTTTTTGCTGATATGAAAGTAACGATCAAGAAAACTAAGCCTAACTGTATTTCAAGGCGGCTCGGAGAACGCAATAAATTACAGGGATGTCAACGAACAGAGCGTTGTTAAAAATACTCTTAAGCATTGCATGCATTAAAAGCTTGACCATTTCACAGAATATCGGTAATTATATAACTAAATTCTAGTACCGAATCGTGCGACAATTGCGTTAATTGCTCTCTCAGCATTGTCTTGTTGTTATTTATCGGCGTATCTATCCAACTGGAGTTCAATCCCTCCCAACAAGATTGTGCCATTCAGTGCACGGTCGATCACCACGATGGCTGCATATTCCTGTGTATTCCGAAACCTAAGAACAATTATCATTAATTTATTTAGTCAATTACAGTTAATCATTACGTTTGCACAGAACAGCTCTCAACTCAGTGTTCAAAAGGCCACGCAATCCTAAAAGAAACTGACGTATGCTCGACATCAAACTGTTCCTAATATTTCATAGTTATATCAAAATATACAATAATGTATACTCGAAGACGAAAACTAAGCGAATGTGCGCAATAATGTCTTCGAAACATTGAATTGTGCTCGAAATTATACTTATATTTAATTCGTATGAATTTTTTTTAGAATATTTTTAGAGAAGAAGAAGATGATAGCGCTTAACGTGCCTTCAGATATATTCAGAAAACGTCTAAAAAGACAAAATAACAGAAAAAGACTCAGTGCGTTTACTTCTCTTGTCAGTTATTTCCACGATCGAGCAACGCCGACAGCGCGAGGCACGATGCCTTGATCAGTCTGATCTTTATAGCTTCTAAGCGGCACGAACCGTTCTCATAATGACACAATTATTTGTTTTATCGTTGAATCTAATAAGACGCAGGCTTTCGCTGAGAATTGAAGTTCCCTTTCTTTGAATATTAAATCTTACAAACTAAGATGATTCGGCTGCATTGCAAAATCCCAGTTTCAATTATGATGCTGAAAATAAGATAGCTTATGGCTTACACATCCTACTTTTCACGCGAATTGTGCAGTAGAGTTGATGTGATCCATTGTTTTTTCAGTCTATTCACAAACAAAAGCTCAGCCAGTTCGATCAAATAATGCCAAACATCTTTTGCACATAACTGGTAATCGATGGTGTCCACGTGCTCATCCACAAAGGCCTCCGTCCTTCGTCTCGTAAAAGACTCATCATTTGAAAGTGGTCCGAAGTAAGTAATAATGCCAATAGCTTCGGGAACTCGAAACTTGCGTTCTATCTTCATCACGATGTATATTAATTCTTAATTAATACAAAGAAACAATGACATATTAATATTATATGACTTATTATTAATATTATATACAAGCAGGACTGTACTGTCCTGCTTATTGTTAAAAAATGCCTGTCAATTTTGCATAAATCATAGCTTTAAGATGAAATCCTTTTTACTTTGTAAAAGTTATGCATAGTCAGTGGGCTAAAATAGATTAGTTCATTTAGAGACGCTTTGTTTTGTAATAAACATCACTAACGTAGGAAAATCCTAATTGTTAATATTTGAGGATTTTTCAATAAGTTTTTTTCTGATATTTCAAAATATATTCAGCTATACTCTACTATATCGTGCGATTCTCATGCTAGCGATAACATCTGGTTGGTAATATGCGAAGTCGCAGAATGTATTTATATATGGAGCAAATAACAATACCAACGAAAAAAAATATGCATATATACAAAACAGATTTTCAGTCATTAACATCGCTCATAAATCAACTACCATATATGAAATACGAAGACTCGCCTACAGACCACTTTGGCACATCTCTCTATATATCAGCCCGTTTTTAATTACACGGTTTTGCGCCATGCTATATGCTTCGCTTACATTGTGTAGGTATTAGGTAGGTGCGGATAGACGCAGAAAGATTTTCGCAAAGCGACCGATGCTCACCCGTCCGGTGTTCTTTGAGCTATATGCAGAGTCATTTCAAATATTGTTCTTTTTTATGGTAAACCCAGATGGGTAAGTAAATTTGGTCGATCGATATGTAAAATATGTTTTAAGCTCTTATTAGCAGAAGCTAAGCCAGCAATAATGCGGTTCGCTTTGGGGGACTCAGTAGAAAACACAAAGGGAACTCGGGCTAAAAAAGCGACCACGAAAGATGTCTTAATGCAGGACCTACGAGTAACATCAAGTCAATGTTAACTGCACGTATGATATATCTGCTTTTTTTTAAAGCTTACCATTAATTTATGACGAAGAATGGCTTATTGCTGAATCCTTATCGAACTATTTTAGGATAGAGCTTATATCTTAGTTCCATTGCTCTCAAATGTCTAAATGTAAAGTTATGGATTACAAGGATCTAATTTTAAAACACATATTCAGCATGATCAGTGTCTCCATCTAGTGGTTATATACTTCTGCTAAGTGAAACATTGTATAGTAGGTAAATTAAAAATTATCGTTTTTAACCATCTTTTCAAGAGTTGCTACGAAGTGTAATATAACAACATCGTCAATAAACCCGCTATAACGGTACGCCACAACCTGTATTTCTAAACAATGATTATTCCTTATAGAATATGTGTTCTCGATCTTTAAAATTGCTTCTTTAGCATTATTCATGTTCATGGACTCATTAAAAACTGCAGTTTATTAGATGCTTTTTTGCAGTTGATCGCATTTTTTTACAGAAATTTTTTGTTTTAAAACTGTTAATCTAGGCAGCTGTCTGACAGATAAAATAGCTGTCACGTTATTTCTGTGATAACATGGTCTATTCATCTAACTAAATTTAATGCACCTTCACTTAGCCCAACATAAATATGTGTTTTAGTAATCTCGGAAAGAATAACTTGTAATGCCTCAAATCACACGGAACCTAAACTTCAGACTTCCACTGCGAATACAATTATAAATCATACTGAAAAATGTGTCAAGTAAACGTTAAGCCAAAATCAGAAACGAAAGGCTTTCGTTTTAGCGGTTGGCAACTTTAAAGGTGAGTTTCTAACTCTGCGAATAACTTATGTCTGGTACTTCTACGACGTGTTCTATTGAAAATCTGAACTTGACACTACCCAGCACCTATTTTAGAATGATCATTCTCCAATTAGAGTTATTATTTGGCTTACAAGCATATTTTTCTATTGCAGTAATGAAAAAAGGTCAAAACCAGGGCTTTCCTCAGCAGCTGCTGGCTGGCTACGATCACCATTACAGCTGACAATAGATAGACCTGATGGCGCCGCAGGTCGATTCAAACTTCGATAACTCGCCGCCAAGATGGCGGATATGGCGATTTATGTAGCAGTGTTTACAATTGTAAACGTGTCCGTTGTTCAATAGCCCAGCTTTCGCTGCGAGTGGTACGAGCTCTCAAGTGAAAAAGCAGCTGCGACATTTGAGTATCACTGACGTCGAACTTCAAAACACAAAGTCGGCCTTGAAGGCCTTCACGAGAGGAATCGTTGCACATAAATTGTGAGTCTTACGCACAGGAACCTTCGCATATTATTAACTAGGCATAACGCGATATGTGGTTACCTATACACATCAGATCTCTCACAGCTGATTCTCGATTATTTGCGTCTAACAACGCATGCGACATTTTAGATGAGACGATTGCGCGACTAAAGCAGCTGTCATATAATACACCGGTCAGGTCTATGTGGAACTGAAAATGCCGTTTTCGAAGCATCTGGTTATCTCCTGCTGCATGGGGCAAAACTAGGATTTGTCCGTTTTTTTCACTTACCTTATCATCATAGGCCTATACGTGTTGTATTCATACATAACAGTGAGGGACTTCCCCACACACGGACACTTGCACACTATAAAATAGGAACTTAGGACCTAAATGTATGGCTAAAATAACAGATTTAGTGTCATTTTACGATAATTTACCTTATTTTATATGGATTACTGCTCCTACCCAATTTTGCGTCAGCGTTTTCATATTGTCCCATAAACCTCTGGCGCATTTTTCGGTAGATTTGTTGATGCCTGTTTGCTTATTTTTGAAACCTGTATACTGCTAAGAATCTCCCTTACTCGCTGTTTTTCGGTACAAATGCTTGCAATTTTTTATTAATACACTGAGTTATATACATTGCTTTGCATTGATCGTTTGAAGTATGAAGGAACCTGTAGCGGCGATAATAATAATGTATCGATGATTCTCGTTTTTGTGAAGAAATATCTCATTTTGACAGCTAGGTACTTGGGTTATTCGCACTTCTAGTATCAAACGTCAGCAATGGTGACTATGGTGATGATGGTTTCTGGTGCTACTACTGCTGTTCGCTGCGATAGTGCTGCGTCAATGCGGGCTACGGTCAGCATCAACAACCCTATGGCTGGCCAGAAATATTTCCGAATGTTGACCTCCTTCAAGCCAAGTTTCTGCTAGCGTATCTGCCGCTGCTCCGTGTTGTTGCTGGGGCTCCGCTGCAGCGGGCTCCGCCAACGCGTGCGAATCAGTCATCACGGCTTCATTTTCGACAGCGCCGCAAAAGCAACAGTAGTCGTGTGATATTCTGTGCCCTCCTTTAGAGCGTTTACCAGCTACGGGTTTGGTTTATGTGAAAGGCTGTTCTACATTAGTCTGGCTGTGTCACAAGTTGTCAGCGGATTTAATTGACCGGATTGAAAGTCGAGGTATGAGACTTCCGACATTTAGACAAAATTGTGGCTTTGTAGCTAAGAAGGAGAGATATTCTCTAATTCCGTTTTCTTTGGTTTACGTTTGACACTTTTCTCCTGTAGATTTGCTCTCGACTTCAGAGATGCGCGTTATTCTCTCAGTACTTGAAGCTGTCCTATCAACACAACAATATTTTCCTTGTTTTGATAGTTACCATTATCACCATTGCTTAGCTACGATTATTGCCAACTAAGTATGCCGTGTACTATAAGCGACGGGGATGTAGGAGTTAAATGCCTGAAATACGTACAGGTAGGGCCGTGTGCTACACACGAATTACATTTTTTAAACTTTGCAACAGTCTTATGAGAGCGTTACTGTAGTAATAGCTATTTTGATACTGTGGCTCAAATCAAGATTGTTTTCTATTAAGTGGTACTGAAATGTGGAGTTACCGTGCTACCAAAAGTAAATACTTAATTACACAAAGCTGAACGCGTACATGGGGTGTAAGTATAAGCATTCGCATTCTATGGTTTATCGGTGACATGTTGTCGCTTATTGCTTTTTGATTCACGGAAATTACGGGGACACTTGATAATTATGCAACGCATTCATTGTGGTGTCTTAACGAGTTCTATCTATTACCGAGTCTTATCGGTTAACGAGTAGGCCGTGTTATTGCGTTCCGATGAAAATTCGACAGCTGTTGAACTTCCACTGTAAACTTCCATTTCCGATTAATCATCCTGGGAAGTTGTCGGTATAACTAGATAAATCCCTCGTAGAAATAATAACAGGCTAAAACGAGCCATATGCTTACCGACGTTATTCTTAGGAGTAAGCTATATTGCAGTATTATAGTGTCGTTCGCGCGCTAATCGACGCTAATGAAAAGTACCAACTTACGAAAAAAAATATTTTGCACATCATGTATTTTCAAGATTCAAATTAGGTAGAGCTGGTTGCAGCTTTGATTTGCACAAGCATCCAGAATAAACATTTTCCGGTCCCAATTTAAGCCACTCAACGAATATCGTGGTACTGAAAAGCTTATTGATACGTTAACGCTTCATGCATTACGAGACTATTTATTGCATATAAGATAAAAAAGCGGATTCATCGTAGCGGTAATATCTTTGCGCAAAAACAAACGGGTGATGGCGGCCTTATTACGCGTCGCTAAATAAAATGGCGACCTATGACTAACACTGAGGAGGAGGAGGATTTCACAACGAGAAGCTCTTATCCAGTTATTTTTTCATAAGCGTGCTTTTCTCAAAAGTATCCATTATGTGGCAACGGGAGAAAAAATAGCATGCAGCACCGAATCAGTGCACTAGAGTCGAGTGTAATATTGTCCAATGAATCAACACCGTGTATATCTTATGTATGATTCAAGCCGAATGGAAGTTATACAATACAGTGATTATATATATGGATGTATATATGGAAAAATAAATAATACGAGAAAACTTTTTAGAACTTATTCGAACTTTTAAATAGAATTCGTGATTCCGCTATTTCGAACATCGCTTCACAGCACAATTAACGTAAGTAAATAGGTCCTTAGAGCTTAGACATATGTGGCATCTACGACTTCGCTTTCATAATACCACCACCAAAACCAGCTAATGTGTCGTAGTATTTTAGTGTGTATTGTAGTCTATAATAATTGTACAATAAGGTGATTGTTGTACTTTCTCTGTTATTTTCAAGGTCAATCAGCCGCAAACGCAACTGCCTGCGACTAGTACACGGCGCTATGGCAGAAAGTATGTGTTCGTCGTTTGCTTCACTTGATGCCGAGCGCGATGTGCCTCGAGCAGTCGAGTTCAAGACAATGGAAAAGGAAGAGTTTTTCATTGACGAACAAGTCAAAGTACATTTTCAATTTCCAGATGAAGCTCACTGTCCGAATTATCTAGATGTGGTACGCATTCTGCCCGTCAACAGCTACACTGCTCTGGTAGATGCCGCCTCTGGCTGTGGCGATACAAATGGCGGACAGTTGTCAAAAATGTCATCATCGTTGGCGGCCAGTAAGACTGACGATGACTTTGAGACGCTCAATTCATCAGTGCTGTCTGGTGCTCTAACGTTCAGTTACTGTCAGTGGAAGGTCGAGAGTGCTCCCGGCCTCTTCTCCGTATCTGCGGAAGGTGATAAAGACAACATCTTTACTTTGATTAAGACACTGATTTCGTTCTCTGTTAAAAAAAATGAGAATGCACATCTGTCAAAGTCACTACACGATGGTAGTATAGTGATTGTTTTATAATCGGTATAATGATAACGCAATAAACTATTGTACGGCCTGTGTTTTTACAGTAAGTGCGCTAATAAAAGAGAACAAAAATAATTCGGATGAAGGAACCCTCTATGTGGCACAGTACATCACACCGAGTCGATTCCATCCAGTAGCAGAGAGTGACACCTTCCGTATATTTCCTGTTACCGAGGAATGCATGATCGAGCTGCCTGGCGTATTTAGTGATGATGGTTTAATTGTGCTTGGAACGGGTAGCGACACAGATGAACCCGAACTGGTCGAAAATGACGAGCTTGGCAACGATGGTGGTAAACTTGGAACTTCTTCTTCTCTGGAAAGTTAGTTCTATAGGTATCTCATTTTAAAGAAGTTCGACTGGTTTGAGTTAACCAAGTCAATACCTGGTTCCACCCACTCAAGTGTTTTATGATTATTATTGAAGAGTAGTCAACTTGCAACTATTCAGTCTACTTCACGTATAGAGCTGCTGATACATATGTAATACGTAAAGCATGTGGAATCTATGGCAAGTATCTAAAATACAACATTTTGTTATATTAGTAAACTCAATTGTATGGTTTCGATTTGTTTTTTAGGTGTAGTAGAAGACCTGACAATTGTTTTATCAGCAACCGAACTTCGTAAAATGGAAGATGAGCAACGTACGAGCAACGATAAGCTCCGATCATTCATTGATCAGTACAAGGATGACTTAATGGAGCTTACCAGATTAAACGAGACTTTAAAGCAGAAGCTTAGCAACGAGCAGGAAAAGGTAGAGAACCTTTTCAAGGAGCGTCGTAGACTCGGTGATGAAATTAGTGAACTAAAAAGAATTATGTCACATCAGCAAACGCTGTTCCAGAAGGCCCTAACCGAACGGGAACGTCAGCTGCGTGAGGAACAAAAGAAAAGCTCCAAGCTGGAAGAAGAGCATTCGTTAGTTTCCACACATCTGGAAAATCTACGTTGTTGCGTCGACGCGCACCTTGAAACAAAGAACATTCTTGTTCAGGAAATTGAGAGGCTTAAGAAAGAGAACGAGGATATGGCCCAAGAGAGGAAGGCGATAAAGAACGTGGAGAAAAAGGACAAGGCCACAGAGACCTTATCCGATTTCGAATTGAGAACCGAAAAGAGCACTGCACACAACAGCCAAACAGTTGACCTTGAGGAACGTGTGCAAGATCTCATCGCCAGACTGCAAAGCGCTAAACTCGAGTACATCTCGCTCTACAAAGAGAACAAGCGCAAGGAAAAGGCTCTCGAGAACATCTGCAATTGGGCGTCCTTAGCAAAGGACGGTATGAGTTTGGAAGCGCCTGCACCGACCACCCAGGTTCCCTCACTTGTCTCACATTCTAAAAGCAAGTTCGGTACAACGTGTAAGTCGGCGTTTACTTTTGGGCCTCTTGTCTAGCTTAGAATCTAATGCTTTATATACTAATTTAAAGTCAGTCCTGTTTCACTCATGAAACTGCCGGAGCTTCTGTTGCATAAGGTTCTTGTGAGCTTTGTAGCCGGCTAAATGAACGGACCATATATCTCACGGTGTCATACGGATATTTTAAAAACACCATTTGCTCTACTTTAGCTGCTTCGTTTGATGAGCTCGCGCATTTTCCTATGGCTGACCCGTCGTCCGCTCCCAAGTCCGCGACCCTTCCATCTTCCACGCTGTCGTCAAATAACAACTCATCGCTTGCAAACCTAAAAGCAAAGGAAAGCAAGGACGCTCAGGAGTCTGTTGAAGAAGATCTGATTGAATTGGGTTCGGATAGTGGCCGACTTTCATTGCCGCCACGCCAGAAAAGGAAGATCGAACTAGTCCGCAGGACCGCCTCCACAGCCGCTGCTACCGCAGGGTAGGTGATCGTAGGGCCCTCGGTCTTCTACTACATTTTATACATGGTATAGAATCGGTTCCGGTGTGCAAGTAGAGCTGAAAAAGGTTCAATAAATTTAAATGCTTGACACTGTTGTTGATTTACTTTCGAAGATCTCAGGTGAATTAATTTGGTTTTTCCTATTGTTGTCTATATAGGTGAATGATAAGTATGTTAGTAATAGTGTTAGACGCAAACAACTAATGATCTACACGAACAAACTCCTCAAAATTCTTCATTATGTTAGAGCAACGTCCGGCGCTGCTCTTCGTGCTCTCCGGGGAAAAATGGTAGTGCGCGGACGGCATCGTGCGCAAGAGGCCCTTCGCAGTCTCAAGAGAGACCTCTCTTCTCTCGAGCCAGATAATGGTTCCAGTGGACAGCAACAGCAGCAAACAGCGCAGCAGCAGCAGCGTCAACAGCAACCATCTGTATTGCCTCAACAACAGCAGCAACAATCGAAACAACAAAGTGTGCTGTCCGGAACGTCTGCATCGTCAAATGTCCTCCCTCTGGCACCCTTGCCGATGAAACCTATTTCGCCGCCTCGTCCAAAAGCGCCTTCTAAGAAGAAAGAGATAGTTACTTCAAAGCCGTCTGCTCCCGAAGAACCGTTCAGCAACGCATCCGCGGTGCCTCGCTCGACAAATACCTACTCAGCGGCCGGACTCATCTCAGATCTCGAAACCGATGCTTCGAATACTGAGGAAGAGACAAGGTGGAGATTTTATTAACAGTCGGAAGTAAAATTTGAAGGTGAACCTTGTTATTTAAAAAATATAGTATCCATATGAATTTGGATACACTATGCAATGTGGAATTATTTTATGGGTTCGTTTAGTTTAATGAGATGGTCTTGTTCCATTCCGTCTTCGGTATGGTCGTGGTCACGCACACGGTTGTTCGTTTCGAGGTTCTACGGAGGACTGTTGTTTTGTCTCTCGCTTCTTTCAGGGACGACTACATATGATCGCAGTGTACATACGTGTACCGGCAGTCATATGTGCGGGTCAACAATCGATGAAAAAATCACTATTTGATAATGCGTTAATTATATATAGTCCGTCTGTCGGCTGCTATCACCATTTAGTGCGGATTGAATTAGCTATCTGATCATACTTTATTTATATCCATTTCAGTGTTTAAATTATTGTTGTTACCCTACTAAAGCGTATTTCCTTATTACAGAAATATACGAATTGATATATATCATATAACCGTAACTGCCCAGCCTGGCATGACTAATGTAACGAGATTACTAACCGTGTGTTATCTATTTTCGTTTTGCCCTTCTCGATCTCTCATCGCCTTTACTCTCATCGGCATGGACTTTCCCGTCTATCCGACTGCCCGTTCATGATCTGCCGTGCGTGTACAGCGTGACAAACCCGCACATTTGCCCGCTGTGCGTAACATCGATTCTCGACTACGAGGCGCACATGCGTGAAGCTCACCAGAAACAGCCGTGCCCTATATGCGGATACGTGTTTGATACAAACATCCCCCTCTATGTGATGACCTACCACGTTGAAAGGCACCTCGAAGAAGACAAGCATGATGGTTCGACGACCGCTTCGCAATGAAGTCAGATCGTCGCCACGTTCACAGCTGGCGCCATGGAACTTGTTAGAATGTTCCAAAAATGGGTTGAGGGCTGAACTTGAGCAGCCGACAGTGATGATGCATGAAAAAATTCTAAATGATGAAAAATATATATAATGAGAGAAAATCCCTGAGACCATAGAACGGGAATGGCATACTGTCGGCGGATTTTCGGAGAAAGTCTTTTAGAGGCAAGAAAATGTTGTTTGGGCACTAAGAAAGAAAGCCCGGAGTTAATTTACACATTTCTACATATACACATCATCATGTAATATTTATCACATGATGGCAAAAATTATAATATACATTTTATTTAGCCGACTTGGTGGATACAGTATAAGCATGGCTGAAGAACGATAGCTAATCGCAATCCCAGCAGCTGAACCCTTAACAATGGAGCTATTAGTACCTCCTGTATTAGTATACCATTTGGGTAGCTAGCCGTGTCTTCTTACGGGTACACTAGAAATTATTATAATGTCATTATTAAGAATTATTATGAGAAAAAAATTACATACCGTTAAGCTGTTGGGAAGTGAATGAACGCCGGAAAAGTGAGAAGGCCCTGGACGGATGACTAAATAGAAAGAACATGCAGCAAGTAAGAAATAGATAGTGAGTAGCATAAATATCTCCCACAAGCTCTGTATTCTAGAAAATCTCAAAAGACCGAAGAAAATTGTACGGATTTTACTATATTGCTCGGATTTCATTTACAGATAAAAAGCTTATAAGATCAATGCTGGTAAGAACAGTCACGCTAACGCGCAGAACGCGTGGAAAAGAACGGTGTCGATGCGTTTGAAGGCGGCGTCAAGCAACAATTCATAAAATAAATAATGTGCTAATAATAAAATAATACACGACACGACTGAAACATAAGGCAATTCAATCCTCATTTTCAAAATGTACAAAAGCATTCATAACTCTCACAATATCACAAAAGAGAACTACGAAATAGCAACGCCGTTGTATATGTTTGTTCCATACAATGTTATAACAACAGCACTCTCGTAGAATCATTACTGTATAACGACGACGTTATAAGGACTGCAAATAAAACATACACTATTCGCAAGATTAAAAACGCCGTCACACAACAAGCGAATCACTATAGTTGTTAATATCGATGTTGGCCATCGCAGGAGTGTTGCCAGGGAAGTAGTCCAGCACAAGTGACCCCGAATCTGTGCGCTAACTGTAGTGATGAAAAGGATAACGGACGATCGGATTACGATCACGAAAACCGAGACAACGATAATTATTGCATGATTGCATATATAACGAAAACAAATAGTATTGATTATAATAGCAAAGCTGCCGCTCATACGGAGGAGCTAGGTGGTACGTCGTGCAGGGCCTCAGCACTCGAAAAATAATACGGAAGGGCGATGAATGACGGCAAGGGCCCCCACTAGACTTATCATTGACTAATGAAGTGAATAATTTGACTCGGTGGCACATTTGAGATACAATATGGATCATGTGCTGCCATTAATTATGAATTCATACAATTATAATAATACTTATTAAATATCTATGTATACGAAGGCTACTGCTTTAGGGGGAATACGAATACGTATTTATTTTAGTTTACAACAAATGTGATGACATTATACTCTGAATAAGACAGCATCGACTGTAGCAAATAGCAGATACAGCAGCGGCAACATTGAATAGTATAGTAAGCTTCTTTTTCCTTTTGGCTTATTCAAATACAAAAACATACATTTTACTTTGTCTCGTTCATGAGCTTATCGAATAAAAGTATTAATTTCAAGCTTACAATGTTGTCCTTTACTGTGCGTACGACTCGAAGTAACCGCAAAATTATATTACATAAAGATACCGCGATTAATGAATTCCTGTGTGATTCGATGCCAACAGGATCACCAGTCTACGTACCAATAATGTCTCATATAGAAGAAATGGACCGCTACACTAGTTATCTTCGGAGAGATAGCTATATTCGGATTCGCGGGCCATGCCCCACGTCTGTTCTAAATGATTAATCAAAATTCTGTACTATTATATAATACAAACTTCAATACAATCTGCTGCATCCGTTACCGTTTTCCACTGATTTCTTCATCGTGTTTTAATAAGTTTGATCTGCGCTAAAGCTAAGCAAACAATTTATAATTATTATTATTAATTCCATTAAAACTTACACCATTTGCTGAATTTCCTGATGACCTTTAGCACCAACGATGCTGTCCCATTGCGCTAATTCTATTTCTCTGGTCCAGCCAGTCTCTTAACAGTAGTTACCTGTCACACCTTCATCCATGTATTATTAGTAGTCGCGCTATTATTCTGCAATTGTTTCCCTCGTCCATCTTATAATATGATCCGTAACACTAACTTCTAGCACAAAAAATTGCTTAATTCGAAGTCGACACTTTGGTTCGCATTCAGCTGCAATTTCCTGACGCCCAGTTATATTGTTTTGTCATCCCGTTGCATAATCTGAGTAATTAGTTTTGCTTAATCTAGTCAGTGTCTTATTCTGCGCTCGTTACGACGTTACGTTGGTGCAGCTATTCTATATGCCAATCTCAGCAACGCTGCTAAAATAATGTCCCCACAACATCCTTACTTTATTTCAATGAATCCGTTAATATATTTTTGCTGCCTTAAGAATTGAGTATGCGGAATGCTAATATAAACTACACAACGGATTATAGTCCACTAGTGGAAACAAAGCTTACCTTCAACGGTGCACGCGGCGGTAGTCTGAGATAGTACTTCATACCCTTTTGCAGTTACCCCCGATCTTCTATTAAAGCGCTGTTGTAGTTTCTATACCTTATTGCATTTCTCCTTTCCCCATTTCAATTTAATCGTATCACTCGAAAAAGAGAAGGAGGTATCCATCCAATCGAGGAATATGGACCTTACGTCGTAATGGTTCGTATTCTACTAACGATTTTGCGAATTAACCAAATCTACTTTACGCCTTCCTATGCAAGAAGGAAATTATTGGCAGGAAGAAAGTACATATCTGCTCCAAGAATAAAAATCATCTGTCAAAAGTATAATTCATAGTTATCGACAATAAACCATTCTAGCACAAATCATCGTTCTACTACTAAACTGGACATTTTATTTACTCCAAATCTACTATTCATTTTGTTATGTCCGGAAAATAAATAAATACCCTTTCAGCATAATCTCTTCGTAAATTCTGAACGGGTTGATGCTAAAATGGGTCAGTTTATCTGCGTTAGAATTGCCTTCCGTAGAAAAAAGAAATCCCTTTGAAAACAAGTGCTTATTCAATCAAATATGGTGCACATGTCGATAATATGGTTAATTAATAAATTATGAATCGTTCTGATACAAATTTGTTTAAATTGAAAATATAGTAAAGGCGATACTGTGTCAATTTTTTTGAGTTTCGGAAAATAAACGATTTTTCAGTTTGAGCTTCGCAAGCACAACGCAGGAAACGATAAGTTTGTGCAGACTAAAATTATGTTTATAAGGGAAAAAAGCTCTTGCCGGAAATTAATCAAATCAGATAGGAATTATGTGCGCTGAGAAGGTTTAGATTTTATTATCTCTTATGTAAATTCACACCCCTATAAATGAAAGACACTGCTCCCAGAACAAAAATATTCGCATACTCCCAAAATATAAACTGAGTTGTTTCACATTTGATTTTGCAAATGAGCGTATTTAATTTAATAAAATGAGCCTTTTTTCTTTTAAGAAATATTACAAAATAAAAAAAAAATCGAAAATTATTTTCAAATTCAACGTTGTGCCTATTTTGTGAGGCTAAACAAGCAACTCTCCAGTACGATCTCTCGATAAATTTTTAACAATCGTCAAGCAAATCATAAAAAACGACTGGTTTGCCCAATTTTATGTTATGCTCTAAGCTAGAATTGGAGAATTAAAAACTGCCTCAGGACGAAAAACCAGTTTAATTCTCTCCATCTTACGCACAGCTGTTTTCAGAACTTCAGCGGTCCAGGAGCGAATTAGCCTAATTCGACACTTCAAGGGATCAGATTTGGGACAGACCTGGCTCGGTACCAGGTCAGTAGCCATTGTTCTGCCTCCTCTTCTAAATTTCGTCTGCTCCTTCTTGATCAGGCTTACGGTTATTCCCAAGTGTGTGACTGTTGCGTGCGGACGGTGTGGAGCTCAATATATGTGAAACTTGATGACTTCGATTGATTTCCCTGGCCCTCTTAACTGACTAGGGAGGCTCCTCAGCAATACGGAGAACAAGAGTATAGCAGATGGTGCAGCGTGGTTAGTGCTCTCTTGATGTCGCCTGTCAGGATCCTGCACGCTATCTCTGTGCACCATTTTTTCCGGAATCTATGTTGCTCTGTTGGGATGACGTGCTCGCTTTAAATCTATTTAGTCTCTTTTAGTTTATAGCAAATGCTTTTCTTCATTACTCTTCACTATAATGACGGGGCAATATCACCAACAGAATAGTATCCTTTCTCTGAGCTGGAAATGCACCAATATGTAAACATTAATTAAATTGTATCGTTCAGCACGGTGCTAGAATAACGGCGCATTGAAGATGTTTGTCGCAAACCTCGCTTGGACCAGCGGTCTACTTGCTGCGTAAGCTTCGAAGATCTTGCATTGGTTTCCGCATCGTAGTTTTTCTGAAAACTATTGTGGTATATTAAAATCTCCTCCTCTTACGCTGCGGCGAAAAAGGACACCGCGCGTGGTATCGTATTCCTTGACGCAAACATATCCACGAAGTGCTTTATGTGGACCGAGGCGCTAATCGGGAAAGCCGGCGAGTTGCCGTGGCATATTAGCCACTCGCGTGGTTGACGTTCTGCACCGGCGATCGAACATGTCTCTACATATTTAAAAAATTGTTGCCTTTATGACGCATACGTTCTTCTATGGATCGCCCTTTAGAATAAGAAGTTAGCACTACGGCTGTATTACCATCTGAAGGCCCTGAAGGCCATCTGGGCCTTCCGGGCAAAGCTGCAAATACAGTTTAGCCTCGGTGTATTATTGCCAGTAGTACAAAAAGGCCGTACTGTACACTGGAGAGTCAGATACAAGAACTTCGTGGCTACATTTTCGGAGTTTATCTACACTTAGGCATCGAGTTTAGTGTGTGTGTGACAGTCTGCGCAGCTGCAACTTGAACAGGGAGGTCTATCGTTATTGGTGTGTTAGGAGCAATGCGTGCGTCCTTTAACAAAGATGACTTTCACTCTCAAACTTAACTCTATTTCTGGAAATATATTGAGAACCAAAGATCTTGAGAGAGAAGAGAAGAGAAAATCGATATTTAGGTGGGACTGAATACCTAGTAATTAAAGTCGGTGTACGTTGAAGTCGAATAGAGGAGAGACAGATTATGAGCAAATAGAGCTTCCTGTCAGCTGACGAGTTTTTGCATCACCGCATAAGTTGACTCTGAATCAGTCGGCCGAAGACAGGCTGTACGGAACTTAGCCACTGGCACGTAAGGCAACAACACAATCCTTCACTAGGCCAGACATGAAATCGCCTTCCTTACTACTGTAGAAAACAGATGTCTCGATTAGGGCGACCTGTGTCGCTGTTCCTCATTGCGCGGTAGTACACAGAATAACAACTCGATTGGTTAAAAGGGCACTCTGCTCAAATCTTTGTTAACGCAACGATATCTACACTGCCTAGATCTTCCCGTGAAAGAAGCATCAGAATTGCAGCTCCTCGGTGTAATTTTTACTAACTCATAAAAGCCTCGGTACAAGCTTTGCGATTATCCTTGCGCGGGGCTGCAGTGATTCAGGGTATCGCGTACCATAGTCGGCTCCCTAGTCGTCAATGCTGTCTGAGCTTGCTTCACAAAATCCTTGACCAATGGCTCAGGTGGAACCCGTTGGCGATAGCCTAACTATCCAGTTCCGTGCTGCCTTTCCCATCAGCGGTTTTTATAGGTTAACTTCACTTGGTGGTGATTAATTGTCCTGAAACTGATTTGGCTGCTGGGAAGTCCGGTTGAAGTGGCCGGGTTTTCTGTTCAGACGTCTTCGTTATCGATGGCCCGTGGGTGAACATGTTTTGGCTTATGCTCCCTTCGGTTGTCCTGAGAAAAGTCTCTGTTTCAGAATGACGCTGTCAATGTCCATTTTCTTCAATACAAAAAAAATCTTTTTTTAGTACACAGTGCTTTCACTCACTACTAGCGCTGTTTTTCGTGGCGGAGAAAGATTCGGGCCGTTTGAAAGTTTCTCAGAGATGTCTTGCATTTGTCGGACAGTCACTGTCGGTGGTGCCATATTCTTCTGTTTTGCTTGTAAATTTACCACTCCAATTGCATCATTCGATAAGATCGAAACGTCACGAGACCTACTAATTCATCTTACAGAGCAGAGATGTCTAAACAATTCATACACCGTTCTGCTGACCGTATCACTAATTTTATAGGCCACATGTATTATGCAGTTACACTTCGGACGGTGTACGTAAACATTAATTTCCTTCCGTATACTTGTTACAACTTGGACGATTATTCATCCTGTTTAGTAATGATCCTATGTCGAGTGTCGGTCGATACTCCAGCTTTTCCACACAAGTCGAGAATGGATCAGCGTAGTCTGAGCCACCATAAAAAATTAATTTGTCACTTCCATAGAACGTATAATGCCCCTTATTTTTGGAAAATATATGAAATATGCACTTTTATGAAGGAAAATTATCTCTGACGACTTGCACCATTAAAATTACATTTTGCGAACGCCATAATTCTTTTCACTATTACTATTATTGTTATTAGCTATAACTATTGCCATTTCGATACGGAAATTTATATTAACTTATAAGAGAAGGGGTGAAGTAATTGATATAGAACATTTCTACTGATTATCCGACTGACTGCCCCACACAGCTCGAAAGTTTTCATAAGCCAACTACATGTCGATTTCAGTCAAAAACAATATAGTTCATCACTAAAGAATGCAGCGAAATGGACGACCTCTTACCGCATTGGGCACAAGGTCCGTTCGTTCCGAACATGTTACTTGTCGGTTAATTTCGTTGTGACCATCAGCCATCTTGTTTGCAAGTTATTTACGCCTATTCTTACAACGTTGGAAATACTGAAAAAATTGCTGCAGCTTATCACACATCTTGTATAAGTCATGATAACCGTGGAATAAAGACCAGTAAGACCTGACCTTTTTCCACCAAGATTTCGGTGTTCTGAACATTAGAAATATAGCAGATACTTCAGATACGTCGCACACAGATTATTAAACAGACGTGCTGTAGGTCATCTCCACGTGGAAATACGGCGATGAAGCGTTGACGGAGGGAACACTGACTACAGACATTGCTGATTTCATACGAGGACAGACGATATTAACTGGTTGTTGTGTGTCACTGTTTGCGGCAAATAACATAAAATGCATACATTAATCTTTATGATTCGACCGTTTACACTGTGTCCAGAGAAGCTAATTTGGTTAGACCAATAAAAGCACAAAATGCTGCATACTTTATCTAAAATTGAATCCGTGGGGATCGTGTCGGTACAATCCAATGACTTTTATAACTTGAAATGCATATATATCTTGCACTGCTTATTGGCTATAGAATAACTTATATCTAGATCAACGTATTTATGATTATCGTATTTGGCTTCATACTTCAATTTCGATACTGAAATGGGCTGATGAAAAACAAAGGATTTGAGATCGGGAGGGCATGACAAAAGCGGATATCATCAAGGGGATTGCTGGTAGCGCTGGATTGTTTCATGCGTATAATTGAAAATGCATCTACGCCTCAAGACATTGCCGAACGACTAAACAGAGAACATATTTTGCCTCGGTTTAGCCCAGGTAACGTGAAATGGGGTCCAGATCTTCTTAAAAGACATGCCAAGCGTTTTCTACTACAGTGGGATTTTCGTCCCTTAAAAGCTCGTCGTTGATAAAAACGAAGCTGTCAATTAACTGCTAAATCGATAAAAAAAAATTGATTTTAATGAGTGACAAAAGTAGTGAGGATATTAATGGATCTTATTCAGCCTCAACAGGTTCGTTGCCTCCAGCTAGACGAGCCGATGCCAAGGCAGATGTCGTACTGCATGATGAAAACGCAATGTCCGGTGATGCATTTCATATACAACAGAAAAATCAGGGTCTTGGCCAGGTGAGGCAAAGTCAGTGAGTGCAATGTATTAGAAGTTCAGTATGGAACACTCCCGCTGGATCGTTATGATGCTATTCTATATTGAAGATTCCTAAAAATATTTAACGAAATAACATCCGAGGCCATAAACGAATAATTTTAAAGGAGCTTATTATTTCTTCCGGTGCTGGTTCATACAAGCAGAAACCTATAGATCAAATAATAGTTGGCGTGATACTATTTTATAGTCAGCATTATATTAATTCTTAAATTCCTCTGTAATAAGAAAATAAATGTTCCTTTAGTCAATCCGAAACGCCATCGCAAACAAATCCGATTTCCCTTTGTGCGAAGCGAGTTAAATGGGCGTTTGTTACATTTGTAAGTTCGAGTTAGGTTTCTAGACTAACTTCAAGTTAGTTAGGACTATTACGTTACGTGCCAATAAGACAGGCAGTTGAATTCGAATGTTTGCTGTTTATGCACTCTTAATTTTATACATCTGTATTTTAGATGAGACGTGTTCCATTGTAGCCACCCGTCCAATTAAACTGGACTAAAGCTGGTGGTGTTACATGGTTTTTTTTCTAAAGTAACTTACTTGCATTTCTCGATCTTATATGGTTTATGGGCGGAAACGGTAGACGAGGTTGTAATTTGGTATGTTTTATGTCACTGATTTTTTAATGTATTACTAATGCTTGTTAGCATTCAACTAGTAATCTAGAGGTCGTGCAACTCTCGAGTAGTTTATTTACCTATTTATACCACAGTGAATCACTGTAGGTGAACACTATAGGGGTTTTCTTTGTTAAACTAATGCCAGACTGTTGCTCGAGTGATACATAGATCCCGCTATCGAAGTAAAATGGTTCGAGCTGAAAAGTCAGAGGATTTTATGGATAATACGTCGTAGCTATTTTCGCCTCCACACCTGTCTGACATGTTGCTTGCATTCAATAGAAAATGTGCTTTCAGCTATAATGGTGCCCGGCCGCATGGCCAAGAACCAGTAAACTATGAACAGGGCCTGATAATGATATATTTTAGGGTACCGAAGTAACGTAAAATATAATCAAAGAAGCGATGGATAGGATCGTACCATTATTATCGTTATTATATTACTATTGCTAGTCGGTACCTCTCGATTTCCGTGTAGACTGTCGACAAACTTTCTCAACCGACGCCTTCGAGGACAGGTCGTAAGGTTAGGCCCAAGAGGGTTTCTTCTGGTGGCAAGTCTGATAAGCAGCAAGTTCATATCGAAAGCGACAAGGCTGAAAAACAGGTGAAATTATTTGATAAATATAGTGATCATTGTATAACTTGCATGGGAGATCAATGAATATAAATCATAAGAAACCAGCGAACATGTATCGTATGGGTACACACATGTGCCTACGGGGTATTCTGTTCAGTAAACACTCCATATCACCGACCCTATCATACTGAGATTATATTGTGACCATGAAGAGAACGTTCGTCGAATCCTACTAGAAAAATGCCCCGTGAATGAAATCTACATCTACTTGATCCGTTTGAAAAACGAGTTCTTTATCTTCTAATTATTTTGCCGAGCATCATAGCATAATGAAGCTTTCTCATAGCAAACTGAAGCCTCCACAATAATGATTATATATAATGTTCAAATAGCTCTTGGAAGTGCCAGGCTTTGGCCATTTAAGGGCCATAAAGCAATTTAAAACGGCAATCTATAAATTTACAGAAATCGAAATAAGAGTAAGTGGTTTTTATCGAATAGAAAAATAGTCACGATTTTTCTAACATGCTATCTGTTGCAACTCTGGAGCCAGCGGTAGAAAAAATTAAATCTCCGTCGTCAGGCTCGAGAACCTCGAAAAGTTCGTTCGAAATCCATGCTGTGGAAACCTCTGCGAGGAGTAACGTTGCAGATAATTCAGCAGGTTTGACTCCTCCAACGCGCCGACGACCGCAGTCTGAGAGCCCTTTAAGGAGACAGCGGCCCAAATCTCGAGGGCGTCAGGGCCGACCAGAAAATAAGCAGCCGTATAGTGTAGGTGTTTCGCCGCAATTATCTCCGTAGTTCCATTTGCATGTATGTTCAATTTCAGTACTTATCATTTGCTTGTGTCTTGTACGTTCGAAGCTGCGGAACGACAGTTCTCTAAGATAGTTCTTGGTTAGCTGCGCAAAATTCCTTTTGCATCAGTCATATTAGAACGATACAAGTATATTACTTAGTTTCTATGGATTTGAATGAATGACGCTGGTCTAAAAATCGAGCGCTCTATCAAATAGATTTTTTGTAAGATTCTTGACTGGTGCAATTAGCAGAAAGACATCCGCCGGTATTATATATTTATAAGCGAAATTTCGCGTTGTACATTAGGTAGTCGCGTGTGTGCCACCTTCACTGTAAATTTTTCCTTTCTTTTTAAAAACGTATACCAGTTTTTTTGTTTTATTACCCAAACTTTTGCTACACTGTAAATTTTTCCTTTCTTTTTAAAAACGTATACCAGTTTTTTTGTTTTATTACCAAACTTTTGCTACACTGTAAATTTTTCCTTTCTTTTTAAAAACGTATACCAGTTTTTTTGTTTTATTAGCAAACTTTTGCTAACGTGGGAATTCGGTGCTATGTTTCGATCTACTATACATCAATGTCCGCAAGTTGTGGATTGCTAATAAGGTATCTATACGCGTAATTAGCAAACCCTGATTGGATTTTTTTTGTTTCGATCAAATCCGCTGAGATTATTCAATTTGAACGTTTTCCGCTGCTTCATAAACGTAGAATTAAAAGTAAAGGCATGTCTAGTTACAGTTGTTCTGTCTGGATTCAATCGATTTGTAAAAAATAGTGTATTCTATTGGTCACAGCGTCTAACGATTAAAGATCAGACGAAAATCTATCTCTAGTAATTCTAACCAGTACAGGCAGTAAAGTATCTACGGTGGATATTTGACTTGGTTTGCTTTCGTAGTCACCTGTATTCGAAAGTCCGGACCTTACCTTCCAAATTGGTGCCCCATCAGCGTTCAATGCAACCGTCATCGACGAAAGCGCGCGTCAAGGCTATGAGCTGGAGCTGGTCGAACCAGAGGATAACACGCAGATATACGAAGAAAACTTAGAAAAATTTCTCCAGCAAAAACAACAGGTACATATATGAAGTTCAATCTCCACGACTTCTTCAAATCTGTGAGAAATATGAAGATAACTACAACCTTGATTTTAGAGTCGACTCATGTCTTCGGGTTGAAAATAGTTGAAATATTGCTTTTCGAGGGTACGTGACTTTACTTCCTATTCCCTTGTTTTTTGGCTAGAAAAATGCCAAGCGCGACAAATTCGCGGGATAAATAGTCAAGGAGGACATCTTCACTTTTTGCACATGTGATGTAGTAAGCGAAATGAACTACACTTTTCCCAATGTAAAATTTACATTTGTGGTACGAATATGTATTAAGGTACTGTCAAATGGCCATATATGCTTGGGATATGCTTTAATTTCCAACGTTCACTGTTTTTCTTTAGAGGTAAGAGAAGTCTGTTTACTATAAACATATTACATTGATCTTTCTGTGTCCGTTATTGCTATTTATGCTCAGCGACTAAATCCCAGCTTACAAATAAAATAGGTTCGAATCTGACACTTTGGAATCAGGTAAGGGTGATACAAAAAATTTGCTTAAAAAGTGCTTTTTCTATGAGAAAACTGGGAAGATGAGTTAGTGGAAAGTGGTGCCTTTTGATCTCGGTTGACCAAATTTGTTTCTAACTTACCATCACATTTCGAGCTTTCGTGTTTTTACAATGAAATGACCCATGCGACCCATCAAGTTGAAAAACTTTTCCATTTTTAAAGATCCAGCATTTGTTGTAGTTGCACGTAATACTGTTGATGATTTCATGCAGAACAATAGTGACTGCGTGATTTCACTTTTGGGCAGCGGTATCATTCTGTTTTCCAGCACAAGTTAACCCCAGAAATGTTGCTTCTTTTTCTTCACACAGCAAGCTTAAACTATAATAAAACATATATATATATATATAT
>NW_019211456.1:5835424-6029492 GCF_002443255.2 Varroa destructor
TATATTAAATTGACTGCTTTTTAACCGAACCAGTTTACGATTATCAATTCGTTATAAGATTATGAAAAAATAAGCCTCAATATGACAACTTTGTTTATTTAACATTACTATTCCAGTGAAAAAGGTTTCAATAGGTAACGATTCATCACGTGATAGAGCTAAAATACGTTTAATGGCATAAGTACTTTTGGATTTTTGATTCTTACCTAAGTATCTTTCAATTAGAGCAGCTAAGGCTCTCGATACTTATATTTTAGATCAAATCTTTTACATAAATTTTTTTTACAATACAAATTTACAAACATTTTGTGTGCGGAAGATCGACCTGACAGACTCTATCAATCTTTATAGCTTAATTTCATTAGCCTTAGGGTTGCAGATCTCTACCACTTTTATAGTTTAGGATTTTCGATAACAACGCGGGTTCACTTACAGTAAGCTTAGTAGCTGAAGTCAGTTGTGCTTGGATACCTTCCAGTGCGGTGTATGTGAGCTTGGTGTATTTCTCTAACTAGGGTATTTATCTATATGTAACAACTATCGGTTTTATTAAATACTGGACTACTTTGGAACTAGATATCCAATTCGCTGTAAATGAAGAAACTCACTACATTCAGAAATTGCTCGTCTGATCTTTCTGCCAGACCTATTCGCCGTTTCCGCAGCCAGCCACTTGCTGATATAGGTAGAATATTGGTGATGTTATTTCTAGTCTTATTTTACTCTTTCTTTAAAGTAAATAATACTCGATTACATTTAAATATCATATTGTTTTTATTTGTTCACACGAAAATAATAGTATCTCAGTAGGTCAACAAGCCTGAATGAAGCAAAAATTTAAAGAGGAACTCTACCAGCTTTTTTGCCGCCACAAATTCAAGTTTATAAGATTGTTAAAAGGCCTAGTAGCCATTATTATATAATGCTTGCAAGAGTCACTAACAGGTGTGATTCAATATACAGCAGAAAAAAATGATAGATCTGAATTGCCTCTTATCACAGCCAAAAGTGAAACGATCCGAACGACAAGATGGACTCAATTATTTTTTGTACGTTTGCCTGTGTAAAGGGGTCAGTACGTCGGGGGCAGGCGTCTGCGCGATAGTTACGCACCCAGCTTATTCTAATTTTGTGCCTACACGAAACGTTAACATACTATTTTTCTAAAGGCTACAAAGATGTGTAAATATTTGAATAAACACAATTTTTCATGTACATGTTCAGAAAGGCCTTTTAGTATGATCGTCTTTGTTCATTACCACAGAATACACCAAGGCGAGAGTCTCGATACGAACCAGTTCTTACCGATTTTGAGACTCCAGAGAAGAGTCAATGGAACACAGAATCGGAGGGAACGCCTAAAGAACGATTTGGAACATCACCGAAGCGCTTAGTAGATGTACCCGAGGGTGAGAGGTCTCCTGAAGCCAGCTTGTCGGGCATAGCGATAACCCAGCAAAGCAAAGAGGATCAAAAACGTGGAGATTCAAACAGCCCCTTCTCTAAGGAAAAACCACCAGAAGGTGGTACGTCCTCCAAACAGGATGAACCTTCTCGAAAACATGGCGAATTTCCCGAAAGCCATACCCAAGAAAAGAGAATTCGTGCTGACTCTTCGAACGAGTCTACATCATCCGAAAAAGCAGCTGTCGAATCAGAAATTGAGACACACACACAGACAACAAAAAGTCAAAGAGAGTCGCGAGGTCGTCGAAAAGAAAACAAGGAGGCGTTAGGGAAAAATGCGGCAGGGCGTTCTATAAGGCCCCCTAAACCTTCACAAGTCAATTCACTGGGTGAAGAACCTTCTCAGAAACGGCGTAAGAAATCGACTGATGCTTTAAAGTCAAACGGAACAGGGGAGAAGCAACCCGAAAATGCACAGTCAGACATAACGCAAAAGCCAACAACTACGAAGCGAAAGAAGACCGAAAATGAATCATCAAAAAAATCAGGTAGGTCAATAAAAAAGAAATCCGAAAGGAGCCTCGCAGCTCCAGTGCAGAGTATATCGAGGAAAACTCAAACTGAAAATGAGTCCCCGCATCCAACAGCAAAGTCGGGTAAGTTGAAAGAAAATGAAGAACGGGAGCAGTTATCGGAACCGATCTTGAAAGCAGAAAGGGCAACCAGCAGCAAAAGTGACGTGCCCGTATCAGTGCCAAAGGCAAGAACATCCAAGAAAAAACAAAATGGTGGAAAAAAACCAGGTACAGCTTCGAAGTCTTCGAAAGCAGCAGAAGCTCGGAAGGAACTTTCAGATTCGCCAATGAAATCAGGCAAGTCAAAAAAACAACCAGCGGAACAAGCCTCATTTCAGCCCCCAGGAGTGCGCAGGAAGAAAGGCCGCTCGTGTGTAGCATGTGGGAAAGCTTTAACCTGGAACTACATAGCCTTAAATTGTAATAGTTGCCAGAAAGAACGCTGTCGGCTTTGTTTAGATTGCCCTTGTCGACAGACTTCAAACGGTCCAAAACGACGTAAAACGAATGATGATCAAGACGAAAGCGAGCCCAACACCTCAGGTGGCACAAGAAAGTCGCGAAAGAAGGGTAGCTCAATGCAATCGAAGGCAACCCGAGATGAGCAAGCACGTGGCAAAAGGAAAGCTCGCGACTGTGTCGTCTGTGCCAGAAACATGCACTTCAACTATCGCTCTGTCGCATGCGACGTCTGCAAAAGGGAGCGGTGCAGGGATTGTCCTACATGTGTTTGTGAAAACTCTGACTAGTGTCAGCTTGACATAATGAATACGTCTAAGAAGGACCAAGCGTCAAAATGAAACCGATGTGCCACAGGGATCAATTTGGCTCCACTATCGTACGGGGTCTAGCAATAGAATTCGACAATTACTCCTACAAAATCTAATACTTAAGGGATAAAGAAGGATGAGAGGGCGGGCAATCAATTGTTGTACAGTGGCCAGTGGTCAAATGACGGATCCTTAATTGTTAACAATAATAACAGTATCTCTTAAATATGGTCGCATTATAATGTTAATAGATACCAGCAGTTGTTTGTTTCCGTTGCTGATTTTTTTCCAAATCTTAAAATTCATTTGTTGCGGCCTTTTTAAAGTTTAAAAAGCTTCTGCTCACAATGATGGCTGAGGCATATGTTATGGTTGTCCGTAGAGCTAATTCTACTTCGTGGTAATATTGTATGGGAGAAGGGTGCTTAGTTGATTTCTACTCCATCTTTCCGAAGAACTTAATCATGTGTTTTGCGTCATTTTCACGCATTACTAGGTAACTGGAAGTTCCGTTCGCGAGTACAGGCTTTCATAAAAAAACAAGGGTAATGAGCACACTTGTTTTTATTATCTCTAACTGAACCACTCGAATCTCGTCAGACGGTAGATGATTCATGGATTGTAAGGAAAAATTCAAAGGAACAGACTTCAATGGCCATATCGCAGGTTTAAAATGTGAGGAACTTAGTAGTTCAATTCCCTAGTATACACACTAGGCAGGCTTGCGCGCTAACCCTATACTATAAGGTACGGAATAACTGTGAAATCTTAGATATCGTCTTGAAGCCTATTGATGACGCCCTAATAATGGTTCGTGGATAAAGGTAGTAATCTCGTTTATAGCGAGACTGCTACGCATAAAAATTAATGAAACTAGTCGACGGGTGGCTTCGATCGTTAACTATTTGGCCTGAAAATGTTGAAAATAGCTAGTGCAAAGTACAAGTATAGTAAAAAGCAAAAATTCAAGCAACAAATGCTGAACGAATACAAACAAGCGGAGTAGAAAGCAAGACTCAAAGTAAATTGCTAAAGATCAAATAGCAGAAGTAGTCATTATCTGGAGTAATTTCTAATCCTACACCTAGAAATGCCATTAAGCATTGTTTCAGACAGTTTGCCCCCCGTTGATATAAGATCAAGTGTGTCTACGCTAGGTTGCGAACCCAGACTATTTTTTTACATGTCTTCAATAGGCATGTAAAATAGTATTTTGCCATTACAACACCATGAAGACAGCATGCGTAGCAACAGTAGTCGGCACTGATAAAAAAATGTGACAGAAAACTTGTGCTATTTAGGCATCAAAACAAGTCTACTGTCTTTACGAAATGAATATTTTGTTTAGAAGTAGAACAAAACGTTTATCGCTAAAATATTTAAGTAGGTTTCTAACAAATTGGATTATGTAGGTCTTACTTGAACTTGTGTAATATGAACGGTCGATTATTTACATGTCGACCTAGGCTTAATCGTAGCTATACTCACACACTTTCAGCGGATTAATTAATCTTTTGCCCCTATAATTAAAATATCCGTTTTCTACTTTTTGTAGCTCGTCAGTTGAACTATATAAAAGCTTTTATCCTTGGAATAGAAAATCTTTTGCTGAGGGTCAATTGTCTAGTGCAACGCTAATGCTGCAGCATATATATGAAGTAAGTGTTCGGCAATGATATGTATTTCCAGACGATTTCCATTGCAAAAGGTAATATACTCCATTATTAAGTCATTGACGTACAAACTTATGTGCTAAAATTCTAAAATATTTTTGTACAGCATACATTGGCTATTTTTTTTTATATCTACCATTTTCGGATTTCTTTTTGTTAAATCTTTCTTTTCCGGATACAGCTTGATCCCAAAGATAGCGAATAAATCTGATTGGAAAATAGTGTTATTTTCCTGCCAGTTGAGAAATGCAAAATTGAAAAACTTAATTCTGTTTTTTTTTTGCTTTTTTTTTTTTATCACAATAACCACACTTCCGCTCATGCAATTCTTGTGGACGTTGAGAAATGCAGTGATGATTGTCCAATGAGGAGTTAACATCTGAACTCAGGCAAACTGGTTGGTTTATGTGCGCTACACCGTATGTTTTAAGTCTTCAAATTATATCGTTTCTTTGTCATTTCAGAGTAAGGATTATATACTATATGTATTACTGAATCCTTATTCATATATGTATTAGTTAATTCCTATACATCATTTGAACATATTGTAATATCTGTGTAGTGATCCGAATTTTGTGTCAAGATGAGGCTTCAAAAACGAAAGTTCCAGATGCAAAAAAAATTACATTTCCGATGCTCACTATTTCCCCTTTTGGTGAGGTTTAATAGCTAACAAAGCAACTGAAGGGTGAGTAAGCTGGAAAATAACCAGAAAGTCGTAAATTGGGTAAGAAAATTGACTACAACGGATTATCAATAAACAACTTACATATATGTAGGTAGCATTTACTCAGGAATTTAAAGCTTAGGTACGCCATAAATTGACTGAACAGTGTAACAAAAAAAACAGTTTATCGTTATCTCTTAGCATCTCGCCCGGCACCAAGTTAGAGGCATCCGTAATGACAGGCTGTAAAGGTTAGACAGGTCTGCACACAGAATTGTTACCGGTGAAAACAAAGTGATGTCTCCACGTAGATATAACGGATACATCCGGAAAATGCGCAAATTCCTATCCCAAAAACGATGGAAAAAAAATGGCTTATACACGGAAAAACGCTTGAGGAGGACAGGACGGTCAACAGGGATCTGTATATTTGTGAGCTGTGGACGAGTTAACGAGGCTATGTAACGGTAAAGAACCGACAGATGAGGCAATATCGACAGAGCAATAAATCGGTTGAAAAACAAAGTTTATGCAGGATAACCACAAGTTCACAATAAATTTATTGATCCCTTTGGCTCCATAGAAAAGCTGCTGTTAAAAATTCTAAACTAATAATACTCAAAAAATTTATTAGATGAGACCTCTAGCTACTATTGACAATAGCGGTAACTGTATGGACCTGCATATATTTGTCGATCTATTTACAATCCGTAAATATCAATACTATTACCGCATGTATTTTCCTACTATTGACTTTTGAATAAAAGTCTAAATGCGGTTCATGTGATTGATTCAAGCAGATGTATTCGAAATAGATCAATCAATATAAATTAACTAAGTTAATTATCCGGTAAGAGAAGCCTACGTGTTGTTAGATAACTTAGACTAAACTAAATTTGGGAACACATTCTTTTCCCTACAAATTGTATACAAGCATATGTCCCTTGTACGGGCCAATGAAACAGTACCTGATCAATATTTGCAAATCATTGGTATCAAATCGGCTATAGTGAAAACAAAACCCTATTCGCTTACAGTTTATTATTGTTTTAGAGATTTCGGAGAAATCTCTGGAAGAGAAAGAAATATTTTTAGAATAATATACGGTCATGCGTTCATCCGCTACTTCTGCTATCAAACGAAAACTAGCTTTTCCTAGTGATGAAGAATACGATTGCCTTGTGGTCTTAGGTAATCAGTTAAAAGAAGATAATGGTTACTTACTACTTGGTTTTGAAATAGGAACTCAAATGGAAACACCTCGCATTCAAGGGTACATGAGGTTCAAATCTCCCAGGTGCTTCAGAGTCGTTAGAAATTTGTTATGCACTGGAAGCCATATTGAACAAGCACGTGGTGCAGAGGTACAAAATAAATTATATTCAACCAAATCTGGAGTATTCGAGGAATACGGAATTATAAAATCTCAAGGAGAACGTTCGGACTTGGCTGCGACTTCTATAATTGAAGATAACCAATCTTTAAAGGATATTGCAAGTGATTATCTATGTGCTTATGTGCGATATTATCGTGGATTAAAAAAATATTTTGGCTCCGATAAATCCTAGAGATTTTCGATCTGATGTATATATATTTTATGGTCCAACAAGAACTGGTAAATCAAGAGCTGCTAGACAATCAGTAGGTGATTTATCTATTTATTATCAAACTCGTTCTCCTTGGTGGCATAATTACCAACAAGAAGAAGTAGTTCTTTTATGGATGGATACCTTGGGCCGAATTATTAAAGATTTGCGACAGGTATCCTGATAAAGTTGAAGTAAAAGGATGTTTTGAAGAATTTACCTCTAAAATTATTATGTTTACATCAAATAATCATCCAGAAACTTGGTATAAATTTCCTGGGTTTAATGCTGGACCACTATTATCCGATCGCATAAACGCTATACTCCTTATACTGTAACTATATCAAATGAAAACACAAGAAATTCTGATTTAGAAAAAATAATTTTGAAGTGTATTCTTTTGATATCTATAATGTGTAAGCTTTGTAAATTCTTTTACTATACTTATATAAGATGTAAATTTTGTATATGCTACAACTGCGGATATTACAGTTTTAAATCGGTACGCATATTGAGGTAATGGTAAATTAGGATCTCCTGGTAAAACATATCTTGACCAAGCTATTATTGGCCCATTGACTGGTGTTGCGTACGTTCCTGCTGGGATCCAAAATTTTTTTCTTCTTTAGGGTATTGTATTTGCAGATTGTATATTTAACAAATGTTTTGGCACGTATTTAAAAAATTATTATGTTGAGGATTGTAGGGTTTCACTCCTTGACCACTGATTAATTCTTTTAATCCTTTTGGTACAGTCAATCCTATGTTATATGACTTAATATATCAAGGCACTGATATTGTATCTTGTTTAGCTGTTTCATCTAATGTCGGGTGTGCAACTGTTTCTGGTACTATTCGTATCAAATAACGCAGTTTGTTTGATAACATTTTGTAATAATCTCGTTAAAAACATAAATGTATGTAATCCGCCGTTTGGATGTAATATATTTATAAACCCTGGTGGGGCTGGTTTGTTACCTGGTCCATCATATTCTTGGAGTACCGTCGTAATGATTTTTTTTACGACATATTCTCCTCCGTAAATAAGTCCTTTTAGTACGTTTCCTAATACGTTTAATGTTACGTCTACGACGGAAATGTTGTGTCTTTGAGACGCGTACTCTAGAAGAGCGCTATGAATAGCCGTTGTTGCAAACGGCGGATTTGCGTAGATAAAATTCCTAAAGAATCCAGTTCCACATGGTCCTGTTGCTGCTGCTAATAATGGTGGTCCTGCGTATTTGATTATATTTTTTCGTTTTGCAAACTTAAGTGAAGATTAACTAGTATTCAATCTACCGAAAGATTAAAACCTTCCGGAAATCAACGGTCTACGTCATTTCCAGTCTTTACGCTACTCAAATCTGGAGAGAATTGTCATGAAGCAAAGGAAAAGTTGTTTAATAAAGTTCAGATTTTATGGACTTGAAGACGTCACCATATTGACTCAAAAAGCCATTTTTGATACGTCTAAGTTTTCATTGCTGAAATTAAAGCCAGTTTTAAAGTATAGTATATCCACTCTAAATTGGATAGTCTAGATAACCCAACTGTTAGTATTTTTAAGACGTTTTTTTAAACCTTTTTGGCTGTTTTGAACATTTGTATTGTTGAGACCTTTAGGAAGAATATTAGTGAGTCGTTTACGTCTCGAATTGGAGCTGCAATCGCGATGGATAAGGCGGTAACATTGAATAAATGTCACTGTCAAAGCTGACACACCTAGAACGTACAAGATTTTTATTTGACATAAATGCTTTTGGCATAAAACAAATTATCAATTTAGACGCGTAACCTTGTATATTATAGAAAAACTCAAAGGGCTTCTCACTAAAGGCTTTCAAGTGGAACCAATAAACGATGGCCTACTGCTGCTGTCGCTGCTAATCGAAAGCTATGTTTCAGCGTTCGTCAATGGCACCATTTATGGGACAGCGTGTTGTCATTTTCCCGACGGCTTGAAAACATTGCATACGGTAAACTCAAAGTATAGATAAACTAGAAGATCGCAGAAATCTGGAATAGAACAATTTATGTAGCGGCATCAAAGGAGAGGTTTATTTGTAATCGATAAAACCTTCGTATTATATAGTCGATTACGATCTCGTATAGAAACATTTCGTGAATAGAGTTGATATCGTGGCGATCGTAAGGCCTATCTGGCTAACCCAATGATGTATACGACCGAATTTGCATGTCATTGTAACGCGAATTTGGCGGAAAATCTAGCCCATGACATGAGTGGCTGACAATCACGTAACAGAATTCGTTCTCTTCCGTGAATTTATTCTGAAACACAGCGTATGCTGATGTGCTTTGTCAACTAGAGGAATTTTACATGCTCACTGAATTTGTCTGTCTCTGTGAATATGTAGACAAACTGGAGGTGCGACGAAGTCCTCTCAACATACCGCAAATCAGAGTTATAAGCACGCAGTTATAGGTTAGCACATGTGTTGCAAGCAATCGATTTGTAATGGTGTCATCTTTGTACTTTATTATTTGAATCTCAAATGTTAAACAAAACCTCTTGCACTGTGTTGTATGATACGCTTGTTAATACTTCGTTATATTCTAGTCAGATCGCTTATAACTTTTACTCTACATGTTCCTATTTACGCAACAGCTTTATATATCCTTTACCACCCCATCGTTAATACTGATAAACTCTCGATTTCAGCGCCATCAGCTTTTAGCGACGCCGAACCAATCTAATTGTAAGCTTTAGGTATGGCGCATGAGCTGGCTTGGTAGTTCCGTGCAATCCTAGGTGGCGCTGCGTTTCGGGAAATAACACGGGCAGGGTCCGTAAACGCCAACGCCAAAGGTACTCACTCATACACACTCACTGTGCAACGTTCGCGCTCGTACTAACTCTCGCAGCCGTGCGATATTCAGGCACCTTGGCTGGTGCTTTCAACACTAAAACCAGTTGTTAATTCCTGCATGCGCTTATAGATATATATGTATATGTGCTACGTTTTACGAGAGTTTAAAAGACGTTCGTTTCAGTACCCAGAAGCTCTTGACCTGATACAGAAAATGCTATCCGCTTTAACTGTCTAGATAGTTAAAGCCTCTCGATGGGGTATTGAAGACTGTGTGCTATGTATACACATTTAGTGCTACACATTTCAGTTTTTGTCAAACAGGTCCTGCCATTAATTTGCATTCAATTATACATAACATTTTGTTAACTATGCTAGCTAACAGTATTCGCGTTGTTTTCAACAGGGTCTTGGTCAAATTTAACAGTTTTGCTCCCTTCAGGTTTGTCTTTATTGTCCAATTGGAGATCTTAGATCAGTTAGCCTAACTTATATAGCTTGCAGCGCTATACGAAATTAAGTTCCGGTTGCAAGAATCGTTATAATGATAGTGAACACATTCACCGCGATGTTAGATGTTTTTAGGATTTCATTCAGTACCTAGACGGGTGGAGCAAATGTGTTCGTGCTCATACTAAAAAAAAAAGCTTAAACTTTAAGCCCTTCTTAGTTTGCATCCGCTTTTGCTGTGCAGCTTCAAAATGCACCTAAGGATCTTCAAAAAGTGCAAAATGCACTAAAAACAAGGGTGATGGCTTTTCCACGTGAGGTCTACCCGAACCCTCAGTGTAATGGCAAATGTATGTTGTTGACGGAATGCATGCATTGTACCAAATTATAAAGTTTTCCTCTATCTTTCAATCATTCTTCAATATAAGAGTTGCACGAGCTTTTTGCAACATGACTCGCAACAAGTGGAAACAAAAAGCTTCCGCCGCAATTTTTTGAGTTTGTTACAAATGCAATCGAATAAAGCTGAGCATAGCCGTGAAAAAACACCGGAAGGTTATTTAACAGTTGCACAAATGACAAGGTGTCCGACGAATATATTGTTGACACGGAAAACAATTCGGTCAGCTTTAAAAGTAAAGTTGGCTATTAACGAATCGCAGTCAAGGTGCTCCTCAAGGACAAGGAGCGCATCGAGAAATTGAAGTTATATCTTGTTAACAATGTCAACATTGAGGATCATATCAATAATACGCCTCCGTAGACAGTCGTTGAACTTCCTATGTGAGTACGATGTTTATATAACAAACCCCTATAAAAATAGACGATCCCTCCTCTCGCTCTCGCACTCTCTGTCTCAACAGTGCCGAATGTAAAACCTGTGATGTGTATCAGAAATACATGCGCTGTGATAATTGGATCAAGATATTCTTCTCTAAAGCTGGCGGACCGAGAATATCAATGTAAATTTCTACATTTCAGGTTAGGAGAGCGCAGTCGAAAAGTTTTAATTCCGAAATTTAACGTGTCCAAGTTAAGTTAATAAAGTTTATTTGTGAAGGACCTGCGAGCGTAATTATATGCCAACAGTTATCGAGATAGCTATTCGTGAAGCCTTTAGGCAGATACCAATAGAGATGACATGCTTTTTAGCATGAAGTCTTGAAATAATTGAATGTTCTATTGTTGTTGCCTTTATTGCTGTTGCCCAGGTCTTCCTTCTGCCAACATTATCTTTAATATTCGTTATTGGGGTAACCAAGATTAATAAAATTGGCCCAGTCTGATAGCATACTACCTTAGTTATTCTAGTTGAAGTGATCCTCGACGGATTCAATGCGCGTGTACCACAGTTTTTTCAATTCTTAAAATATTTTTTGAGCTCAATTGTAGAGTTAGACCTCAGCTCTGCTTTCGATTTCTTCGAACATATCAGATATCTTTCTCGTTCAAGCGTTCTTTAGGCTTCAAGAAGACAACTGGGGTCAACGAGGATAGATCTGGTGGACACGCGGGTTGGAGCGTTACAGGCATCGCGGTTGTGTGTAAAAAACGCGACGCAAGTAACGATGTGTTGGCCACTTCTCCATCAGGGTGATCGTTTCGAGACCTGTTTTTTCAGGATTTAGGCCTATTCTGGCGGATAGCATTACCCAGTCTTCTTAAAGCTTATCGGTAATATTGGTTGATAACAGCAGAACAATTCGATAGAAGTCTATAATGCACAATTCCCCGCCTTGTTGTTGTGTGCACGTGCCACGGGTAGATCCATGTCCCGCCTCCTGTAATAGTGTGGTTGAGGTTCGCTTTAGACAGTAATTAACGGATTCGCATTTTCTCGGAATTCACACCCTTCGGCACAGTAGTTTTCTGTGAGCCTTTCTGCCCTCAAATTGTTTTCAGAATTAGTTCAGTCGTATTTGTGTAAAATATGTAACTGTTTTGTGAGCTTTCTGAGTGTAATTCGGCGGCCTTCGAACATATTTATTTTGCTTTTTGCGCACTTCCCCCTGTATTCGCTATGAAAAAGTGCTCTAGACCGGGTAAGCCTTCAAAGGTTCCCTGTCCATCGTAAAACTATTAATAGCACTTGTGCATTTAAGAGCTTTGATTGGTAGTCTTTTCCTTCAAATTTTCTGCAGTATCGGCACCACTTATGAATACCTAACACAGTACATGGCTGAATATCATTGCGTCTCAATGTGTTTAGAAAATATATAGCATAATACTATTGAATGAGCATGAGTGCAGCCTGTAAACAGCAGACAGGGGAGCGATGGTGTCTCTACCTTTCAGGCCCGGCTACTAGTCCGCCCGAAAAACGAACGGAAGTTAGGCGTTTCGTCGATATTTTTGTTCACTGTATATATATCATGGACCACCTTTTTACGCAATATTCGCACGTAGACTGATTATAAAAACTGCTAAAAAGAATTATAAATATTCGATGGGGAAATACGTAAGCATAATAACATTGCAAACTATTTACGAATGCGTTTTGGATCTAACGGCTTCTTGCCTCTTAGACTTTAACTTTGACAACATGATTAGCTAGTCGGTCCTTAAAAAGCGGCGTTTTTATTTTTTACGTATGTACTCAAAGCATCTTTAGATGGGAAGCTCGGCCAGTGTAACACCGGTATCCTTATAGACGTATATAGACAGACATATATGATCATCGTAATCGTGTTCGACTGCTAATCCTAAGGACACACTGTAGTCTAGGATCGAACCCAGACATGATGGGTTGGATGGAATGCCGAGCGGCGATAGCGGATATAAAGATAAAATAATAAAGAGACGTACAATATATGCAATTGTCAAGACAATAGTTTCTCTAGTAGATCTTGGCTGTACCTTTGTCACGAAGACATTTTTACCGTAGTACTATCTGGCAACATGTTGCACACTATTAACTGTCAGCTTCCCCTGTTAAGTGTGGTTATATTAAACAGCTGTCCACTGTATACTTTATCCTAAAACATCAAAATATTTGGCAATGTAATTCATACTAACAAGCGGAAGAAAACAAGTTATCTATCCTACTGCCTTGATTTGAGGGCACGCTTTGGATAGGTTGCAAGCAACGTTTGAAAACTAAGTAGTAGCAGCCTTTTTCTTGACGATAGAGTAAATGATTAATCTGGAAGATTGTACATGGCCATTTGTAAATTCAATGGATTCATTACGACGAACGGAACGGCAGAAAAATTCGGGCAGCGGGTTATTAGCACGAAGTGATGGAAACGAAATAATTGATCAGTCATTTCAAGGAGATAGCCGAGTGATGGTTAGGATGTGTTGGATTGGCAAATGATATAATTGCATATTCTAATGGGAGAACTGGGCAACAGCGGTGGGTTAGATAGCGAGAATAGCCTGCGACTAGATAACAGAGCTATGGCTTTTTATTAAGCCGCATGTGCCATAAACAAATCGGATTAGCCGTCCTGAACAGCCAACGGCGTTCCGTTTAGTAAGCTCTATTGTCGTTCCGCCCATAACATCAGACAAACAATAACAATCAGGCTGACTTTTCATAGAAGTTTGATTTGATTACACCTGAAATAGAGTTGTTTTTGATCTAACCTTTTTTACCACAGTAGAAATACTGATTTTTGTCTAACATCACATTGGAATCACTACTCAAATGCGCGCCTACCAACAAGAGAATGTTGGACGCTTTTAACAATGTTGCGCAACCCTTTATGGAGACGTCTACGTCAGATGATACGATCGCCTACAAATCGTCACGCACCATAAGTCCTTTTGCATATCACTGTTCCGCAACGACTCGCTGAAGTCGGCATACGAAAGAGAAAACAATTACGTAAGCCTTGAACAGGTAGACTATACGGAAAAAAAGAAGGGCAGGAGCAGAAGGATGAATTTCGTATCGAGTAGAACGTCTTTACTAAGCAAGGTAAAAGACTTTTGATATCCGCAGCAAGCTAAATTTGAATGTGCTTGAAAATCTTGCTTCGTTTACGGCCTGGGTCGATGCTGACATTTATCAACTAGATATATCATATGAAAGTTGCTAACGTAATTAGATGCACTGTCTTCCGATTCATGTAGGATGTCTAGCGTCCCGATCGAAGCAAAGCTACAAACTACCACATCTCAGTGCTCCAATATATAGCAATTAGAAGATAATTGCTAGGGGCATTTTCTGCGTTAATAATCGAGATATGTTTTTACTTGTGCTTCGATCAGCTGATTTCGTCTCCGGAACGTAACTTAAAACAATAGAGGGCCAGTCTGGCAGGCTGGATATGCGGCCAGAGCTTATACCGCGACCTGGTCTTTCGAGGAGTAGTCAATCTGTGTTGCCATCAGGGCATGCCTAACCTCCCGACAGTGGCGGTGATGTTCCTCAGGCTGTTCTTCTTTATTTTTTTTTTCGCTAGTTCGACACATGCGCCCGTCGACCTCCTTCTTGCATTGCTTCTCGTGAACCATCATTTCAGCGGCCCCTTAAACTTACACGAACATGACCCAGTAGCAGGCCGTCCTTTCTCACTCGCGGTGAGGACGCCGGCTTCAACCACCAAGACGTGAACCAGAAAGCTACCCTAACAATTTGACCTAATAGCCGATCGTGTTTGCGAAACGGGTTGCCGTTCTAGTGCGTTATGGTGCTTTGCTCTGAGCTGCGTTTTGGTGTGACGGGGCACCAGTGGCAGCAGCAGCAGCTGCAGCTGAAGTAGCGACCGTGTTTGCGTAAACTGTCACTGCTGAATGAAGTGAGACAAGCCCTTGGGAAGTAATGATTGACTGTGTCCTCTACACTCGACGCTGAGTGTGTAGCTTAAAACCTAATACCTAGGGCAAACGTCTGACGTCTTAAGTAACGACAACACAGTGAAGTGGCACCGCGTTAACAAGATCTTTTTTAACAGAATATGTTTTAGGTCTATATTGGTTATGCAGATCAATAAACGCAGGACAGAGTAGACACAGAACGAACAAAAAAGAACTTCGGGAGATAATTGATTTTTGGATAAATGTTTCCTCTACTAATATCAGAATGGCTAGAGCCTTTTTTCTTTTTCCCTGAGATTGTAGTGATTATAACTAAGAATTCGCCACAATTATGTGTATTTCGTAAGTTCGTTAAAATAATTACGACATATTCTAAATCTTCAGAAACATAGGCTCCTGGACTTTGCTGCGATCAATATGGAGTAGTCATGCAGAGCGATTTGATTGTAACTAGCTAATTATTACGCAGGACGAACAATCAATTAAATGCTAGGTGTCAGATTTAATTAACATCCTACAAAAACAACTGGTTTTCGTTTCTTTTGCCTCAAGGCCGAAGATCAACTTCAGGCTTCCTTGCATGCTTTTTGAAGAGAGACAAAGGTATATTCAAAAGGATATCAAAAGTGTCCTAGCAACTAAAGACGAAATCCTATTGATATTAAACAACAGTGCTGAAATGGCCAGTATCTATGCGCTGTCAGCGTTTTCGGTGTTTATCGGTTCAACTGGAAAAAAAATGTACAACACAAAACGCACAAAGCGCGGTACGACGCTACACAAAAATATTGCTAAAGCAAACGAGTGAGTAGTTATCGACTAGAATTTCTTAGACGAACGCACAATTGTGAGATCGACTTAGAGCAATTGACGGAACCTCTGACAAATCAATACGATAAGGACACGGCAAACGTTAGGCAGAGCAGAGGAAAAAGAAGCTCATAAAAGTTGTACAGAACATAATTATGTACTGCTATGTATTTCAAATTAGCCTATTCAACTTTAACGTTACGTCAATTAAACTTGTCCTGCTTTTGCATAAGGTTCTAGATAATCGTACGAATAACTTCGTTGCCGTAAGTTTGGACAGCAGAAAACAATGAAACGAGGTAAAAGAGAACTTTTTTTCGCGTAAAACGTTCAATAAGGGCCTCCTTGCAGTAGATATGAAAATTGATTTAGGCCAGCTTGCGTATTTATACGTCTTGTAAATTATTGCTCGAGTTCACTATTATTTCACCTGTTATTATAATTAATTCGTATAAATATAAGTCTCTTAACTTAAGGAAAATCATCTTGATTAAGCTAATTAAGATGTTATTCGAATATTTATGGACAACCCTTTCAGCTTTAATTGAAATAAGTTCCAGACGTATTGTTTCTGTATAGCCGCATGAATGCATTAGACCGAGGAAAACGTATTCCATGGAACTTTGAAACGGCCACCATGTTTTTTGTAGCTGCTTGTAGAGAGACTGCATGTAAACGATTATATGAAGTAAGTCTGTATAACTTCTATAAGACCATAGAGAGAACTGTTCTGCAATCACATATTATTGGCCTCCCGCGTATGACTTCGTTTAGTTCTAGGGATTTTGCACGCATCATACGACAGGTAAATTGCAGGTAACTTCAGAGGTATTTGTTAGACGACTTCCGGCTCGGAATGCCTCACAGCTTCCGGTTGACCAGACTCTCTAGGGATTGTTACGAAAACCGTTAGATACGCGCGCTCGGTTTCATGGCCATGCATCCCCCATATGAACCAAGCTCTGCTGTTCCATAACTTTATCGACCTTTTCTATGGTTTGCAATAATGAGCGTGGCTACCATTCACGTTAACTTGTGGAAAAAAACATTCGTCAAACGGTGCTGGCCTTGTCCACTAGAACCGCTTACACATAGTAGCGTTAATTATTAATGTTTTTCTGATTACCTGCATGTTCGTCAAAAGAAATATTTATGAGCATCTATTTTAGTCATTAAAAACGCATCGCGACAAAATTGTTTATATTTTGTCTTAAAATCAACAACATTCCTTATGCGTCTATGACTATCAGAATAACTTCGAAAAAAAAATTTATATAACATTTACGTCAATAATTCAACAAGGATTACGATGTTAACGACGATGGTTCAGAAACCACGCCCGCTTATTTCTGCCATGTAACGATTCTACCATGAAAGTTCATATTATTTTTATACAGTGACATTGCTCAGGTTGCCTGACATTCGTTGTATTTTTATAGTGAGTTTAACATGTACTGAGTACGATTTTTGCTGATCGAGTGTAACCTCTCTATCTAACATAACCAATACTTTCAACACTCTTTTACGATTCCGAAACGCCTTGTAGACCATTGCTTTAGGACGCTGTAAGATCTCAGGCATAATCGGCCAGACGTCTTCTGACTATTACCTATATATGCCGAGCTGTTGTCCTTCAAGTCGAACATTGATTGGTTGTAATTCAGTTCATTTTTAAAATTCTAAAATGGATCCTTGCTTATGTGCTTACGTGTATATACAAAGCCAGTCGTTAAACGTCTACCAATAACAACCTGTATGGCCCGCTGCCATTTTCACACCGTCACATGGCTTCCGATGATTGTCTAGCAGAGGTGGTAATTTATGTGTGCTTCCATTTATTATTCAATTTTCAATGAGATTTATCTCTTTTATATAGATATCAGATCCGGACAGCCACCGGAGACCACTTTCCCGGACGTCGCCGGACACAGCACTTCTTTCATGCGTCTTTCCAACTGTACTAAATTTAGAAGGTCTCTCTATTTCGGAACAGCTCTTTAATTTTAAAGAACTGCACTTTATCGGATTTTCTGGGTCATTCCGTTAAAACAAACATCGTATCGAAATCAGTTGAAAAGCATCATAATCTATGAATCTCTCTCAACTGATAGATTCGACGCGAGAACTTTGCAAAGGTCGAGTGTACCATTTATGCTCAAAAAGTTGATGTACTCAGTCCTATTGTATTACGCCGTAAGGTAATCAACGGTCGGAATTTTGCTTAAGGAGTATTACCAGTATGACTTCACGACGCTAAATTCGATACTGCCATGGAAAGCTGTCTTCGACCTTTCAGTCGGGGAACCACTTTTTCCTTTGACAGTAACTACTTTCGTTAGAATTTGTATTATAATCATAGTCAACAAATTGATACAAACAAATTTGTTTATTTCTAATTGTTTTGAGTGTTTATTGTGGACCATGTATTTGAAGGCTGTCGTCTTTGACAATATTCACCTTATGTTTTATCTGAGGCGCCATTTCGAAATAGTGATTCTTCATTGTTCAAATCACGAATGGGATTGCCCTGTCCAAGGCTAAAGAATATAGAAAAATGTACTCTGGAGGAATTTATAGACACACATGAATTAGCTAAATTATCTCACTAAATATCCGTTTAAAACTGTAAGTTACCCCCTTTCACCTCCAGAGAAAATAATGCATAGTATCATTATTGTGCCATTGGATGGCTCAAGCTATACTGTATATGCACATACAATTTTTTAGGCCACGCAGAGATTTTCTTGGATAATATTCATTGCCACAATCAGTTTGATTTTGCATCGATCTTTACATTTTACCCACACACCATAATACATCTTGTTTAGCAAAAGAATCACCGGCCTACAAATATGGCGTTTGGCTGATTCATTGGTTGGTTGATTGAGTTGAAGCAAAGTTTCGCGATCACATACAGGAAGCAACGTAAGATGTCCGCTAAGGAAGAGAGGTTGCAACTGTAACTCCGTACGGCGCCGTTCGGTAGCTTACCGCTACCGGAATAGGTTTTTAGACCGAGAATCGCCCACAGACAATAGAGCCTTAATGTCCTCTCTATTTATAGTATCGTCTCCACCCTTCTGGGTAATCTAGAGTCGAATTCAATTGGACCCGGGCAATCCTTCGATAAACCGAAGCATCTAAACTAACTAGCGACCAAAGATAGGCTCGCATTGCTTTTTTTGTTTTTATACTATATCCTGTTTCGTTTTTTGATCACGACAAAGCAAAGCTGTTTAACTATAGTGTCTATTTTTTCCTGGGAAACATTATTTATTTCACCGACCATGCGGTGATTAATGATTCAAAGTTTTCAATTCTAAGCTAGTTTCTTATTTTCTTTTTTACTTGTCACAATAGCCTAAATGCCAACCAAGGCTGAGATTATTCATACAAATACGTCCTCAAGGTTCGTTATCGTGACGACAATCTTCTCGGCAACAGTTTAAAATCTGTGGCAACGCTGGTCCGCTTAATTTTAGGAGATCTGAACAACTAACAAAACACGAATCCCAAACTAAAAAAAAAAACGTGACTCTTTGTAAAAAACATTTCGTCCGAGTAAGAAAAAATAGTCACTCAAATCCTATACTGGATAAAATATGCACTATGATTTAGGAAGGAGCAAAGAATGCAAAAATTCTATCTTAATTTGTTGAAACACTAACATTTTTTAATTTTTTACTAAAAAAATTATTCTAAAAATGCGCTCTTTCCGGGGTAGCATCATGTTAGGCACATTTGCAACTAAAAGAAGAACTTTATGTCTAACGGCTAATCTAACTGATTTATTGTTAAAGGCATTTATTAGAGGAAAACCGCGCAGTATTTTCTGCAATATATAAATGACCACAAAAACGGTAATTTACAATCGAATAGAAATGTTTCAATACTGTACAAAAGTCTTAGTATAATAGCTATTCTATATGGGCTGAACAACAGGGCCTTGCGTTTTAATTCATCAAATAGTCCGTTGGAAATGCAATGCAATAGTTAGGGCTCGCAGGTATACTGTATATAGCTCCTGAAACTATGCCTAGTGGCCCTTAAGCAGCTAGAATCAATGTACAATCTTTAAGCGCGCAAGTTACTGTAATTTTTAAACTTACAATTAACAATTAAGTTAATACAACAGGTAATACAATTTACAAATACATTAAAAGGCTGAGCATGCCAAGAGAGTAGGATTATGAAAGACTAACGCCACGACCAATGGCATGATTAGAAGACATTGACTCGTTACTTTGTCTTAGAATCTTAGGTAGTAGGTTAAAATTAAAAAAAAAATATAGAAAAGTTAAAACAAGGTTCAACAGTAGTTCTTTTAGATTAATATAGCTTTAAGTGCAATAAGAGTGCACTTAATTAAGCGGAAAACATTACAAGACAACGTTTATTAATCAACTTCTAATTAATATATATATATATATATATATATATCGACATTCATTATAAGACTTTCTGACGAATTACGTACATATTGCATACATATTCAGCGTTGTGGAAAAAAGAACTACTACGCTCATCATACTACATTCTATTGAGGGGAAGAAGCCCACACGAGACATTCGGGTAGACCTCATCCCCGTACGCTTCTGGGCTGTATATTGAAACATTTTCTATGGCTGTTGCACAGTGTCACGGCCATTCGTAGGAAGATGCTATGACATATTCTCCAGGACGAGCACTCTGCTCTCATCAAGCAGATGCCATGGCAGCCCTACGCTTGCTTCCCAGTCAACGCTATAGATGTTCCTGGCATACTAAAAAGCTTTGCCAACGTACCGGTTTTCGTTCTCGAGGACATGGCTGTGTCCCACTGGCCAGAATACAGATTCATTGAACACTGTTAAAACAGCTGGCGGTTATCTTTCACGGTAGTATGCCCGACAAGACAACATAATGTGCCCTTGTACCTCGCGGGAATGCAGATGTTTATAGACAGGGCGGCTTTTTCTTTCCGCGGTTCGTCGCTGGTGAAAAGTTTTTATTATTGTCATTGCCGACATGATTACTTCAGAGTGAAGTACTAATTGTATGTATAGTTATATACAGTGAAACGACGCCCACTCAAAAATGCCCTAGCCAGTTGCATTAAGCTTTGTCTCAACGACAAAGCCTTAGAGTTATGGGGATCTTGGTTTTTAACACCGTAACATAATGTTTCCTCGAGAGGTAGTTCTATCATTAATGTTCGGGCAACGTAAGCTGGTGTCGAAAGGGGTCGATTAGATTTTTATCGTCAAGATAGATTATGCAATTTTACGATCAAATTTGCGGACATCGTTTACCTTTAAGGCTTGAAATCCAAAAGTTCATCTCATTGACACAATGCATTTTATTAATAATTAGTGCATTTATCTCCTTGAAATTTATTCACTGGGTGTAAAATGTGCCTTTTTACCTACCTTGGACCTGCACAACCAAGCCTGACAATTAAACCGGTCAACATGAATGCCATCGAAAAAAAAATACAAATGTACATAGAAACTAAGTTTGGGCTATGTTTGCCTGAGATTTGAGGACGTCTGTTAATACGTTAACCATGTTACCTCAAGGAAACCTTAGCTCTGTAACAAATCGCATGTAAGATATTGCCTGTATGTGTCACTTCTGGGAAATGCTGGATTAAATTGGGGTGGAAAATCTTTAACGTTGAGCATAGCTTCGAACCAACGTGAGGCGTTGAGTATCGTTAAGAATAAATTAAATAGGTTTATTTATCTGATACATTAACAGAGCCTTCCACAAGTAACCTGTAAAGTATTTAACCCTGAGAGAACGAGAGACAGACGCTTGATATTCGTCGTGTCTTAAAAAGACGCATATTCGTTCAGCGTTTGAAAAATCGTTTCTAGCTTGTATACATAGCCTGCACATAGAGCTGTGCAATTATATGAAGCTAACCAAGATCAGCGCGCTGCGGACTAACAGCGAGTCAGGGATCTCCGTGGGTGTCGGACTATGAACCTACATTAAGTCAGCATTAAGGCGACGAACGAGACCTTGATAAGCGATTGACGGTGCCAAAAATCTACATGGCAACATACTTGACAACGGCCGACGCTGATGCTCCTCCTGTAGAAACCTGATTCTATTGCAGTGGATGCCCTACGCAACGGTGGCCGAGTCAATTCACGCGAGATGCTGCATCGTTTTTCTATCAGCGATGTCGGTGCGCCAAGGCCCCTCGGCTTTCGCGTTTCACACTTTAGCGTGCAGACGAGATCTGCCGAGGCTAAGGGACGCCCGACCAATGAGTTCTCTATTGAGACCCAGCGCTGGCTTCAAACAATTTTATAAAGCAATGATCTTATGCGTTCAAACAACCGGCGCTGTAACGCGATTTATAATACATGTATCTGGTCTTACGTATCGCCCTGCCACTGTAGAAGGCTCGTGGTCTAAAAATACAGGCTGCCAATGACTACTTTGTTAAGCAAGGGTTAATTAAGGATAAATATGACTACGTCGTACGGTCTTCGTGTGCAGCCTACTATTAGCAAAAAGCAAATCATCTAAACCATTGACCTGACTTCTGATGAACTGGACGGCTTACATAAATCCAAATCCTTGTCGTTCAAAATGTGCTTTTCCTATCTATTTACTGTCATTATTTTGCATTAGTTCCTATCGGTTCTGCAAGTATTACCTTATAAGCCTTATCGAGATTTTAAAACGTTTCTTTCTTTTTGTTTATCGACGACCCTCGTGTAACAACTAGCTTCATTGATGCGCGACCATTACCGAGACACATTGTATTTGTAAAACTTGCACTATACAAATACACAGAAAATTGCGCCCAAGTGTTTATCTATCTTGTGCGCTTTCGTTTTCTTGGCCTCAAAGCGGAGCACTAAGGAGAAAGTTTGCATTTGTTAATATAAACCGTAAGGTAGAATGGAGCCTATAATTGAATCAAATAGTACTTCTATTTGCACACACAGATGGGTGTGGCAAACGAAAAACATTATGTAAAATACACTATACACATAAATAGAGAAAAAGTGCAAATGTGTCTGGTTCACCGAGCCACCTGCACATTCACATATTTTGCTGCTGTTTGTAAACTCACATAAGCCCGCACAATTTGAATTTACGAATATTAGCATATTCGTTGCGTACAGTATAAAGTATAATTAGAAGAGATAGTTAATTAAACTATATCCCAACTATTTACTATGAAGTATCTCTACAACTACTTGCATACGTTTACGGCCCCGTGGCATTTTTATGGCAAGGTGCTAATTTGATACCAGAGTGCTAGATTCGGCAGGGAAGATCAAATCATCACTTTACAGCCGAAGTAAAAGTTTAGCTTTACTACACAGTTGGCATAGCAGTTACAGTTATAGCACATATGCTTGGTTGAAAAGCTGCACACATTGTTTCTGCACACCACTATAGCAAGTAATCAGCCGCACTAGAAGACCTGTTGTGTACGGTTTTGCAATCTAGAAAACATTAGATCCTCAAACTGTCCGCTTATTTTCGGTATTTGACTTCAGTTGAGATATGTTTATTTGTATTAGGCACAAAAACTGCAACTAGAAGAAGGGCAATACAATCTTCGAGAGTCATCAGAGAGAGTGGGTAACTTAGAACATTCGAAATTTCCAATCAACCAATCAACTACTTCGCAACTCCATAGACTGAAAGCCATAGGCTTCCTATTTAAGTCGGGCAATTCCCAAGTAGAATTCTGTGACCCACTCTATCAAACGAATTCTTTTGATCGACATTAAATCTGAGACTGTCTATACAAAAACGCACACGCGTTCTAGGTCATTTTCAACAACTCGGTACACTTAGAGCGAAGAGAAACAAATCGATAGATCGTTTTTAGAAAAAGAAATCGACTTTTTTAGAAAATACAACAGGCATTTGAGCACTTGCCAGTTGAATGGTGGACCTCTACATATGCTTCGAAGCTTCTTTAGAAAGGGAGTGCAATGGCAGAAGAGATCTGAAACTAAATTTGAATTGAGAATACGAGGGTCAGGGATTGGGCAAGAAAAAGGAAACGTGTCGTAAAACATGGGTGACGTACTGTAAGGTGCTTTCAATTGAGATAGAAATTTAAACGTACTACGTTTAGAGATACCAACCGGACTGCGAAGATTACTGATATCGACTTATGGTACTGCGGCAATCGGCGGACGGTACTGCGAGATGAGGTGATCGTCGAAGATATATGTTTTTTCAGTGACGGGGATACGCGCATCAGAAGCCGACTATAACAGAGATCGGAGCGACTCGTGTTGCCCTAGTCGAAAACACACGTATCCATAGGACGAACGAAAGCCACGAAAGTTCAACGTTAATTCCTTCAAAGTGGCTTTTACTATTAAACGAGGCCTTTTTAATTGTACCAGATGAAACGGCATAGAGAGGAGTCAATAAAATCATTAGACGGTCAACATAATGACGAATGCTTCGACTGGGCTAAGCGTAAACTGGCCTTGCAAAAACAGACGGCAGTCAACAGTACTTTTTACACATGTCGTTTACCTTAGCATAAATATCAAAGAATACCTTCCAGTCAATTATGGTTAAATGGATTGCACAAGGTACATAATGATTTTTTTAAATAAAGTAGGCCTGATGGGAACGGGACAAACGACCAATGCTTGTTAGTGATACATCAAACCCTTGTGATAAGAATCGGTCGAAGCGGTAACATATGACAAATAATCGACAAGGCTGGAATCAGAAGTCAAAAACTAATGCGAGATAGACCTTGGGATAATATGGCTTCTAAAATAAAACGAGGCTCTGTTGAGTGTGAATGGAGCAAAGCAACAGTATACAAAGCTCTGAGCGCTTTTTAGGAAATCTATTGGAGAATGCGGCGACGTCTTACTCAATTCATAAATCACAAACAGTTTTAATACGATAGATTCGCTCATTAATGTTCGTAGCGTTAGACATATAATAGTCGATGAGGCGCATTTTATTTTGAGAAGTATTTTATATTATATATAATATATTAGTATTATAGATTGACCGTAACATATTTGCCCTATAGGTCAATGTTCACTTCAGTTAACTTCAGTTCTTGTTTGCTTAAAACACAACCCTTTAGGCCGTAAAAGGCGATCATTCTGAATGATAATTATTGTTACCGCGGTAATGGCTCAGCATTCCGTGTTGTACTGTCAAATTAAATTTCACAAATCAATATTAAGTTAACGTGACGCCAAATTGAAATCCGGATATTGGGTTACATTGCCTACCACCATCGCAAGCGTCGATCCGTTTCTGGTTGTAGGCACGTTCTGGGTCGTTTGAGTGTTTGAATTGTCAGCATCACCATCAAATTCGTATTGTACCTTATTCGTTCGCAGCCGCTGGACGAACGATCTGAAAATAGTGCCGGCCGGCTGCCCCAAAGTTGAAATTCAATATAGTGGCGGAGTCTTCTTTTCCGACACGGGCACACGCTGCTCAAAATTAGCACAACTACGCGCCGAATGTCGAAACCGGTAAACGCTATTCGAATTATGGACGAACGATGATGCCGACTGCGGCTCCCTTCGCTTTAATATACAATAATGGGCTGATCAACATTGGTGTTTAGCGCGGTAGCCCCTTCGTAGTGGTGCGTCAACTTACCCCGACGTTGGGTAGAAAAAAATGGGCCCATTGGCACAAGGAGCCTGGAGATTACCTTTGCAGGTGGCCAGTTTAGCTTTGACAGCTGTCAGATCCTATATACATGACATAACAGAAGATCCGTCGGATCAACGAACCGAGATAACCCCCAGTGCATCGGATTCGTTAAAAAATCTCGCTGCACAGCCCAGGTATACGAGCGGTTCGCTTGTTGCGGAACTCTTCGTGAGATATATGTACATGGTCGAAAGCCTCACGGCTGTAAAAGCAGAATCCGAGAACATCAACTACAGGTATATTACAAATGACACTACTGAAGCATGCCGAGTACTGTTTAAGTTCTAAAAAATAACAGCACATGTTGACCTTAAAAATGTTCAGGCGTTGTGATGACAATATGTTGCGAGTAAAAGCATACGTTCAATACGGGCGCGAAAAACGGGGCTACGACCTGGCACGACGGCAGGCGCCAAAAAAATAAGCAGATAGATCCCAAATTGCCACGCCATGTCACTCATTACAAGCATTGTTTGTTCTTCCGCTTTCAGGCCGATTTTTGAATAGGTGGCCCCAGCATGACTTAATACAGATTCTACCTTAGGGCCTTAACGGGAACCCATACTCGTCCATTCCCAAATACCTTTCCAGCTTTGTTGCCGATAGCCTATCCATAATCATGCATATATTGTACATTCTTTATTCTATATACACACGCTATAACTCATTACCAATATGCAGTTTTGGCCTGGAAAACAATATTTTCGATCATTACCGAGTCTCCTTAGGAAAACCATGATGGCCGCGGGCCTTTCATTGCAATAACCACTTGCTGGTATTAGTAGTTGTCGTCTGAGAGCCATGCAACCTAAGAAATTTCAAGCCCGGACTGAAAATGAACGGGTTTAATACTGATAAAGGAACAAATGCAACAAATGACGGCAGCAATAACGATAGAAAAAAATAATAGTAACAATAATAACGATATTGTGATATGATACATGTAGCTGACTGTTTTTTTTTTCATATGGTCGCGTGTACTGTGCATACGTATAATATAATGCGTAAGGAAATACGTAGGACAAGCGCCGGACCAACCAAACAGAGAAAATTTTATGCGCAAAGTACAATTCTTTTAGGAGTGTATTGATCGACGTATCAGTGTTGTTACAACAACAGACCCCTCATACCATACTTTACTTACAGATGCGGAAGTTTTAAAATCGTATTTTGCCGTCATGCAGGTATCATTTGGTAGGCCATAGACAGGTGTATAGTCGTGGGCGAGGCGTAAACAGTAGGCTCTCGGTCTTATCTATGACTTTAGTTGATTTTGAGCGATACTTTAACCGAGGCTAACAGACCTGATCATAGGCTTATAACGGTGTCTTTTATTTTTTTAAAACGGAGGCGGTCTGAAGGACTTTTAACGAGCAAGGCCTACGATAACACTGTAGGCCTAGTGAACTAACCACATAGAGACAGCTGTCTGCTATAGGACCGGAGCGCAGATATCATCAAAATACGGCAACGATTCCTTCGAGGATCGCTAGTCAATTTCAAGTTAGCTATAACCGCTAGCCATAGTGTCGTCAATTTTTTCTTTAGGCGGCCTCTCGGTTCCATTGATTTGTTAGCGAATATTCAGTGCTAGTTATGCAATGCCACCAAGTTCTAGCAGATAATTATTTTGTTTGGTTCATATTGTTATATTGCGGTACGTATTTATAACGTAACAGGCAGCCCTTGGCGTATTTTCCAGTCAAGCTAGTATATTGGATTGTTTCGTTCGAGCTGTTAAAACTGTTTAATATTGTATAGTAGCAGCGTGAACGACCACATCATCGGCGAATCGTTGAGAAGTGTCGAAACGTGTATAGTAACAAACTTCCATATAGTATTTGTTATATAAATGTATATATATTTAGTTAAGTAAACGTGTATATACCAATCTATGAAGAAAATGTGGTAGAATATGTTTCCTTTGCATATTGTGCGAACGAAGCCGTCTGTAGTAAAAATACGGTGACGTCATTGACGTCGACCGAAAGCACAGGCACCATCGGAAAACAGTGACGATACGTAAGTCACTGGTTGACTGGACAGCTGATGGGTTTCAGCTGGCGAACCCAGCTCCAGCAGCCGGACCATACTTACTGACTCTTGCAGAGAAAACGGCTACGCCCTCTAGGTCCTATTTACCATCAGGGCAATCGAGGTGATGTGGCAGCAGCGTTCTTTTGGATGTGAACAAGCTAAAAATCACCGTATCTTCTGTGGTCGGTGGTTTTAATATCTAAACGATTACATCTAAGATAGCGGTCATATCCATTCATTTGATTATTATGCTAATTTACGAAAGCCATTTTCTGCCCCCTTCTTCTTTTAATGTCGTGTTCGTTACTGTTGCTACTGCCGCTCACATTGCATTGGATAGTTCTCTCTTCTGTACACAAGCTCGTTAGCACCACTTTACTTGGATGAAAGTATTTTTATTTCATATTCGAAACATGAATGTCCGATAGCGGAAAAATAACTTTATTTTTCTTCCGAGGCCAAAGACTGCTAGAACAACACCGAATTAGTGTGATGTACTAGAAAATGTTACTTAAAAATGTTATCTTTATCTAACGAGCACACAGCGCTCGACCTTCTGATTTCGTCGGGAATTGCCTTCAGCAATTTTTGACGTATTTATTGGACAATCCTAAATCTCTATGGAAGTGCTCACCGTATGCAGAAAATACCTACTTCATTCGATATCTTCTTGACACAAAAAAAAAAATGAAAAATGGGAAGTGTCAGAGATGCTGTTTCACTCGACACACCCATTTTTAGAATTTGAACAAATCGATGACAATATTTTTATAGGTCAGTGAAAAGGCTTTGTATACTGCTTGGCTACGAGTCAAAATTTTCAAGGGATATCACTGAAGCGCCAATCTGGTATATCACTATGTCACTATTTTTGGCGAAATTATCTCTATATTTACGTTACGATTTTTCAAAAGAAAGGTCATCTTCATGATCTCTATAGGTTTTGACTGGGTCTCACTTTATTCACGTGCATCCTTTGAATATTAAGACTACCTTTTAGTGCATTTGCAGTTCAGCGATCATCCATCGTAGCCGTTCCTCTTGGCAGATATGCCCGCCAGAACATTATCTCGTCGTCTTAGCTTCAATGGCTATATCTATAGATTCGCTTGTATCGTTGACATAACGCTAGATTCGTATCTCATAAGCCAGCTAAACAGCTCACCATATTTGAAATCGCGTTTTTGTTCAAACTCCAATATTATTGTACATATGCTACATGGGTTTTCCATATACATCGAATGCATTTTTTGTTTGCTGTTCCCTTCCTACGAACAGTTTTTCATCACGCGTCTCCGCGGCGTTTGTAAGCTCTACGTGTGTACAGCGACAGTGGCGAACATGCTCCACACATCCACACTCACAGGCACGCATATAAACAGGCACAGATATATACACACACATTCTGACCGTTTTGGCGCAGGTTGCCAAGACCGTGATATAATGGCTATCCAAAATATCAACAGGTTGTCAGCGGTCTGCTGGGTCCCTTTATAGTTTGGCCCTCTCCACTGGTTGTTCCCTCTCCTCCATTGCTTCACTCTCTATTTGCTTTTTTTGTGACTCACTTTACCCTCTTACCATTACCAGCATCGCCATTCCCCAACAGTGGCCGCCACCACCGTTTTAAGCGGTTGGCAACAATCCTATACCCCTGGCACCGTTCTCTAGCCTACTCTAATCAGCCCTTACTCCGCCTATGCTTAGGCACTCCGTAACAACCACCCTTCAAGGCCACGGCGCCTTCTTGTGTGGCCTCCATGTTGCGAGTCCCTGCGTTCTGGTTAACGTCGGCAAACAAAACGGAAGCAGCAGCAGTCGCCACTTGTCCTTTAGTCATGCTCAGACAGGTGACGAACGAGCCGCCATCCGCCTTCGTTTGTTCGTTCTGCAGTACAGTCACGATAACGGCACCAACAGAGGCGACCGCTAGTACCGAAATAAACGTATACAAGAACGACGAGGGTGTGTATAGTAATAATAGTACTAACAGCGTTTATAATGTAACACTACGTATGAGTTGATCCTGCTTTAACTCACCACTCCGTTACTTTCTCAGGCGCATGAGACTCAGCGACGATCCCACCAGCAACAGAGATGGTTTCCCTCTTGTAACTATATTCGCTACTATACCCCCGTATCGAACGTCTTTGTCAGCCTACGTTTTTGTACACCGCCATGTAGTCGATTGATTGAATTCCTTTGAAAAAAAATCCTCAACGACAAGCATATATATTTTCTTTTCTTCTTCTAAATTTTTTTGTCGATATATAGTTATGCTATGGCGACTGACATGCCAAGTCGGCTGATGCTGTTACGCGTGTGGCAGGTAGATAGTAGAAAGGTTTTTGAAAAAATCATCCACGCGAACGAAAGATCTTCTGCGAGCTGCACAAAGGCGCATGCGGTAAAACTACTAATAATTACAACAACAGCGCTACCTAGCTCATATTTACTTTATTATATAGTTATGCCACCAACGCCTATTAATTAGCTAATATTATAAGATTTGCGCGTTCAATTCGCCCCACTCCGTTACAAACTTTGCAACGAACACATGGACCGTACACGCGGACACATGTGGATATCAGCCGACCCCGACAGCATAACATACACATACGCACACGCCTCTGTGTAGCGTTTCCTCTTACGCGTTCCGTAGGTCGATTGTTCATCGTTCCCAGAATCGCACTCAAATACTGCGCGGGACCTAATAATGGTGGCAGTCATAGCCGACGCCACGGTCATAGGCAGCCGTCGTTGTCGACATCGACAATTGTTGTCATCAACTGGTAAAGAGATACGACGGTATCGACGAGGTTTCCTTCCTGCCTTGTCTTTGTTTGCCCGCCCGCCTGCTCGGCGCCTTATAGTTTCACTAGTCTGCGTGGCATATTTTGACCACGTGACAGAGCAAGGACCGAGGGAACCAACCGATGCCATGCACTCATTCGTTCAGTCGGCCATTAAACCTTCTGTTATTATTGATGTGCGTTCTTGGGCTATTTGTACGGTACTGTTGTGAAGCGTTTCCTTTTGTCTTACATGCTAGAATTGAGATAGGCATATTCCGAATCAGTCATAAACAGCATTGGCCTACATGATCGTCTCTGAGTAGTCCCCGTCGACATCAGTGAGACCATCTTAGACGGTGGTGATAAAGCTTAGACCAATCGTACTGCTGCATTGGTCCCATAAGAGTTCTTTCCGCGGTACCCAAACACTGGCTTCGCTCTATCCCCGGTCAGGGCGTATCCATATCCATGCTGCAATTCGTACAGGTAGTCGTTCTTCAATGGATGGTAGGTATCTTTCTTCGTGTGTGTAGGAACCTACTAAACACGCACGAACTCCGTCAAAAAAGCTAAACATTAATCGTTGACGACAGCGCCGCTGCCGCCGTCGTCGTTGCCACCATGTAATCAGGTTACTTGTGCCGGTTGTTACATGTTTGACTACAGATGTTTCTACCCCCCCCCCCCCCCCCCAAACGTACGCACGGACACGCGATAACCGTTACACTTAGCGGGCGTAACGTCATTGAATCGGTGGCTCGAGACAGCCTGCCATAGACGCTTTGCCCTGTCGATTCTTCGATCCCTGCATACACCCGCTTATGTCCGTTAGACCCTTAGTCTGCTTACATGCTATCATCCTGCCGTCAGGCATGCACGGACAAACAGCATGCACGCAGATGAGCAAGTTGGCTTGTATGCATTTGGCGTGCCCAGTAGCCGCGCCGATGCACTCACTGTTCCCAACTACCGTGTCGCATTTACTCTTCCCTCGTACCGTCAATTTATCCACCTACATTTTCCATTTTGTAGTCGGTAGTGTGTGGGTGCATGTGTACATAGACATCGTCGACGATGCCTATGTTCTGCCTGCGTGTGCCGGTCCCAATGCAGCTGTAGGCGGGACAGTAGCACAAGGGTAGTACAGCAGGTACGTTTGTGTATGTACATCTGTCGGCTAATGATAGTTCCCGTGAGTCTGTGTGTGTGGGCAATGGCTGGGTGCGTGAAACATTGGCAACGCGTGTCTACGTGTCTGCATGAGCTAGAGAAATCGTCGAGCTGGTCCAGCGGAACATTCTAACTCATGTTATGATGATAATAGGTTCTACCTAGAGGGGTAAACGAACGAACGACCGATCGACCGCCTGACAGACAGACCAACGAGACAGCTGTGTGTCTGGGTGTGCGCGTGTGTGTGTGTCTCTGTGTGTGTGCGTGTGAGTCTGTGAGTGTGTGTGTTTGTGTGTATGACAGCCGTCTATACCGCTGCTGTTAAAAGTAATGATAGTGGCGGTTGTGCGGCCATAGTGAACAGTATATGAGCCTGCGGCCGTACCTTATTCTATGTGTGTATCTGGACTATGTATATTATTTCTCTTCTGTGCATGCCGTCCATTCGTACCGCGACCTGTACACACACACGCACACTTATTTTGTGTGGGAAAGTGCTATGCTATGGGTAGTATCGCACCTGCGACAGCTTAAGGCAAGGCAAATCGCTCTCGTTACTGCTCTGTGCTCGAGCGGCGGCTGGTTCTGCCACTGCCATCACCATCGTCGGCCGGCGCCAGCGCCGCCGCTGCCGTGAGCTGTGTGAGTTGAGCCGCCGCTACTACTGCTAACTGTGTGTGCCCTTTCCCTAAGACCCTTTCGACTGACGTCGGCGGGCCCGCAGCGGGCCGGCGACGGGCCGCCGGTCAGATCGCACGGCCGTCTACGGGGAACGGCCGTCCTACGCCGGACGAGGACGAATAGTCGACAACGACGACGGCGAGCTGAATCGAGTTGAGTTGAGTTGAGCCGGACTGCAGTTTAGTCGCTGAGCAGCAGAGAGTAAATTAAGCACAGAGAAAATAAGGCAAATAACGAAGTAATGAAAGATTTCAACTAAACGAGAATAAGGCAAACATAGGAAAGCTTTAAACGAAAGGATTGAGAGCGAAGGCGACGCTCGTTTGCATCCAGCCAAGCTCGAGTAGCAACAGCGGACCGAGCTGCGCCAACGGACTTTAGCAACCGCTACGAGTATTTAAAACTTGAAACTGGAGAAAGAGACTGACAGACAGAGAGAAGAGAGAGGCCCCCAAAACGACGTCGATGTGACATATTGCCAAAACGGATAACTGAAATCATAGAACAACGCACGAACAGATCACTTCAGAAGAACTTGGAAGACAGAACAGAAACCATTCATAAGAGCAACGACAACAACAATAGCAGCAACGTGTTAGTAATTATTTGATCTGTGCTTTTTCACGGGTCTCACCCTCACTCACGACGACAACGACACTTATCGTGGCCATTAGCAAGATTAATATTAACCTGCGCCTGTTATTAGCGTTGAGGTCTACAGTCGGGCTCCTCGTCGTCGTCGTCGTCGCGTTCGCTTCACGAACGGCCATCTGCCCTAAAAGCCGGCCAGTCGAGTCTGGCATCGACCACAACGAGAGTGGCAATCGCTACTGCGACTACGAAATTGGCCGGCCAGCCAGCCAGCCACGGAATGCGAACAGGCAGCGACGCTGGCCATCAAGATAATCATCAACAACAAAAGCGGCAGCAGCAACAGCATCATCGTTGGCATCAACGTTTACAACATGGTACAGCAGCGTGATGAAGTCATGATTGACATGTGCAGTTATCGGCGGGATAAGTGTCCATGAGGGAACGGAACAGAAACAACGAAAACTCCACAAAAAGTACCACAGTGTCTGTGTCAACGTATTTTACTTTGCTACCAACGATCGAAGCGACATCGCTACCTGTGCGGATGGTGTAACAAACCCAGTAGATCTAGGTAGAACGCCAGATATAGAGCAGGAAAGCGAGAGAGAGAGAGAGAGCGCGCGAGAGAGAGAGAGAGAGAGAGACGCAGAAAAACGAGTCAGGGAAAGAAAAGGTTACAGGATTCCTATTTGGCACTATCGCAATCGGAGTCGGTGGCGTGTCATTAGTCCGTATGTTTAGCTGTCAACTTCGTTGATTTGGTACACTCTATTCGATGGTGTATTTGTGTTCGGTGTCACAATCGAGAAAAAGTGTCGTATGGCCGTTTTATGATGTCCGACTGCTGTTATTACTAATGTACTATCGCTTTGATACAATCACGTCGATATCAGATCCTCTTTCTACCTATCGACGTCTTCCTCTTTTCTTCCGTGTCTGAAAATGACGACCGCCCACCATTGATTAATACCACGAATACTACTACCACCACTACATCTAAAAAGTACATATATATATGTATATTTAAAGTAATATATATGTATATATGGTTTCGGAAGTATTACGAACAAATAGCACACACCACAAATAGCGTAAGTAGTTCACAGAAACAGAAAGCCTACAGTCGGATAGGTCTATTTTTGTGTCCGCCATGAAACATTTAAAAGAGGTGACTTAATCGACGTTATAGACAACAATAACAATAGTCATTATAAAAACAACAACAACAAAAATAGCACGACCAGCAGTGGTGATCGCCCAGTAGCATCACGTTTTTTCATGTGACAAAAATGCGACCCGAACCGGAAACAGGTCTCAGTCAGGATGGCGGCACCATACCGGCTAAACCTGTAATAAGTGTAATTTAAAAAGACGATGAAGCTCAAGTCCAAATCGAGAAACCTTCACCCGTGCAGCCCATAAATCCTAGTTCTCCATTCCGATATTCAGCTATATACGTATCGCCCAACCCCCAATCAACCCAATCTAGAAAATTCGAGCGTAGCTCGGGATCGGAAATAAGCACAATGTCATCGAATCGGATTTATTGAATGTAATCAAACGGTTGAAATTAACTGTACAACAACAACATCACCAGCTCCAGCTTGTTTCGACAGCACCCATATATACATATACATATATATACATACATATATACACATACATATATATATCAACAACAACGGAGCAACAACCTAGTGTTCTTTGTTTGTGCTTTCCTTGGATTCTGTGAGACAAACCGTTTACGTACCGGATACTCAGCACAATGTCAGCGGCGAACGTGTGTGTTTTTGTAGCGGAGGATCGCTTCCAGAATAGAAGGGTAAGTTCGACACGTACGTATATATCTAGATATATATATATATGCACTGAGTGTGAATGAGAGAACAAACCGGTACGAATTTAATAACGGAACACGGAAGTTTGCCACGTTTCAATAACGGTATAAGTGGTTTTCATTCGGTCGGGCCCCATTTAGAACTTGTACGAGGTCCCATGACGCATGGCAACATGAGCCTTCTCCAACGATGTTACGTCTTTTAGCCTCAAGCTGTACGGCAGATCCTTTCTTTGTCTAAAATAAAGAAATAGCTCCAGCACACGTTTCACTTTAGTTCCACTCCTAGATAACAGTGTATTGTCATGGTACTGAAGTGCTCTCCGATCACAAAATCATCATGCAGACGTGCGTTGCCAACCGGCGTACTCCGACTCTTGAACCGTGCTTATCGTCTGTGTGCGTCTGACGCAAATGCGACGTAAGTTACGAAGGCTACGAGACTGGACAAAGGAAAAAGATGATGGTGGTGGGGGGTGGAGGGGGCTCGCCAGAGGCAACGAAGCCGGGGTCAACAGCCAAATGGGTCGGCGGTAGCGGCCACTTCAACCGAAATGGGTTAGTTATGTAATATCTAACTGTTGACTAGAGAGTTGTTAAACATTATGCCTGTTGGACTTAAACAGTGAGAACGACAACGGGATTGCTAATAGAATGTTAGGCTAGGATCTTACCTATTACGTATAATCCTAGAGGCTTTTGATAGGGCCCTAAAAAAACTCGAAATGGATACATGTAGGTGTATAATCGTGTCATTTGAACTGTAGGATTACACGCCTGGCCAGACTGGCGTTCTACGGAGTTGCCGCCGTCAGTAATAAATAGTTCAGCTGTTATAAAGTTCCGCTGCGTAACGTGGGACGACTAGCTGTTCTGTAATAGAGTTGATCGAGCCCATTTTCTTTCACAGGGTGTGTGTCTGTCGGAAACAAATCGCTTGGTGACATCCGACAGGAGAACATGTAACGAGATAAACAAAGATGGTCGTTTACAGTCTAATTATGCAGCAAACTTGCAGAGAGCTGTGGTGACTGTTGACGCTTCCGATAAGCGATTACAAGTGCTACATCCATTCAACCACAGAAAAAAAAATTTGTCTCGATGCCAATTGTTCAAGACGACTTTTACTGTTACCTCAGCTTAACTGGTTGTCATTTGTCGGTTTAAGCATACGATCATAGACAGAACGTTACGTATATCGAGTATGTACGTACAGAGTAAGGGAAAGATGTTATCCGTCTACAGTTTGGCTAGAGTGGCATCATCAGGCCACATGTGTATCAGAGAAAAGGTCAAAATGCTCGTGTGCCTCGGCTATGACGGTGGCGACTGTGATGGCCACGGCCTGGATTCTGACAGGCCTCGTTGGCATCATCAGCTCAACGCACTGAGCACCGCTTTAGCTCGCAGCTGGCCTGTCTGTCCGTCTGCGAGCTTAGTTAGACAGCTTGGAGTAGCCCAAGCTGTGGCATGTGCTGGCTGGTCACTACGTTATGTTGCACTCCTGATATTGCCGCCGTTTGAAAAAACCATCGGCTGTCGGCCAGCATAAACCACATCGTGTAATCATGAACCACTAAGGGAGAAAGGAAGCCATGGAGATTTTGTCTGTAACAGTTCTACAAAAAGACAAAAAGATTGGGGAAGGAGAACTATCTCGCACAGGTTGAAATCACCATTGACGGCTTGCTCACGTGTCCAAGAGCAATTAATTTCAATTCGAGACGTACAAATTTTATTTCGTGCCATTGATTGCTGCAGAACAACGTAGTGTAGGTGCAAGTTTTGTTGTATGTGCTAGATATGTTGACGACATAAGTTTAAATTAACAACGTTTACATGCAACGTTCGACGAACGGAAAGGCCGGGACATTTCTTCGGTTGTGATAACAACTTGCTATAAATATCATTTATAGCCGCAGCTGCAATTACATCGCAACAAGGAGCAACTGCCAACCACAAAGGAGCTGGTTACTATATGTGAGCTCTCTTTTATGACAATTAATTGTCCTCTACTAGATCCTCTCTTGCTGTTGGGCTTTCGGTATATGTTGGAATTTTTGGGCTTTGAAAGAAACGTCCACTCACCAATGGACCACTCACAGATCTGCTAAGAAATAGAATTTCCATATTCTCCACCGAAGTCAAACTGTTGTCTCGTTACTGTATTACTTATATATATTAGTTATAACTTACTGACACAAAACAGTATGGGGCCAGTAAGTTCCATATCGAGCCACAACGAACGCTTCCTTTTGTCAGCATGGGAGCAATAAGCTCAGTTCATTATTACTCATCAGTAGAAAAAAAGACGATTACTATTATTACTCATCGAATAGATCTGAACGCCTTTTTCATGAACGTCATCAACTTGCTTTGAGTCGGCTTCCTTTCTAGGCGCGACGTAGATCTATCTTAAGCGGGTAAGTGCATATATATTGTTTAAAAATTGAAATTTCAGTTTGCTTACTCTTGAAGAGGATTTTTAGTAACACTAGTGGGAAAAAAAACAAGAGCGGGCTTGGATGCCATTTGATAAAATTTGCCTTCGCTGATCAAACTGCGGGCGTCCAACAATTGCGTACATGTTTTTTGTGTACATAACGTGCTGATAAAGAGAGATATTTCGCGCATACGATAAGTAAACTCTGGGTGTATCGCCACCGCTAGCCTAGCCGATACGCAACCTGATTGATATTTGGTGCCAGGTGTGCGTGCGCTCTAGCGAGCTGTTGACACTAGAACTGGGCTAACAGACTGAATGTAACAGAGACTGACCAGGCTCATTCGTCGATCGTCTACTTGACGCTGACGGACGAACCTTGGACGCTAAACGTTCGTCCTGTTTCGTGCCTGCCAATCGTATGTGCTACGCGTCACCGCGGTCTGTCAAGCAGCTCGAGCCGCTTGGCTTGAAAGCAGCTCTTTGCGAGACACTGACGGCGTACTTTCTTAGAAACAGCATGCATAGGCGATAACGCTCGGGCTAAATTAAAGAAGCCATTTTAAAATTAATAGTAGAAATATCGATGTCAGCTTCACTCATTTTTGCGTTTTGCTTTGACTCATTGAATAAATGTTTTGTTTTTTTTTTATTCCTGTTTCAGGAGAACATAACTGTCCCTCTCTTTCGGGTGTGCATATAATATACTTTACTATTATTTTCAACGCTTCATGTATGAAGAGCTCGATAATAATCATGTGAAAGCGGTGCACTAGCCTCTTCCTCGGTAGGCAGATTTTTGAGCAGCAGTGGGCACATGGACGGAAAGCTAAAAACCGAATTTGTGGGTTACGTATCTGTAGACGTACAACACCCGCATGATGAATTTTAATACATTGTCGATAATCATTTAATATGTTCATATATTATCGAACCCTCCTTAAATATATATATAACGGGGCTGAAAGCGAGCGACGGACAGGGAGAGAGTGAGAGGTTGCTGGATTGTAAATGATTGTTGTAGCGTGCATCCGTGCTTCGCGGTTCCTCCACTCTGTAACGACACGTGCGGTTGCAAGTTTTGCAACACGCGGCACGCCCTAACCTGAGACGATGAGTCTGTTTTGTTTGCTCAGTCTTGTTGACCACGTCCAATCAAAATAGGGCGTCAACTGCACTTCTGTCTATACGTCTTAGATAGAGAAAGTACGTGACGTAACCGACAACAGGGTCCGACCGCCCTTCTGACGGGCACGATCGACAACACACCTTTGGATGTAAGAGCGTTTTCTAATGTAACGTTTCAATAGCCTTTTGCTTGGCCAGAATTGTAATCATCATAGTTGGATTCTTATCGATCATCATGTCTAACGGTCGGATATGTCAGCAAAGTTCAGTGTCTGCTCGATTAAGACTAATTATGCGATTAAGACTAAGCAATGTTTGGAGTTTTATTTAATAATTGCCTTATTATTTCCTCAAGTGTTTTGCAGAAGCCTATATATACGTACCTATTTACGATCTGGAATATTTTCCGTAAGGCAGATATGCATTCTCTATTTAGTTCCATTTTTGGCCGGATACACACTCGCATATACTGACAACAGTCAGTTCAGCAGAGCTATTCAAACAGTATTTGGATTGTTTCCATACTTATGTGAAAAGCATACTACAGAAAATGTTAAAGATAATATCAAATAAGTGCCTTTATTTACAGAAGCTATGTCTTTATATATCGTTGCAGGCGAATCCGGCAAACTTTGAAACAGTCGGACTAGAATAAATTTTTGGTTTTTTTTCGTTCATTTTATTTTTGAAACATTTCGATTAGCGCTGCGGAAGTTTTTGAAGAGCCATAAACCTACGATTCACGTTTCCACATGTGGTTCTTCATTTGTGGCTTCTTGAAGCAAATCGATGATGGGATAGAGTGCCTACCCACTAGTTACCCCTTTTAGCGCATAAATCATACGGACACACAGAAAGAATAAGCGGATTGAATCCAATGCTTTTTTTTTAGCTTTAGCAGGAGGTAACTGAAGCATTGTGATGAGGTCCGGCATTGCTATAAAGTAAGCAGACTGCATAATTTCAATAACCTTGCCAACGATCCATGAGTTCCTTAAAGGAGATAGCGTGCTGCATTAATTATCAACATTGTTTTATTTTCGGCTAGTATCTTATAGTAACAGATTCCCCTGATGCCCAATACATATACCATTACCACCTTACGTCCAAAACTGCTACAGGCTACGACTAAACTCAATTTCTCTCTAGGGCATTGCCATTCACTCGCCTGGTTGCTCTCCGGCGACGGTACAGATTGAACCACGTGTGTTGCGATCATGTCTTCCAGGCATTTTTTTGTCGATTAAAACTCTGCAAATTGCACGTGGGTTACACTACACGCATTCTCATCCTAATTCTCGGGGGACCCATTTTTTACTCAGTTTCCGCAATTTTGCTATTTGGACCACAATTCTGTAACATGTTAAATGTCCGTTTTGGCCGACGAAGCCCTGAGGCCTTAAGCTATGCTTTTGTGAATCGTCTTTTCTTTTATAAAAATGTGTTCTTTCCTTTTCGCTGGTCTTCAACACTTCAATCTACGTTCTTAAAACATTTGCATCATTCGCATACTGTACTTGTTTCATGCAAGACCTGATTACCTAATGTCTTCATCATTCTTCGGTGAGTTTCCGCAGCGCTGTGACCGTCGTGGAACGAAAACCTGACCACTTAGCGTTGATTGTTCCGAGTAAAAGGTGTGTTCTTTTTGAACTCGTTGCTGCTGGCGTAAATTCAAATGATTTTGATCAAAGTAATTAGCAGCTAAATCTCCACGTAATTCAAAAGTTGTTTAACTTTAAAGTCCGCTGGATCCGATAACAAACCGAACAAGTACCTCAAAGATGTTTCTCTACGTTGCGTTTCTGACCGTTTGCCGGCTGGATGTGTCTAATTTACGTTTCCTCTATAAAAGCAATCGAAAATCTCTTTGTCAGACCTTCTTTATAGAGTGTTCAATGCTGTAGCCGACGTTGTTGTTGCCCATGCCGTTTCAGCTTTCTGTAAAACGGCACAAGAAAACGCCGTATGTGAAAATAAAAACGGTTGCAGCACTGCGTAGCTGCCGCCGACGACATCGCTGTCGTTCCAGTCACGGACAATACCATCGTAGCAGCGGCGGAACGTGAACTTTAGAGCGGGAAAGAAGGTTAGCAGAAAGGGGACAGAAGAGCAAGAAGGCGAAATGGAGATGCTTTTTCCTGCCCCCCGCCGCTCGGCCCGTTCCACCCCCTCTTCTACTCCCGTCCGATCAGGGAACGGGCAGAACGGGGCTTTAACTATTACTACGACTATAACTAGTTTTGTCAGATGGTATTTGCGCATGTGTGTGTGTGTGTATGCAAATTTCTGGGTCTAAAGGTTTCTGGTAAGTGTTTTTGTGTATGTGTCTTTATGACTTGTGATCATACGGTGGCGGAGTCGTATGACGGCTGTCGCACTACCGTTGCCGACGTTGTTTTTCTTCTATGGCGATGCTAAACTTGTTGTCAGTGTTGTTAGCATAATCTTCTGTGTGGTCTTGCGGTGACCTTGGCTTTGTTTACGCGGAAGCGACCACCGCGAGTCAGTAACTCCGCTCAGTTGAATAACCAACAACTAAATTAACCAGCCAGTCTCGATCCATGCAGCCGATCGACCAGTCAAACGATGGCTAAATAAACAGCAGCCCCACTGGTTAACCGCGATTCTAGCAAACAGGGAAAGTCTAGCAGCATAGTCCCCGCAGCAGCAGTTGTTGCATTAGCTATTTGCCTGCTTTGTACTTTTGGTTCGTTCTATGTGCGGTTACGCGCAGCTTTGTTTCGAAGCGCGGTCGTCTCGTCGCGCGTCGATAATAGACGGCAGTAGTAGCTCCAGTCGGGCAAATACGATCAGCAATAGTACCAGCAAGCAATAGCGATGCTATCGGTACAAACAATCAGTCGCGCTCGCAACAACGAGCAGCAGTCGTCGTCGTCGTCGTCGTCAATGTTACCCAATCATTCGTCTGCTCACTCTGTGGCTCAATCGATAGGTTAGCGCTACGGCGCTCCGGTTGCTGGTTCAATCCAAACACAGCGACCAACAATAACATAAAACAACAACAATAACAACAACAATAATACTACTCGTGAGTGCTTAGTGTGATGATCGATCGAAGGACCACCAGGTCGTTTATTCGTTGGTTGATTGGTACGGTCGATACTCGTGGGGAGCAGCGACTTGTGCGGTGAAGTTAAATGATCGTAGTTGACGATATGTGTAGAAACCACTTCAGCCAGAACTACACACTATCAAAACAGCTGCAGCTTCTGGTAGCCAACAGAATGGAAGAGAAAGGAGACTTTTCGGTACACGGTAACTTTGTATGTGACTTTTGCCGTGTGTCGCCGCCATTCTTACGATCTTGCTAACTAATTTTGTCAAGATACCGACGTCATCGTTTTTATTGGTTGAATGTATGAAAATCGTTGATGGACAGACAGGGTTTTTGCAGCGGTGGGAGTTTGGTAGGATTCTATTTAAGAGTAGTTACAAAATCCACTGCTCTCCATAACGAAAGACTACAGTACGGTACTAGTTCAGGTCTTGTGCTCGTCGAGGGATTGTTGCCGAATCATTCGGATAGTAGTTATCTAGAGTTCAACAAAGACGTAAATAGACAATGCGAAATTTACTTCGGACATAAAACAACCAACAGAGCTTCTTCTCATCACTGGGCAAGGCATAATAATGTAGCATACATTTGTGGCGATCCTTCCGGGGCAAGTGCTCTACATTTTCAAATTTCTATTCAAATATTTATCTGGAAAGTTGTATGTATCTGTCTGTTTGTGTATGGGCGCGCGTGAACAAGTCACGCGACCACCGCCAATCGTTCTCGTCCGCCCACGAGACAAGGGCCCTGACCTCTTCCACTGAACGAAGCTGTCGAGTAAATTAGTATCTTCTTGGCTAGCGTTTTGTCAAATAGTAACTTAGCGACTCTTATCACCAAATTAAGGTATTGTAAACGTATTAAAAGGTTTCGAAAACAAAATATGGCATTGGGACGACCTAGTTGATCTAAAGAAGTTCGCAGTAAGAAACACAAAATGATTGATGAATAAGTTCTGGATCTTTTAGTTTAATTTACTATTGGCTCAGTCAAGCGAACAACCTGAAGTTAGGTCTGCCAACCAGTGGCGGTGCGGCTGCCGCCATTGAGATCATACTATATCGTTGTAGCATAGCTTCAGCAGTTGCGCCACAAAGGGTTGATTGGTACAAGACAACGAAATCCCTGCTTTCTTTCTGTTTTGGGTACGTCCCGTATCGCCGGCAGGCACTCCATTAGACGATTGGACCCTGCCAGCACGAAACAAACCGTGTGTCTATGCTCGGGTTCGAACCTAGACTACAAACTGTCCCGAAGATTAGCAGGCAAGTAAATACGTTACCGACTGAGCTATCACAGGAATCTTTTTTACTTTTCGATTTAGCACGCATTAGCGACTGAAATGCCGCTCTTTCCTGGGACGGATTGTTGAATATGACTTTGTATGCACTTAGCGACAATCTGCAGTCAATTCGGCGAGTCATCGCCATATGGGTAAACAAATATACGTGTTCGTTGCTATTTACGTGACTATTATTTGCTACAATGATCTTATGCTGCTGAACAGGCAGGGACGGTTGCTAGCAGTTCTCTAGTTAAATGTAGCTCAGAACTACTCTTGTAGAACCTTGACAATCAAGATATCTAGTTTAAAGGTTAGTAAAGCCTTCGGCAGTTCCATAGCATAACTTCACGACGATCCCAAAACTGTCATCTTTCTGTTTTATCCCATTCTAGACGTTAGAACTTTTTCATGCAGGACAGAAATGAGAGGTTCTATATCTAGGACCCGAGCCCCATAGACGCTATAGCAGAATACGCTTTGCAATCCTATCAATACCTACATGTGCTGTACTCAAAACCAAACGTAGTACTACCTAATTTAAGCTAAACGAGCAATGAATCTCAAATCTTGCGAGGAGTTTTTTAATGCCTAATCCAGTTCCCGTTACAGTAACAATTAAATCGATGACGCTATTGTGCTGTATTCTTTGTGTGGCCAGAACATTTTTGCTATAAATGCCTCGTTTGATTCCAGTTCCGTTAACGTCTTTAAGCTTGTCCCCGCATCTGAAGTATACGTTGAAGCCAACGGTAAAACGAGCTCGTCTTCTTATAAGCCACAGCATGGTCAGTTCACAGCAATATCAGATTTACAAGGTCAGAATAGATTGAAGACGATGAAATAGACTAATTGCGACAAAGAAATTTCTTGCTATGTTACTATATTGTTTGTAATGAGGGCGTACCGTTAAATCGCTTAAGATAATCAGAATCGATAATATACGCGTTCGTGTGATAAATGTTCATACTATTGTTTGTAGAATTTTGTTGTAGAATTGTTTTTTTTTTTCCTTTTTAAGTCTCATAGTGTTGACACATTTCCTATATTGTACGTAAATGCTTGCTTTTTAGCTTTATTTTTTAGTTCTACATTACCCTTTTCACGAGCCATGTCCAATATATAATGCTTCTGGCTATCGCAGTTCATAGCAGTAGCCGTTCGTAACGAGCATCATAATGATGTCCTTAATAATATTATGAATAAGTGCACTATGTATGCACTGATACTGATCACATTATACATTGATGCATCACTTTGAGACGCTTCGATAGAACCATAGAAAGTTGAAAGTAGTTTAGACTACGTTCGCTAAACTGGGGATGAGTGTACCGCGAACGCTTTAACCGTGATTCTGGGCAGCATGCGATTCGTGTTCTAACTGTTTCTGTTAAAAGTCTGTTCTTTGAGGCAATTGGTAGAGCCTGAAATGCTGCCATGATACACCCTTAAATCTGGTTATTTAATACGAACTACTTTACATCTGCAACGAGACCATTCAAGCTTAATTCACAGCATAAAAAGGACGGATAACGATCGGTTCCATTTTCTAAAAAGTACGACGGTGTGCAGTTACTTCATGACAAAGACCTGTTCAGCCTTAGCTGGTAAACGGTAATTTCAGACTCCTGTTCCGTTTACTTTGCCAGTCCAGTCCCGCCAACGACAATAACAACGATTACGGCCGTTTTGAAACCGAGGATGAACCCGTGGCTTTTACGAGAGACAGCTACTCGGTCATGGACTGTTTACCGTCACTATTAGTGTTAATGGCAATCGGTTGATTGGCCGACTTATTGGAAAGCAGACAACGGAATAGTGGACGTTAAGGGAGTACGAGACGGAAGGGAGCAAGCTAACAGGCAACCCGATGTATCTCGACTGGTGGCAAAGGGTCGCGGTTCTCCAAGGTGACTGCCATTATGCATTCGCCAGCATACACAAAGCGACAGCTATGTATACATACGGACGAGAAAACACTGACTGATTTGCCTGCAGCTTGTCAGCCCAAATAATTTCTGTCTTTTACGTTATTTCGAAGATGCTACGATAAATGGTCTACACGAGGATCATTTTACCTCACGTAGCTGATGACTCTTCTGAATAGATATTAGTAACTGCGTAAGTTTCTTCTAGTGATAAGTAGCAGATGCGCTATGCGAGGTGTTTTGTGAACAAATTAATTCTTGTCTAACAGCCGTTAGAGCGGTCAAGTAATTCAGAAAGGTTTGTGAGAGTAGGGATCGAGTTTTCTGAGGGGTCTAATAACGTCCGAACTTGCAGATTTTCTACACGTGCACGAGTGGACCGACATATTTGGTCCCCTATAGGTACGGGACATGTCAGGAATATTTCCTCATTTAAAATTATAATTTGTATGGAAATAAGTATTAGCTTACCATACAAAACACTGCAAAGTGTTTTAGGTTGAATGTGAAGACTTTTGAATATGCGCGATCCACGCGCCGCAAGCGTTACCGTGCATAATAACTGAGCAGTCAAATTCTGTTGTACTGAAAATAAGCTGAAAGCAGCTACAGTGACTAATAATGAAAAACGTGTGATATCGATTGTGAAGTTCTGCGGCTGTGTCGGAAGGAGGCGATTGGCTGAATGAGGGATTAAAGTAGTATTTAACAACGCGGGTATTGAACGAGCAAACGATCAAAGAGTTAAATACTAGTAAGGTAACCAACTATTCTATATTCATCGAAATCGAGTGACAAATATATTCAGGAACGCTGCTTGGAAATATATACGTTATGGCAGTGGGTGCCTACACATCGACATTCGGTCGCCATTTCCGAATGGTGCTCACCTGTAATAAGCCGTCATTTTGACTCACTCGCAGTCTGTAAAAAAGGCAGGCCTACTACGCCTGCATATGCATAATAGGATTACGAATATCCATGTATAATAGTAATTGTGGTCGCTATCAGAGCAACTAGAGTAGAGGTTCGTCGAAACTGGATTCGATTACTTATAGTTGGATGGAGTAGAACGGTCTTCCGGCGTAACCCGTACGATATGCGTACACATTTAGCCGCAGAATCGATCTGCATGACCGTTTGTGATCCTTAAGGTCGACTCCTAGATTGGTCTATTGCTACCGGCATGAGCGGGCTTAGCAATAGATGTAATACAGAGGGATAGCGTTCGGAGGATATCAATAATGGCATCCTTCAGACACGTATTTGAATCATCTTTAATTCGTCTACGTTCAGTGTTCAGTGTTGACCAATCTATGTTGTCTATCATGAGGACTAGTAACACGATACGAAATCATAGGAGCTACGCGTTTTTCCTTTAGTTCGTTCATGGGTCAGCCGACTACATGACGATCTGTCATCACTTTAGTGTTTGTCGATGCAGTGAATTTTCCTGCAAGACATAAGCTTGCAAAACTCTATTACTCCCTTTTTTTTTAACTTTTGTCACTCGATTGAATCGGACGCATGTCACTGTCAAATCACTGGTGCCACTATCACCACAATCATGCACTTTGACATCACAGTTACCAACAGCAGCAGCGGCAGTAACGGCGGTAACGTTAATGGCATTACTACCCCGCGTAACAAGCCTCACTATCTTCGTTCTAACTATGGTACATCTACACAGTCACAGATTATTTTTCATCGATAGTCGTCAGGCTCTGAACAATGCACTTCCTTGTTGTTGCCGTCGGCGTTGACGACGATCGTCGCCGCGAGGGGGTACAGTAACAAGACAGGATGGCGAACGCTTACTGCTGCCTGCAGGGTGAATGCCCTGCCCCGCGGGGTACATACTATCTGTCTCCCTCTTACATACATTGTGTGATTAAGTAACGAAAAGGTTAAAATTTATGCAGTATCTCCCCGAGGGTAATTTCGTATTTTGTTTGCAGCTCTTGCTAGAAACTCGGCGAGCGAGTGAACAGAAATGCGTTCACAGCCTGATCATGTCTTCACGAAATAAACACTCGATCTTCAGCCTTCCTCAGACTAGAGGTACTACTATATAAGCGTTAGACACCATAGTTTTACTGGATAGTCTGCGACACGATGTCGCGCTGTAATATTTAAGAAAAACTAATCGATGTGTATAGAAACCTCTTTAAATGACTGTTTAATTGGTGACCATGTTGCACATCTAGGGAATTAATCCATTAGAGACGGACAGCTGTTGAACTTACGGTATACTGAACGTACGGGTATGATGTAACAATTAAACAAATCACCATGTGCTGACAAAATCAGCAAGGGACCACATAACTGACTCGTGCATGCTGAAACTAAATGCTTTGACTTTCGTCGTCCGGAAGCGTCTTCCAGAATTGCCTTTACTCACTAAACACATCAGACGACTGTTCTACATCGCTCCCTCCTTTTTAAGCTATAATTAGCGTTAGATGCGTGTTTCTGCTAAGAAAACCAGCAGATATACTAGCAATAGGAGTAGGAGCGGCAGTAGTATTAGCAGACCGCCGATTTAGCGGATGGCGCGGTCTGCATGCAAACACAAAGAAAGCTTCTTTTTCGTTTTGATGGATTCGATCCTACGGATGAACGACAGTCTATTCTCTACTCCGATTTCAAAACCACCGTGTTACGCTACTTCCCTCGATCGCACCAGTTCATTTGCGAATGCTGATGTTGCGACGACGACAACTATTACTGCTATGGCCTGTACTGGTTAGTGGAGACTGATGATTGTGGTCATGGTAATGATGAGATGATATGAGACGAGATCTGGATGGACGGAGCGATGGACGAGGGCCATGACGAGCGTTTGCGGGAGTCAGGGGTGACACGGGACGCTCATCTCGAGAGGTCTGTGTGAACGTAATATTCTTCATCTTTTCATTTCTCACTGCGTTACGGCTCGCGTGTGATGTTCAGACGTGGCTGCTGCCATAGCAGAATAGATAATAATCAACAAAGCTACATTAATAACAATAAGAAAAAGGATGTATTATATATATATATATATATATATATATATATATATATATATACGATAGCGCGGTATCTCCAGCCGCGAGCGCAGTTATCTCGATGCTATCTGTCCGCAGTCTATGTAGCTCTCTTACCGTTGTTTGGAGGCAGCAAAACTGCTTTTCGCCTGCCGACCGCAGCGGGCTAACCACTTTGTGACCTGGTTTGAGGAATACGAACAAATAAGCGGCCACTGCCGCTGCTTGTGGTTACAAGTATTTAGATAAGCACGGGAGGTAGTAGCGGGAAGAGCTGAAAGGAACCGGCACGAAAGGAAGCCGACCCTGTGACTTCCTGGTGGAAAATGGGTTTTTTGCCAGACGTCGACACTGGCCGCTGTTCCAACAGCGATAGCAATAATACGCTACCGAATGTACTTCGAATAACTTAGTGTTTTCGTAAACATACAAAGTACACAAGCGGTAGAATAAAAAAAAAGGTACAAAGTATACTTGCAAAATGTATCGTGGTCTTTTCTATGTTAACCATTGCAATGCAGTGACGCGCAAGTCAGCAGGGATAAAGATATGGTCAGCATCCACCAGCGAATCGGACTATACAAACAGACCCGTATTCAGTTTAACGTACTCAACAATAGTTCTTTCAGGCCACTTGGTTGCCTAGTTCGTGTGAAAACTTTGTCATTGTTCATTTGCTCGGTGTTGCTGCAAAGTTGCCATTGGGGTTGTGGGGATTTCTAGAGTGTTTCTGATGGCGACGATCACAATACTGCCATTACTGCTAGGCCAATTTCAGAGCAAGTCCAGAGAAACTTTGTATATGAAACATATACATAGACTGCCTATATATAGAGCGGTAGCGGTTTTCACAAGCTTAGCGCATATCGTTTTTGACAGGTCGTACATATATAATCTTGGTCATTTCGCATTTCACTGCACATTACCAGACAGCTATCACGACAGTTGCAGATGCCACCGGCCAAAGAGCCCGTCAGCCCGGCAATAGCAGGTTGGCTCTCTTGCGTGAGTACGTATCGCGCCTATTTTATCGTTTTCTTCGTTGCGAACACGTTTTGTGCACAAATGATCTCGTTTCCCCCTTGTTTCTCTTATACCATGAGTGATACTCACTAGACTTTCTCTAAAAAGATTGTACCATTTCGTTTTGGTAACACGACCACAACGTTACAACACCACCGTTAATGATTTTGCTGTTCATGTTTTTCCCGGCCGTTACGATTTCGTCGCGGATTGGCGGATTGAACGGGGGAGCACAGCGAAACAACTGGTCCATAGACAGTGAGGGAACTGTATAGCTTCATGTGCTCTACGCACACGTACGTACATATACATAGTTTTCATGAGTAAATCTGAATAAGAATGATGCTTTGGTTGTGTAGCTCGATACCGGCGGCGGAAGTCTCAGGATAGAGTACTTCGTCCATTGTTTTTTACATTTCTTCCCGTTTCTCCAGTGTCCGCTACCATTGTTACAGTTTCTCCATCTATCAAGAGCCTCTCGCTGGCTTCACATTCGGCGTACGTATTCGCTTCCAGAATTCACATGTAGCAAAGATTCAGTTTATTGCCACTTGACGAGCGTTGCTAGCAGTGATAGTCCAACGCTACAGCGAAAGCCACAGCCATTACTTTTTTGAGATTACACTTCGATCATCGGTCTACAATGATATTTTCGTCAGCAATCTCTTCTTCTTCTATACACTTCACCGAATCAGTCTAAAGGATCTGTGAATAGTTACTGTGGTTAGTACTATTAGTTCCGAGCCATGCGTTCGGTTACACTGAATTTAAGTAAAGTATAGCTATATCCGATTTCGGTTATTTTACTGAGCTTTAAGTTCGCCAGCGTTGCCGGCAATATCATCAAACAGTTGCCTCCTAGCGAGAAACAATCGCCGGATTCGAGCGCATTACGAGTCCCTAAAGTTAACGGGAAAACACGTTACCTTCTAAGCTACCACGGAAACCCAATTTCTAAACCAGCAGCGACAACGGTTATCAGCAATGTTCAATTTTTCTTCCCCTTCTACTTTGTCCTATGTCGTATCTATGAACGTCTGTATGTATGTCCTTGAATTATGGTCCTCGTTGTCTTTGTTGCATAACCAACATGGTCGGTGTCGCTTACCGGCTTGTATCTAACAGCAACAACGCTTTCTACTACAGAATATGCTTTACAAATGTAGGATAACTACAGTGAGTTACTGAAGTAGTTCCATTTGTATAAGTAGGTCGCGTAAAGTATCGTCGAGCTGAGTTGAGGGTGAAATGAAAAAAAAGATAGATAGAAAAGCAATGCGTGAATATTTCGGACGACAGCCGTAGCTATTATCGTTATTGTTGGCGTTGCAGTCTGTTAGGTTAACTACACCTAGTATTACTTATATTTCTTCTGAAACTGAATTTGATTAGACGATGTACTATCACTTCAGCAGCGATATGGTATGTTCTTTTAAGGGGGCTAACGACTCTTTTTCGAGTTCGTTAGGCCAGCTTCTTTTTCCTATGTTTCAGAGGAAAAAAGCAATGATCTTTTTTCAATTGTACAGACTTGTTACTGTTGTCTATGTCAGCTGAGGCTGTATTCATCGTTTTTTTTTCTACTAATTATGCAGCATTTCGAGCTTCGGTTGCCTTTACTACCAAGTAGAGCTAAAACTTTTCAAGGTCACCTTTTGCACTGTCGATAGAGTTGTGTCGGGTTACTCACCGGCCTGACAGCCAGAGTCGAATGCAGGGCCTTTGTTGACCTCAGTAACTATTAAGTCATACACGGGCTGCAGCGCCCAGGTAGCACGAGCCTTGGTCAGACGCACGCATTGATCGATCGGCCGTAGTAACGACTAGCGGCTCGCTTGAAGCGCGGTCTGTTGATGATCGTTGCAGCTTCAGTATATTAGCATACGTCGTAACGTGCAGAAGGCTAGTTAGTTAGCAGCTGGCGCCTCGAGATTCGTAGCGCACGTTGGCCTGAATGTAATAGCCGACACAATCATTGGAACGGAATCTCGAGGTGAAAGCAGCCGCGCTCAAAGAGATGGCAAAATGCACTTTATACGATGTGCTAGTGAATAAGCGCGCTAGCGACAGATAGAGGTAAGCGATTGATCAGCTACTGCCGCTGCGGTGATGATTGCAACGGCCGCCAAAAACAACGGCCACGCGCTTCGTACGCTCATGCATCGTGTAGCCCGTATAGACGTAGCATAAAGGAAAAACTGTTCGACGCAGACAGACAGACAGACAGGCATATGTAATCGGCAAGAAGAGAATAGTTGTGGTCTTACGCTATGCTATGGGTGTCCGTACGTGTGAGTAACCTGAGAGTAGAACGAGGCCACGAAAAAAAAGGCTTCACCAAGAAAGAAGTCGCTTCTTAGTTAGCGTGCCATCTTGGCCGCTGTAAAAAAGCAGGAAAACAGAGAGAGAGAAATGTAAAGGATGTTTACGTCGACGCGGGGTGATTGTTAGCTTATTTTGATGAGGATAACGTCAGCTCGCACTATGGTCAACCGGGATGTCGCCACCACTCTAAGGAAGTAAGTAGCACGGCGAACGAAATGCCGATTCTATAGGAGTCAGCCGCCATTATACATCGTAGATAAAGTGCTAAGTTAATTGTCGAACGTGCTAGAGTTAGGTTCCAGTTTTACCTATTTCATATAATATTTCTTAGTGTGAAATCTAGAGGCTCATTGTGCCCGTTTAAAGGTACGGGCACATTGTGCCTTGCAGATAAATGTGTGCAAAATTGTAAACCCAATAATTTAATTCACAGCACGCGGCTCTATTGACACTTGGCACATATCTAATACGAACGTAGAAAACATAAATGTTAACTCTACTATCCCATACCAGCTGCTGTATGTACGTGCGGCCTGTAGCTCAAGGCAACAACATCAATGGCTCAATTCTACCGTGTAGATATATTTCACTAGGCCAAATTTAGAAGTTGCTGTGTCTCCTACTGTAGCCTAAAGGCAAGCCGAATGTAGTGTAACAAGAAAGAGGGACTGTGAAGTGTCGCCATTATTCTCGAAAAGATCACACTGCTAATTGGATGCCGTTATGAAGACCCAATCGTTGATATGTCGAAAGGCCAATTGAGATACTGAAGACGAAGCAACGCAAGATACCGCCGGCTGTCGAACAGGGAAAATCGGAAATGTTAATAAATTGGACATGTTGAGCCAGGCGGGTTCATATGTTCCCTGACATGTGACGTAAGCGTCGAGCTGATAGAGATCATCTGTCCCATGGAGACCAGCTGTTTGAGATATCAAAAATAAGCCGATAATGACATTTGAGGGAGATGGAGGATTAGCTGGTAGGTATAGTAACCCGATAAATATAGAACGCAGATTGTTCTAGTGGGAACAACGAGATGATTCCATGACGTTAATGTCGCGGCGAACGCATGCGATCATTTAAAAAGGATCATACATGATCTTTATTGCATGCAAATTTAGTAAATTTTCAGGACCCGTACACAGCAGCTATAGTATTCTGTAAGGCATAGGGGCAAGTCAACATTCGAAAAGACAGACCCAAAAATTTAGCGAAGAATGATTGGTCATAGCGTGCACTGTTGAGGTGTCAGCCTAAATAGGAAGAGAGATGAAATTTTCGTAAAAGCATTCGTGTGCGCTATACATACGCTCATGCGGATATCACTGGCCATTCTATATCTCTGCATAATTCTTATAATGCTAGCGAATGGCTATTCTTGCGACAAACGCTCTCCCCTAGAGCCGAAACGATGGTCTAGCATCTATAAAAATAAACCGCAAATAATACATGCAAGAAATCCCTTGCTGCAGTTCACGCATTCCTAGCTTGCGACAGTAATGATAAGAATGACGCCGCTTATATGCAATGACCAACTCTGTTACCTATATTTCAGGTGCTGGAACCCAGACTTGGTCTGTGGATACAGCATAGGTATACGTCCTCATCGGCGGGCAATGCTGGTGGTCGTAGTTATGGTAACTAGGCTTCGCAGCCTGCAGCTCTCTTCACCGTCTAATCTACTGCTATTGCCACTGCTTTGGAGTCGTTTGTTGGACGATGGACGATCGCACAGGCTAGCAGCGTGGTAATGGCAGCGGCGACAACGCTGTTTTGCGTTTTCGTACACTGGAAACAGAGGTCGACCGTAATCAGCAGGCGACGCGAACCGCCGTCAACGTTACCAGCAACGACAGTCACTGTTTCGTACTGGTTGCTGCTGCTGCTAGAGAGGTGGACCGTTAGGTTGAACGCGAAGACCGCGTCTCTTTGCACAGCACCTATCGTGATGTGCAATGGTTCGCTCATGGTCATTTTACGCTTGCTGACGTTGGCCGCTAGTTTTAGCTGTTAGAGTTTGGCAGTAGCCAAGAATTTTGAACATTGTCAGACAGCGGTACATCCACACTCACGTAGATACACGGGTCTCTCGAACGAGCGGATCGCCCGCCATACTGATGCTAGTCATAGACGAATTCGTTTTAGTGACAGAATAAAACGAAATTGATCTTGACGTCCGAATCGTTATTTTGAACGAGTAATTGTGGCAGTTGACATTACAACGGCAATACAAAGACTCAATAAGCCGGCGTCACTTGCTGACAGACGGGCCGACAAACAATAGCTTCTTTCTTTCGAGACCATTATTCACAGCGGCTAAAAATCGTCTGTTGTTTAGCCCACGGGACACAAGGCATATATGTGTCCCCAATCACTCAGCTGTAACCCTACTTCGAGAAGCAGCGGCACCGTTAACGAAGTAAAAAAGTAACTAACTAATTAACAGGCAAACAAACAAAGGCGGCAGATCGCCCGTGGCCGAACGTGATCGCGCCATGAGCGTATTTAGTCGAGTGCAACAGATACTACGATCAGTTACTAGCGTGCCAACTCCTAGGCGGGCATAACAGAGCTCGAGTGGTGGCCGACGAGGTTCCGAAAGCAGGCAAATACAGAGAGTGAGTGAAGTCGCAGCCCTGGCAATACTAGACAACTGAAGATAAAAAGTATGCATTTTAATGAGAGTCTAAGTGTGATTATAGCTTATGGTAATTTCGGCCGAAACGGCGACTTGATAAGCGAGATAATACAATATGGGACAGTCTAATACGCAGCGAATTTTTGATAAACTGACTTTGCGCAAATCCTTTTTTATTCAGTCGATTCTGTATTATTTATTAAGAAATAGTATAATAAATATATTGAATAGTTTACGCCAACTCTTGATGTGCATACAAACTGCATATTATCCAAAACGATCATATCTGGTCCGTTGCGTTTATCTAAAAGGGATAGGCGACATCGTGACTGTGGAATTGGTTAGGCATATAACCAAGCGCGACCTGTCGACCTGGGAAGTTTGCTGTTTGCGGGGAGAGTTTACGGGATTTGTGCTGGATTATGCTATCATCTTTGTTCTATCATGCCTTGCCGGTATCAGGTACTTAGACAAGGCGCAATGCTGGCATTTCTTAGAATGAATCTCTGCCAGAAGACGTGCAACGAAGGAAGACGAGATTTCTTTTGTTAAGTAACCGTGTCCGAACTGCATTGTCTAGAGCAAGTTCGTGTGTTATATACGGTAATATATAAAGTATTAATAAATATTCTCAAATTCATCAACGACAATAGTTTAGAAAGTTATCACTAATATTATTATGCCTCAATTGGAAGTCGACCTCAGAGCACTGGACTGGAAGGGCAACTTAGTTAAAGAGGTAGATAGCGAAAGAATAAATATTAACACCGATTCGGAAGACGTAATCGTAGTGCGTATCGTTTTTCTGTATCCCGTTCGAATTTCTGGCAGTTTATTGTTTAATCGATCAGCCCCAAGTTGGCGTCGTGGCCTGCGTTCAACTGTATTGTTCGCCCTCCGTTCTTCGACAATATAATGTAACACGCGGTCGAACCTTTTAGCTAACAGGCCGTAGACGGCGACGATCAACATGCGCAGTCCTTGAAGATGACGACAGAATAAGTATAGTATTAGGGTCCGTGCAAGTTCAGTGGTAGCATTAGCTAGCTAGTTGAGATAACGGGCGCGTCAGCTCGGCCGACTTTGGACTCATTGAGGAGGAAAAGCAGGCAAATATGTAATCATCCAAGCGATAGCCGCCCATGTGGTTTCGTTATCTGGGTATAGACCGTTTGTGATAGGGTAGATTAATCTCGACCGCCTTTGATGACGGCTATTTTCGAGCCTGTGTGTGTCGCTGCGTATGTAATGTAATGAGATGCACGGGGGTCTTTACCAGTGTCGTATTATACAATAAGTGGCCATTTTGAGCTTGATCATCTAGAGCTATACAAAGCCATGATAATAACTAATCTCGTTGGTTGAACTGTGTACGGTGAGATACACCTGGCGGACTGCGTACACTCGTCAATAACACAGGATAGAAAGTTAGGCAGAAGCACACTGAAGGTTCACCTAGGTCCCATGCTACGCTCAAGCGACAGCCAGGATAGCAAATTAAGTTAAAGCGAAAGATTTCCTCGAGCCAGTTCGCTCGAAGCAACAGCTGTTGACTGACTACAGTATAGTATTTAGTCGAGACATGCTAGAAATTGCCTGGCGGAAAACCTTCCTTCGCCTCGTTAGAGGTCGGCAACAAGAGAGTACGGTGCAACCTTATCGCGACGATGTCGTAGAGTTTTAGACCATCAACACCATTATTGATGTGCCCACTACAAATGCTACCGCAGAGATAGACGGGCGCGCACGGAATGGATTCAGCCAAGTGTGGCAGCATTTAGTGATAATCAATAACTTCGTCCCGTTCGCTCTTTTTTAACACTGCCATAACTACTTTAATTACGTTGCCATCATCCACCTTGTAGAAAAATACTCCACTGATAGGCTTTCCTAATGCTAAAGCAAAAGCGTAATGCATGTCTACAACATATTCTTCCTGTCAGGACCGTCAAATATGCAAGCACGTGCCCCCAGGTTATGTTTACCCGCTAAGCTTTTCTCCCCCTCGAAATGTCGAGAATACTGAACAATCTGTCAAGTAAATGTAATTTTATCTTAGGTAAATGAATTATTAAGTTTTTGATACGAGGGCAATAGGCGTTTGTGTATAGAGGATGCGAAAATATCCGTCCACTCGATTCTTCAGACGTACAGTTAAAGTAGCCTAAATGAAGTAAGCTGATTGCAACGACCCGTGTCGTATGGATAAATTGCACCCACCATCGCGTATGTGCGGCAGGGACGTTGCATTATACCATCTCTTCCTTGTCTGTGATCTGATTTTGAACTTACTGGGTAGATAATTTGTCTGCTTATATGTAAACACAATTTTCGAAGTAATCAAATTTAAGCGGCATGTAAACATATGGTTGGTTAGTGCATTCATCGATGGACTGAATGGTAAGTGGCGTATCGGTCGGTGACATCGGCACGAGGCGGGCGATGCAAATCAAATACTTTATTATTCGACGGCACGCGTATAACAGACACGTGCTCAGAAACCAAGTGCGCCACAATCTATTAACTCCTATCGGATTTGATATAATTTTGTCGAGAATCTCTTAGCGTAATAAAGGCGACGATAACTGCCGGTGGTGGAGGAGCGTCAGTCTAACGACAATGAAGTAGATTAGCTATGTTATGCGTACGGGTACGCTCCAACGTCAATATTTTTGATATGTCCGAAAGGGCCGGCGTCTAATGTAGCGTATACACATCATGTATTCACTCGTTTAAGGTACTTAATAATACATAACGTTTGAACATTCGCCTGTATCAGATAGGAGATATTTTCAGTTGCATACGAATACATGTAAATTTATCATACAACTCGGCTGCGAACGGATTAACTATTATGGTTTTCATCTTCGTAGTATATGAAAAGTCAGTATCTTCGTAAATAGCTCCGCGTTCTACGCAGTTCATGGGGAAGAATACAGTGGATTCAAGAATACTGAGCCCCGCATTGCTATGTAGCCGCTGCCGACCGTAGCCCTCATAAGTATACAGAATGTGCCTGACAAACACGACTAAATAAACAAAATAACCGATTGGTCAATTATTGTTACAATTAACGGGTATTCTATCGATTTAGATTGTTTTCGATCCATAGACTCGGTACAAAATTTTCGTTCCGTGTAAGATATATGAAGTGCTCCTTAAATTTAAACTCTTAGGTATTTTATAGTTATGTAGCGATTATAATGGCCGCCCTCCATTATGAAGTGATATTCGCCTCCAATGTCCAGCCATTATTTTATATGCAGCCAGTATATTATAGCCTGCTAAGACCATTTCATGTTTCCGTGCGAACGCGACTGAAACGGGCTAGCGGTATTAGGCTCAACGGTGTCATTTAAATGATAAAAAATTATAGACAAAAGTAAAGACAGTAACACATTTTCTCAGCTAACCAATTAAACAGACATTGCTTGTATGGCTTCAAAAATTATCTTGCTTATTATACGAACCAGTAACGCTGAGTAACTGATAAAAATAAAATCTATCTATCTATATATATATATATATTTATGTGGTGATTATTACTGCATGATAATTATACATTTGTGTCAGGTAGTATTTTGATTAATGGCGCCCCGCGTTCTGCGATATGATACCGAGCTACCTTTATTACAGGTGGTTTAGTCTTCTTATACCTAGAGAAGTTATTTTGGATTTGGACACAGATTGGACGAACGTCTTTTTAAAGGTCACAGTGATAAGCTTTGCACACAGGAGGCCCGGAAGTAAAATACGTTTACCAATGTAAGTTTTCTGTGCCATCTTTCGTTCAGAAAAAGGAAATAAATTCTGGCCTAAAATATCAGCAAACGAAAAATCGAACTACGATGTAGGGAAGCCTGGCAAAACGTATCCTATGGCTAGTCTCGTTTATAGCTCAACTTAACATCAGCGGCCAAGGAACTGCAAATGCTGCCATCCATGCCACTTTCAGCTGGGTAAACCTGCATAGATGCATGCTTACATTGTCATACAATAGTGTACCAACATTTTGGATCTGCCGTAGAACAGAATAAGGAAAATTTAAGACTATACTATATAGACAATATCGTCTTGTAATTATCATTCTGCTTACTTCCACTGCTATACCGAAAAAAAAATTACTCAGCAATCGGACATTCGACCTTCGGTAGTGCATATCTTAGCATCAACGTTTGGGGGCTCTTCACCACCGCGTTCTGGTACAAGATAATAATAATAATCTAATAACCATCAGCTACAGCAGTAAAAGTCATAGTACTACTAGCGTCATCGCGGTGAATGACACTGTGAAGTAACTTCGGCGTTTATATGCGTGTATTTATAAATGCTTCACTCTCTATCTGCGTGCATTTGCATGACGAGCGTGTAATTTTCCGTGCATTCGTGTCTGAACGCGTGAGACACGCTGTTGACGAAAGCGCCATTATACTGAGAGGGCGTCGGTGTCGTCACAAATTCGGACTGCGCTAATTAAGGGTTCTTGCCAGCGTTCCCAGCCTTATAGATAATAAATAAAGCAGATCACGCTACTGATAGGGTAAGTCAGCTTGCTAGGTATGAACAGTGGCCAATCAAAGATGGTGCACCGGGATGGTGTTTGAACACAGGGATTAGCAGATAGAGCATCGACGGAAGTGTACTTAGAAGTTCGATAGTTCCCATGGTGCAGTTCGCAGTACCCTATAGACGGCGGCGGTATGCCTGGCCTGCTATATTGCTTCGGCCTGTGTTCAGCATAGACTCCTATTCTACTCTTCATGAAAATCTTTTTCGAAATTGAGCATACGATCTCCTGTCTGTTTCACCTGATCTCATCCTCTGTCTACATGTAGGTACTACAATAACAGACTGCTGTTAAATATATGTAGAGACACAAGATGTATATATAATCAATTGTAGTACGTTGCGAAATCGCAGTTTTCGGCGTAGCAGCGACAGTCGTGCTGGCCTCTGTGTGTGTTCTCGAATTTTTGGTTGGTCGATGTCACCGTCAATAATCGTTATGGCGATGGCGGTTCTGGAAACTGCGGTCGCACACTTTCCGGCGCTCGAAAATTCGTGACGTCAGTGGTAATGGACGAACAATATCGGGCTGCTCTTTTCGCATACTCACGACGTGTGCCTCTTTGTCTGCTTGTGTACTTACTCACCCTCGTGGTTCGTTCGCTGTCTCACTAGCTAGCTGATCGTCTACGTAGCAGTCTAGGTATGTACTCGCGCGCATACGCAAACGACTATCATTATAGTTGCTGCCAGCTAGCTAGGCCAAAAGTTAAGAAGCTGGCCTTAACAGGATATAAAGCAACGACGCCTTTGTTGCTCTCGCAGCTACCGTGCCATCGATGATATTGCACCACAATATTGATGATGATAATGATATTATTATTGTCGTCGTCGTTATCATCATCCTTAATGACTTGTCCCATTTTAGTTTCAACGTATCTCTTTGTCTCTCACTCTAATTCTCTTAATCTAAGCCATTACTAAGCCACCTTCACTAATCTTTGCTATTTTCATCTAACACGGTCAGGTGCAAGCACTGTTGCGGCAATGCCAGCGCACCGTCTGTCGTCATGTGATGTCTTCTTTTTCCTGATCTTATTTAGAAGGGAGATGTTCATTGAGGCGGCTCATTACCAACAGACTAATACGCATAAACTAATAGCAGTATGTTACCTCAGAACTGGTCGCCGGTGTACATATTCTATGGCAGGTGAACAGCAGGGACTGATGGATTCCATACCTTTTTTATCCCTGCCGGAGCCTCAAATGTTTTCTATTTAAGAGGTGACCAGCAGCAACACTGAAATCCCCTGTAAGGCAAAACCTGCTATGGCGATTGCAACGACAGCCTTTACCTGTCCTTGCTCGATGGCTAGTAGCCTTCTGTGTATGTTTTGTATTGAAAGCCTCTGCTACCGACCGGACCTGTTTCGTTCCGTAATGTACCCTGCGCATATGTGCACCGTCGAGCAGCCTTTCGCATTTGTGTATTAGCGCACGGTACCTCTAGACCACGACCTTTACCTAAGCGACCCAGGCAAAAAGTTGCTATCGGTACGACATATGTGACTATAATGTAACATTTAATGTGTACGAATATGTTTTGGTAATTCTGTGGGCAGATGGCTTTACTTCCGGCTGACAGTGCTCTGTGACTATAATTCAATGCGATTTTGCCGGTGCGCTAGAGAAAACCCGTGTTTAGGCTTTCTTCTACTCGAGAGAACGGAGCTTCAGACAATACCCTTCAGCTCATCGCACCGATAGACAAATGCTAAAGATTAACAGATTTAATACGATTAAATACCGATAACATCACTGCTACTCATATGGAGAAAAAGCTTAGTGACTTCGTCAACATGGTCGATAACGTGTCTTCGTTCCGAACACGCTATTCCTTCACTTTCTATTGCAGGGACAATATTTTCTCTTGGAATAATACTATAATACGAAGTAGCCTGCAAACACTACCCAATACAAAGACTGCAAGACAAGGACAGCTTGTATCATTTGCCCCCGATCGGCGTCTGTTTGTCTTATTAACTCTTCTCAGGAGTCACGACCTGATTTTCGCTTATTAGACTAAGTCTTCGACAAATATCATAATACACACTATATTACGACATATTCGAATCGAATTCTGGTTACCTATGCAATGACGTAAAACTTCTCTTTAATGTTGTCATTTTCATTTCGTTTCTCTATAAAACCTGGGTTTACATGGCCGGTCGGCCGAGCATCGACTTTTCCTTACAAAGTATACATATGTTGGTTTTTCATCCTCTGAAAAGTACATAGAGTAAGATTATGGGTTACGATCGAAATGATTCCGCACCAAATGGCCGCTTTTTTCAATTGTGAGTTAGATATGTGAACCTGCTTGATGGACTCGACGACCTGACAACACGAGTCGTAAAATTCGCAGCATAAGCAGTACAAAGGTGGCTACAGGCCAAGGTAGGTATGCGTTTCCTAAACGTAGCCTCAAAACTTAGCTTAGATGTACTTGTATCCCTAGAGGGAGGAAAATGAATTCGCTCTATTATTTATTCTTTATCATAAAAAAACCTATTTTCGCGATTAAAACCCAAGTGAACTTCGCCTTTTTTCACGGAACACTTCATGTAGCTATTTCGTTTTAATTGTCCGCGCGTTCTTTTTACTCTTCTTTTCGCCTAGGTTATTCGGGCTCGGCTTCTGTTCCCTTTGAGAGACTCGATTGGAACAACCACATATGTATATAGAACTCGTGCTTAGGCCTTATACAAACACACACCCACGCGAGTGTATGTGTATGTACGTTCGAATAGATGTACGTAATTCGTGGTTTGATTCATTCTCATGCAGAAGAAGTATACATGTAAATCTGGCCGATATTCAAGATAGACGCATCTGCAATTGAACTAGCAGAACTAATCTGCTATTTGCCAACCCACGTTGGGCGGACGTACATAGCGCAGTGTAGCGTTCAACATCGTTATCTATATTCATCTCCGCCAGGTGTCCTTCTCTTCCGGCGTTCTACGTTCACTCGGACGTATTCGCGGTAACTCCGCTCCCTCGCTTGCTTACCTGTCTGCCTACTTGCTTCCCTACCACTACAGTATACAAGATACGATGTAACGAGGCTGGTTCGCCGGAACACTGGGGAAAAATATTAGGAAACGTTTAGGGGGCGTAAAAAACGAGTGATCTGTAGAGCTTGAATTCTCTTCCGATCGATCGGCCGTTCGCTCGCGAAATCTCCCCATTCAATCTGGTGCTTCCCCAGTCTTCTCATGCTGAGCTTAGAGATCAGAAACACAGAAGAGACTGCGTGATGATACCACGGTTGCCAGTAGCCAGCAAAGGGCAGTGTATTACAGCAGCCGCTGCCGCGGCGGCGAGAGCGCGCGCGCACACCCGGAAGTACCACTGTTCGCTGCGACTGCTGGTGGCCCAACCACCTGCCACTGCAGCTGCCAGCACGAAACTGAGCAGTGCAAAATGGAGCAGATAAATAGTAGTCATCGCTAAGGGGCGGGAGGGAGGACACGTGGCTATGAGCCTGCAGTAGTCGCCGGCAGGACCTATCTGGGCTGCTGCATAGTTCTATCTAGGTTAGTCGTACTGCTGCCATTGCTCCTGCTGCTTCGACATATATAGCAGCATATTGAACTACATTGTAAGCAGGCTTTTTAAGGCTCCACCAAGGCGATAGGCCATGCTGTCTCTAGTATCTGTGCCGTTTTCATTGCAACCTTCAGTATTTAGTTTTTGAGATGGGCCCCTTTCCCCAGCGTTAAATCCAGTTGTACCGAGATCTTCGGAAATAGCCGCATACCCAGAATCGCACGCAGGAGGGAAGCGGCGTCGCCTTGGCCGCCATTTGTTTAGTTTGCCCTTGTGTTATACATGAATGACTTGAGTCCCGTCAAACAGGCAAATGAACGAATTTGATACGGATATTGCATAGTATGTCCACGGGATCCGAAAGACTGGATGCGACCCTTGGGTCTTTGACAACCGAAATATGGCTAAACCCGATCCGAAGTCTTCTAAATGTATCAGTCAATAAAAAACCTTTTTGCAAAACGCATAGATTATCATGACAGATCATGTGTGTTTATGGCCGAAAAAGCTTGAATTACTTGTGAAGGTGCTCAGTTATGGGTAAGATATTGCGGTACGTTAGTACTGCTGAAGGAATACAGGTAAAAAGTCATTGACGGAGATTGACGGTCGGTGACGAAAGGGGGAATGTGTGTAATATATATTTTTAAGTTGTAAATGATTAGGTCGATATCATCAACACCATAGTCATTGACATTACATAAGACTGACTGCTATCGTATTCCTTTCTTTATGATAGGACCTGTAACTGCCAGCTGCATAAGTGAACAAGATGGTATGTAAAAGCGAAACTCATAACCATATGCGTTTAATTAAACTCAGTTACTAAATAGAGTTTAAATAATTAAGCTCAGATCTGTCGGATCAATTCGAAATATTCACGGTGCTTTTTGTTGTCTTGATTTGTACGTTGTGAGGATTACGCCGTGTCTGATTACCTCACTATGCAGCGTCGGTCTGAAGAGATTGATTGCATTGGCCTTAAATAATTATTTGGTAATTGTAAAAGTAAAAATAACACGTATTTTTAGTAAAGATATGCTTCAAGGGCTCTTACCTTGCTGTCGTAAGTCCATGGGATTGTCAACGTACGCTTTGCAAAACATGGTCGCGGACAGAAATCGTATTTATGGGCATTTTATGAGACAATTATCATCAGCATCATATCGTGATTATTTGAAAAGGAAGAAAGCCAGGGGCAGATTTCACGAGAGAAAGTTGAGTAGATAAAGAGTATGCTGCTGCTGCTGCTACCAGCTGTCTTACACAGGCCCCTCTGCTTAAGCAACACTGAGTGCAGCACGAGACGTGGTGGCACCTTTGTTGCTTACGCAGTCCCCCTGCTACCCAGAGGTACTGCAGGGAGCGAAGGCGGCGGCAATAAGCAAGCGCACCTTGAACGCATCGGTTCATTGGCTGTATGTTCGATCGCGAACTGCTATTGTTGCGACCCTCGTGATACGTTATCACGACGGCTGGCAACGGCTCCACACATTCGAGAACGTCAATCACTCAAATCTATTAGCGATGTGAGTCTTGGTGCTGTCGATGATATCCCTGTTAGCGGTGGTAAAAGAGTCTTTGCTGGCGTTGGAAACCCTATCTAAGTCAAAGGTTAGCGGAATAGTATATATATATACAGTAAAGTATAGCGTGATTAGCTCTATATAGTCACAAGGCTTCAAAAAAAAAGAGAACAGAATGATTATTGGTATAATTTGCTCTTTTTCTTGGGTGTTCCTGAGAGAGCTCCATTTTTGGACGGGTCATGCACGGTCGTACGGAACGTGCTTTGACTAGAGAGTGATCGAGTTTATGTAAGGTGTGAGTACATTCGCATAGACAAACAACCGCCTTTTACGCGAAACAGCCTGTATGTCGTACTCGCACAGTCCTCGGTCACCTCTTCCACCGGACATGTTTGTTTAGTGTAGTTGTCAGTCACCCCCGTCTATTACCTAGATCATAACGGTACGCGTCTTTTCAAATAAAGAAACCTATGTGGTGCCTTTATATGAATTCTAGATGTACGAATTCGTGTGTGTGTGTGTGTGTGCTAGAGGGAATAAGGTGCACATCCTGAAGCACTCCCAAGTATAGAATGACTCAGCTAAACAAGATATACCAAATATTAATTGAAGATGGCTACGGCAGTTTCTTAATAACGAGATTATTTCTCGAAAACAGGACAACTTTCTAGCTGTTCATAAACATCCAACGCGGCAGAATCATGGAGAAGCCTTTTGCGGAGCATCGTTATAGCAGAGTGACTTGAGGTTAGTCGTATGAGGCAAGACGTTTTCCTCTTATCCGTGACACACGTTTTTCTTTCCATTCATTGCAGCCCATTTCGTTCCAGGCTATTGACTTGGAACGGGCTAGCCAGCGTGTCTGGCAGGCACGTAAGTTATATTACTGCTTGCATCGCGTGGTAGTAATCTAGCGACCTGCAGTTGAGTGCAAAAGCTTGCCAGCAGATTCGCTAAACTCCTTCCTGCCAGTCATAGGCAACAATGCAACAAAGAAACGACGGGGAAGGAGGGGGGAACGTGGAGAAAGGACGGTAGGCAGGTAGGTAGGCAGGTAAATGGCGTTCGACTCGTGTTCTTGACGCATCTGCTGCGCTTGTGTTCTCGTTTATTTCTTCCTCTGTCTGAGTTCCTTCGCGAATTACCCACCGCTCTTCTGTTTCTCCTTCAACTATTTCCTAGACCTTTATGTGAGTCTCTGCATCATTGCCCAATAGAATGAATACGTTTCTTTGTGCGTTCGTATCTTGAGAGACGGCCGCAGAAAAAGCGTCAGTTATATGTAGCTGTGGTGAGAATGGATAATGGAAAATGCATGTTGCCCTTCATTGGTTGTCTGAGGGCTTCTGAGGGCCGTCGTTACACGGCGGTTGTTGTTGTTATCGCTATTATTGCCTGTCCTCTTGTAAGAGATATTGTATAAGAGGTAATGTAAGAAATATTTAGGTAGGCAACTGTCGAATGTTACTAACCACTGAGTGCAGGCTAAACCGCATGAAACCCTTCAAGCATACGGAGCGATCAATTGCGGCAATGTCCGAACAGTATCAATCCCATATGCAGGTAGCCTTGTAGAAGTGTAACGGCAGACTTCCCCTGCCATGATCTGTTTCGACTATCTGAGTTGCGATAACTGATGTTTTGAGTTTTACGCCCTATACCGCCATCAGACACTCTATCATACGACTGATTCCCAGAATGAAATGAAATGTGTCCACACTCAGGCCCGAACTAAAGTGACAACGTGTCCCCCAAGTTGTGTGAGCAAATATGCCACCAAAGAGACAGAAAGCTGTACAACGGAACCAGCAGCAGACGATACTGATCGATCAGGAAATACGCTAACGCCTGACGCTGTTGCGACAACTATGCGCTTGTAGAAGTCTATAGCGCTTTGTTATTAGTAATGACGCCAGAATTCGTATAACAGCGGCAGCTCCTGCTGCAACTAATGCAGTACGAGTTTATGTGCGGATAAAGATACATTTTCTGTTTGTTGTTTTTGTAGAAGCGTTAACAAAAACAGACGGCGTTAACGTGCGCGCTTTAGCGACGCAGAACCGAAAAAAAGATTGCTATCGAAATTTACAGACGTACTACTGTTAGACCAGCGGCGATCAGATGGACTAACCGCTTACGGCATGTGAAAGGAGCACGTACTATTCAATACTGCATACGATAGCACAAAATACGCACGAATGTACTAGTTGTGGGCGGAAAATAAGCACTTGACCTTTAGTACGTACATCTCACCTTAGCGAGACTAACAGAGAGGATGGAAGAAAAACAACAGAGGCTTGGCAAAACATTCAAACGTTAAAACGTGAAGCTATTGCGCAACAACAACTTCGTGAATATTACGCTTGGCAACGCTGCTGTCGACGCAAGAGAAGCTGCTTCAGAGTCAATGCAATAGCACTCGAGTCTCCACAATTCGATGAAAAACAAAGGAACCCCTTTTCATTAGGATGCCGATAAGCCACACAAATTCAGCTTTCTGTATTCCGAATGAACTTCTTTTGCTTATTTCGAGCTGCGTGTTACTTGAGGTTCAGCAGGTTACCGCTATGACCACCGCTGCCGCTATCTTAGATGCCTGGAAAGGTCGATTTAAACCGATATAGAGAAATCACATTGAGTGGACTCAGTGTGTTGAGGTGGCCCTCATATACATAGCTATTGCGTGTTAAACATACGAATATATTGTGTGGGCATATCTGTCGAAAGTAATGTTCGGCGGCCAAGTACCGAACGTAAAATACGAAGTAGCGTGTGGGGCATATTTGGGGTCAGAGAGAAGCGATCAAAAATCTATAAAGATTGATGGACGTTGCAGTTAGCTAGCTAGAGGTCAGGTCAAAATATCGATGTGACAGTATGTTTACGAGCGCACTGATAGTTCTGCCACAATGAATATAATGTATTTTATTTTAGGTTAGATAATAGCCAGTTTGGAGAAAAACATGTTTCATCTCGACAACAGGAACCATCTGTGTCTGTTTGTTTAGAGTGTCGACGGGTGAGTACATATACGGGTGTGCACGTTAAGACAAAAGCAACGTCGTTGACGATCACAGAGATACTGTGTTGATGATACAATACCATATATCGTATATAATACCATATACGACAACAGGGTTGACGCACTACAATCTCGGCTGCCGTTTAGCTTAATCGCTGAGAGTGTCTCATCTTTGAAAAGGTATCAGTCGTTTAACCATATGCTTCACTGAGTGTTTAAACAATCTATTATAGTTTGTTCCAGTTTTTATAATTACAATGAAATGTCCTTCAAAAGCAGGAACACAGATGGGCACAGGAGTAAACCAGGCAGCAAATGCTCGTTTTATTTATTACGAAATCCTAGAAAACGTATTGACGAGGCTAGCAATGCTTTATTATAGGAATGATATGCTGAATAGCTAGTTACCTTGCGATCTCTTACGAGGCATACTTTGAATGTGTTGGGATGACAAAATTGCACTCACGATGAAATTTCAATGAAGCCGAGAACAGACTATATAGAAGCCTTTTTTATTTGCTAGTTTATTTGCCGGTTCCTCGACACGTGTTAATGCCGATTAGGTATATTGTCTCCTAAACCGTATTATTAAGACTACTTTAAGCTCAGACTATGAGGTGCCTAAAAAAAAACAGACTAGACAATATTGCCATTAGAAGAGACGTCCATATACGTCCTACGAACGCCGTTGGCCACTGGTACGTTTTTGTCTCACAAGTATCACAGGATCGCAGAATACTCATATTTCTCATAGAGTTGTTATCAATTTCACGACAGATCTTTTCACTTAATAATAATGAATGCTGTTAGCAGTTGTCTACATTTGGGCTCGTACGACACGACTCTGTATTCTTCATCCCAGAACTCCATCGTTCTATCCCTATTACCCTCTTCATGTTGTTTACTTTGCAACATTGTTTATGTTGTTATCTTATTTCTACTAGAGTTTTAATTTTTATCTGACAGCCGAGGTCTATTTACAATGACGCGCGCTTAGCAGCTGGCCGACCGACCGTCCATCTATCAGTCGGAGTTTTCATTGTGACATTGCCACGAATTACTACTACGAGCTACGAGTCGAGCCGCATAGTAGACTATCTTCAGTTTATTTATAATTATATAATAGAGAAACGAGCAAATCGAACGTGCGGGAGCGATTTAACCATGTTGAAAAACATACAAGACGCATCTGTCTTTTTATATCGTCTATATATTATATATATAGACTTTTTCATATCATGTACCTAAAGGGGGTCGTGCATGTTTATTCGTTCCTACTTATCTGTGCAGTGATATCCTTAGAGGGTGACCGTTTCTCTGGTGCAGACTTCTGTTCGGCATAGGTGCATCAGTCTGTTCCATACCACGTTTCTACAATGTTACCAATTCAATATATGATTATCACAATGTTTGTTTAGCCTAAACATTGCGTAGACATCTTTTAAAATGTTTTTTTTTTTTTCGCCCTATCGATATCGTGTTAGTAACGTTGACCTTCTTAGGCGCTCTTTCCTTGCAACATTATATACATAACGACCTGCCAATAAGAAGATTCCCAACCAATATAAGCTACTAATGCGGTGTTTTTTTATGGTTATAACAACTACACTTACAGGCTGTAAAACAGGCCGAGTATGTACATAGGTGAGGTTAAGCTCGCACACTACGAATAGGACGGGCTTCGTAGACAAATTGCCGGTACTAAATTAAAAATCTTGTTGCTTTTACGGCAAACCCTGTTGTATCCATCAATGTCGTTTAGGTAGGAATAGGGTAGGTAGAAATAGGGTTTAGGTAGACATGTCGCCAGGCACACTTACTACTCACATTTAATGCAGTAATATAGAAAGAGGATTAATTTAGTTCTTAATTAATTAACTTTCCATAATATAGTTCAAAGCATATTGTACACATACAAACACATTAAGGCTGTTAGTAGATAGGAGCAGAGTAAACAAAATGTGGCTTACAATAGAGATTTGATGCAGAGTTGAATAATAACGTCTGCTTTTGATGACCCCTATCGTGGATATTGTTTGAGCTAATCGAAGGACTTTCGTTTTATTATATTGTTTTGATAGCAATATTGGTGCAGAAAAACAGCTCATCGTATAATCTTTTCACACTTTCTTTACATCAATAGCGTTCAATGATGTCTGAAACCATGCACTGAGTTGTACTATCAACTAACATCACTTACATAGAACTCTATACGCTTTGCGACCTCGAGTATGCATGCCTGTCTGTCTAGCAGACAATGGACATAGATTGCTCCACCGAGGCTGAAATTAAAAGAGGAAGGAGCTTAAAAGCACACTGTTTGATGTTTATTCGATCGAGTGCGTGTAGTCTCCCTGCATCCGTCAACTCAGACCGCCATCGTACACGGGGAGCGTGTTAAACATTTCGACTATATAGGCCTGCCCTCGTATTGTCGACCCTGATGTTGTTTTTATACGGGGCAGAAACACTAGCATGAGCAACAGCAGCGCCCGTAGCGTAACTCGAAGTCAGCTTCTTTTTCTATCAACTACATTGACTTATACTAGGTGAACGAACCCAATGCAACGACGCCGCTTCCCAGTCTCTTACTTACACTAGAGAATATTGCCGTCGGAGATCGATGGAACCGTCAAAGCCAACTACGATAGATGCTCTAGCAGCAACGGCAACAACGACGGTGGAAGCACTTTAAGCGTCATTCGCCGAAGTGGCCGTTGCTGTCATTCCTGCGGTCGTTGTTGTTGACTGCGACCATCCAGCGAGAACCTAGGCTATCGGTTCATTGTTATGTTAAGCTGACCGCAATGGAGGAGGAAATAAAGGCTGCTGAGGAGACTGGTGGTCACAACAATCGCTACGATGGTCTTTTGTTGCAAATGCTGGCCAGCTAGTTGGCCATCATCTCGTCAGCCAGCCAGCCAGCCAGCCAGCCGACAGAACTGCTATTAGCTCCCAAGTGGCCTGCTGTGGACGTCTCCATTCCATTGGCTTCTGTGATAGTCTTCATTGTTGTTACTTTCGTTACTGTTGCCAATAGAGTGGTCGTCGTCGTCGTCGTCGTCGTCCGTCATCGGTGGCCATTGCTTCCGTCGCCTTAGTGACAACGCACGTGCTGATGGGTCTTGGTGTACGCCAACAGTTGTTAGTAGGCCTCCTTGCCCAATGTTCGCCGGTTTGCCAGGGAGCAAACCACTGACATTCCAACAATCAGCAGCGGCCATCGAAACAAGAGTAGCAGTAAATCCACCATCGCCGTCGTCGATACCAGGTGCTTTAATGAAGCGATCGAAGGCGGCATCTCGATAAGGAACAACACTGGCAAAAAAGAACGATTGCTAATGATTGATTGACTGACTGACTGACTGACTGACTGGCTGGCTGGCTGGCTCGAGCTGGTATGTTAACAACCGCAACAACAACAACAGGCAAGCGGGCGGTGGGCGATTAAACGCCTCAACGTCACGTGACGTTAGGATCGACGTTACGTCGACGGCGGCGGCGGCGGCGGTGGCGGTGAAGATGAACACGCTCGCGATAAAAGCACCACTTTGAAAATGTTAATCTAATCTGTAGTAGTGGTAGTAGTAACTGCCGCTGTTGCTGCCATTTGTGTCTATATTTCCTGGATGGGCCTGGACAATCGTGTCTAAAGTCCTGATAATAATGAGAAAATGCTTGCGATGCATGTGATTGTTGCATTCATCATTGCGATAAAGGACAAAGGAGCAACTAGCTGAACGGCCCCCGCGCGAGCTACCCAGATAATTTAGCTATATCATGTTTACTAATTATAGAACACTGAATATAACATAAAGGGAAGAGTGGCCCTATTAGGCCAATGGTTATTTTCCATTGTTTCTCTAATAAAAAAATAACCGTGTACGGACATACAGACAGCCATACATGCATATACACAATGCATAGCTAAAGTTACCTGAAGTATCTGTAGACATAAATGTAGAACATACGATCGTTACGGCTGAGTCTGATACAACCAAGTATCGCTTGGGGAAAACAGCTTTTAGCTATGATACTTGCTACCAATCAATATTATCACAAACTAAGTTAGGACTAGAACTATTCGTTTGGATACGTTACGAACCGTTTTTTATGCTGTGTTTTCTTCGCTCTGCTACGTCCGTCTGTGTTCTTTTTTCATTTCTTTTTCCTATCATTCTACTGCTCGTGGATTCAGCCGTTGCTGCAGGCAGAAAATTGTATCACGCGGTTCTATGGTGATACACGTGACGGACAACAGTGGAAGTAACAGTGCTCCAAAATGTAAAAAGATTGCCACTGATCAGCTGTTTATCACGACCGCTTTTGTAATGGCTTGCTTCTTCTTCTTTTTGTTATTGGGCCGGCTTCGCCGCTCGCTTAGTAACCGTTGCTGCAGGAATCTCTCCGGAGACTGATTGTCGTAGAGTCGTACGTGTACACAGTTTCGCTGGTTATCTCGCTTGGCCAGCGATCTGACTCTACCTGGCGTTTCTGTCCCACTAATTGATTGCTATTGTATTCGTTGTAGTACTCGTCGTCGCCTGCGACTGCGCCATTTGTTACGACATCGTGCGGCCGCAGACTCCGCAGACATCGTTGGACTCTGATCGGGTAGTCGCCACCGTCGGTGGTATAGCCGCTCTAGCCGTTTTTAGCAGTAACAGTAGCGATGACAGCCGAATTAAAGCAGATAGTTATTTATTGGTTGGTCGGGGCAGCCATCCTTTGATGACATAGCCTCTGCCGCTGTTCTAGTTGTTGTTTCTGCTTCTGCTGCTGTGGTCGTCGCCAGCTTCTGCAAACTTGTTTAACTTCGGTCCGGCGCGTCGCCAACAAAATGATGCTGCAATCATTGTCGATTACACAATGTTGACGGTTGCAGTCACGACGCTAGCCACGACAGCGGGCTTATCGCGCCCGAGCTGGCTCCATCGGTGTTGGCGTCGGTACCTCGTTCCGGGACGCAAAGTCACAACTGCGTAAAGGGTTAACAGCAGCAGCCGCAATAGAAGGGGTTGCTGATGTGGTGGCGCGACGGTCGTAAGACTCATTCATATGGTAGCAGAAGCATTCGCCGAGCCGAAGACGACGTCGCCAACGAAGTACAAGATTTTTTGCCGCTGCTGGTGGAGATGGCTTTCATGTGCTGCTAGAAGCAACATCTGCTTGCTAAAATCGTCAAACAGCGAGAGCGAAGACAAATGAGAACCACGCAACGATGAGAGGCCCGTGAAAAAGCGGCCAACAAACTTCAGCAGGAGCAGACCAGACGACGACGACGACGACGCCGATCGAACATGAACTGCAAGTAAGAGGTCGTCGTTGTTGATATTTATGTCAATGTTTTCGCTGCCGCCGATCAGGACAAGCACTCGCTAGAATGCTGGCAGCATCCATAAGGCTGAACATTACTATTACCGGCTCGCCGATGACAATTGCCATTATCTGTCAATGACAACGACGACAACTTCAACTAAAATTACGATTTCTTGTCTTTCATCTACCGTCAATATCACTAGCAGTAGGGTACAGTTATGGCCAGCCGATGCATCACGCCGTAGCGAAACTGACGACTCGTTTCAACAGCAGCGGCAAGATTTTTGTTAATAGAAGGCATATTAAGCAGCTAATACGGCAGCTGTGATATGTAGCAATGGCAGTAGACTCCGACGAAGCGAATGATAACGACAACTACGATGACTTAGCAATGGCAGTAGCAACCGGGAGACGCCACAGCGACCGCCACGGGCGCTGCCGTTGGCAATGACAGAGACGTCTGATCCGCGTTTGCACCAGCGGGCCGATTGTAAGGGTCAACAAAGCTTTAAGAGTTTGACGAAAAAGAAAAAGCTGAAAGGTCGTGGTGTCCTTCTACAGTCGCTTAGGGCCGCCACGGCTTACTGAAGTAGCCACCTCGCGTCCTAGCGTTATAATTTGACTGAGTCTACTCAACATGTTCGTGTTTTAGTATCTTGCTTGATGATCGCATGCATCCAGCTACATATAAAAAATAGAGGTAAAAAACGTACCATATGAGGAATCGATTGCGGAGAGAAACTACTGTGAATGGCGCCGACTAGCATCGAACCAAACAGGGGGAAATCGGAGGACATAAACACTGTAATTGGAAAAAGGGGAACAGCAAAGCATTACGCGCTCGTCGTAGCCCCCTTATAGCAACTGGCCCGGCCGCTAAACGCTGGCTGGAATACAGATTAGCCGGTAAGGAACGTATTGTCACCGTCGGCTGAGGTCACAGTTGTAAACAAACAGATAAATAAATCGCCACTGTCCGAAGCTATCCCTTATCGTCAGTTGTCGCCATAGGCTGTGAGGCCGACAGAAATCATAGCATGCACCTCAGACACTGTTAGCTAAATGGTATATATGGAAAATTTATAGCGCCAGCAATCCTGTCAGCGGAATACCAGTAACACGCGTAGAAACGACACGTGCTTAATGCTATTGCTGACTTCACATGTATGTGGGTGTATGTTGGATAAAGACCGACTATTCCGAACAAGCTTTATTTCTAGATCGTTAGATTCGCATTGAACTACTAATAATAGTAGAAGTAATGGTAGATATAATGCTCAGCGAACAGACGTAGCGAGCGCATTCCCAGATATTTCTTTTTCGTTGGCTATCTTTGGTAGTCGTACATACAATATACGAAGCTTCAACAGACGTAAGAGGAAATATCCTTGAGACTCAGACGGACGAAACAAATATCCCAATAGAACGAACCAGCAAAGCGAGGGTGAACGGGGTAAGGTGGCAGCGGACTGGTCGATGGATGACGGTCGGGGTTAGATATAATGTATACGTATTTTCATCTGTGCCTATGTATGTGTGTACTTGCATGTGCATGCAATAATGGCATGCATGAAATGTCCCTATGGTAGCGTAACTGGTTAGATTTTGGTTCGGATTGGTTAGATTTAAGAATTGGTGGTATTCTAGGTTCGCATCCGGATGTAGGCACGTTTCGTTTCATGCTGGAACCCAGCCGTTTGAACTAATACCTAAGGGCTTAAGCACGCAACGTGAATCACGAAAAAGTTTTCCCTCGCACTATATATATATATTTTTTTTTTGCTGTTATGTATCTGGGATGGACACACACGCGTTACATTCGGACTATACGCTGGTCTCGATCCGTCCGATCCAGGTATAAGTAGATCAGATTGGAAGCGTCGCCTTGTCTCCTCTGGCAGCCCTGCTGCTTTCTGGGCTGACTGAATCACTCAACTATGACGGCGTTGCTTGAAGCGTGAAAAAAATTCTTTCCCAATTCATACCACTCGATCGATCGATCGACTGAGTAGTTTCCATTAGTAGCAATCTTTCCGCAATCAGCATTAGCCAATTACTTCTACAATGATTTTATAATGGCAGTTAAAGACGCATATCAGTCAATCTACCGAACGTGAATTGCACTCTTGAATGGGCCATTCCTCCCTGTAACGGGCAGCGGCGGCGGCGGCGATAATTGTTAAGGTTTGTCAATCATACATTTACGAACTTCGTCCCCAGTTAGGCCTGTGTGTGCGCTAGGCCAGATTTGAGTTTGCCTAAATTTCGAAAGACAAAATCAGTTCAAGTACAAATAATTGGCTGGCCATTGGATGTTCGTCCCGGTGACGCAAATGCTCCAAGTCAACGTTAGTGTTCACCGTAAGGAAATGGCTTTAGAGACGATATAGCTGCTTTGAGCTATTTACTTATAAACAAACGTTTACCAATCAGAAACGCTAGGGTTGAAGAATTACTGAACCGTGTAACAGCACACACTGAATAGACACTACTGGCAATGGTCTAGCGAAATCCTCTCTTATTGTCCGGTTGCTACCATATCTGTCGCAAGGTTGTCGATATTCAAGCCGTCGGAGAGCTACTAAACTCTCTCGACAACTGGAAGGAGCACAAGCCAACTTCGCGTCTGCGTTTGGGGGTGCTTTCTCAGCACTCGCGAACACTTAAGCGAAGAAAACATTCACTGAAGTCCAAAAATCCGTTTCCTAAGCTCTATTCAAGAAAAATACTTACCGATATATCTATATTTTCTAGATTATACGCATATTTTCAGTCTGTAAGGCTTCAAATAGACGCACCTTGGCTTTGGTTAATAAGCATCTTAAATTGTCTTACTGTAACTTGTGAATAACTTGATGAAGTTGACTGGCTGCAATGTTCTGGGCTTTTCGAATACATATATTTTTACTAGTGTTTTTCTGGCGGTGCTGTGCTGCTGCTTTCAACTCTTCCGATATCTGATGTGCTGCCGTTTAGTCGCTGATCCACTGTCGGATACCGCTTACCCAATCCGCTGATCGGCCGGTTCCTTGGAATGCACGGTGGCAGAGTTTGATCCAGTCGCGTAAAAAGGCATGAGAGGTCACGCGTTTTATTATAATTGGTGTTGCTTCTGCCGTTATCGCTATATGTATATTTTTCATTTACCTGGATGGATGGGAATTATCTGCTAGACGCCATTAGCAGTGATTCTTTTATTGGCGTCGGCAATGGGAAGGATTTAACGGGCCGCTGAGAACGGCACAGACGATCACACAGGAGCTCTATAGCGATCACAACTCGTATGATCGTATCCACTATGTGCTGTCATCTAGCCAACATGGAGCAGCAGGCGGTAACGCGACGATCGGGCAGCAGCCAATACTTACGCTGGGTGTCGATTTTTACTGCGGCTGTCCGACCTCGATATGCGCAATGAACGATCCGCGCCGCGTCACGCACCTGCTGCGGCGGCTGGTGCTGCCGAAGTAGACGCCCCCTGCCCACTCGTTACCTTTCGTTGCTGTGCGTGGCTGAGAGTTTCCCACCTGCTGTTACCTATTACCGCTGTTTCCTACCTACGTTATGATTGTCACTGTCTTGCCTGCTGCCTGTACAGTTATGTTTCAAGCACTCAATTGCTATCAGCATCAATAGCTCTGCTTTCAATGACTGTCGTAGCAGTCACAGACTATGGATTGGTGGTCGACCAGCTCTAATCCAAGCCGTTCGTTTGGTTTGGCCGGCCACAGCGGTACTTCAGCAGTACCGATTCATCTCAACTTCAGACGAAGCTGGCAATGCCGGTGATGATTGCTGGTGTTGCGCTGGCGACAACCATAATGATGATATTACTGTTGATGTCGACAGTGGTGGGCAATCCTTCAAGCAGTCTTCCCAAGGCCTCGTTCATGTGCGGGTGAGCCGATCAGCAGACCCAACAACGCTGCTAAGCTCGTCGCCCGAGCCGCCTTCAACTAGCGAACAGCGGCCGCACTGTTGTCGTTTCTGTTATTATTTCTCCCGCCGCTAGCTTCTATGTATATACGCGTGCACTGTGTAAGCGGCGACGTCATGCCCACAGAAGAAGTCTGTTGAATAGATGATTCCGTGGCTCCCACCATCTATATATATGAGTGACCTGGCAGGCGGGCAGTCACCACAGCATGCCATACCTGTCTTCTATGTGTAATGGAAGAGTTGTTATTGTCATTATTATATCCGTACTAAAGTGAGGCGGCAAGCACTCGCCCGCCGGACTAAATCATTATCCTGTATCGTTCTCCTGCGCTGGCTGCCATCATAGTCGCGACCATCGTTGCAACGAAGCTACGGAACAGTCGGCTAATATTCTTTTCTGCGCATCTTGGCCAGCTTTTGTCGCTTTTACTCTCAGTGTTGTCGACGCTGTCATTTAAGTTTCTGTTGTTATTGTTGTTAGGTTTGTTGTCGTCGAGGTCGATTCATTCACTGTTTATACTGAGATACATATACAACGCTGCTACTGAGGCCGATGTTGACGGCGGGCATGTTTGTATGCATGGCGGTAGTTGTTTTACTGCCGCCGCTGCTATTGCTGTTATTCTTCATATTGATGATGACGGTGCAAACATACGGGGCAACGAGGCAGTAGTCATATCAGCATGGCCACTTCACTGTGCCAAAGGCTTGCCTCGGCCGGTCATCGTGCCCCAACAGCCATTCACTCACGTATTCACCCACTCCTGTAGCTCCTGCTACCATCACGACGACAACCATAACAACAAAACCTGCTGTTTCCCGTCCTCCTCTTCCTCGTGATGCTGCTGCTCTAAGACACGTGGCGATCGCTCGCCTTGAAGCGCTGACATTGCCCTTCAACAGCAGCTGGGACAGGTGCAGTACCCGTACTTATAGTGCATCCGTCGTCTACACTCGCTTTTTGTCCGCCACTCGCTGCTTCTGAAACGTTCCAGTTGTACATTTATTTATGCATGTACATATTGTATCAAAAGAACATTTGCACATTTTCGACAGGCGGGACACGGCACATCAGCCAAGACTGACAGCGATAGAGAAGGGTAAATAGCGGCAGGAAGGAGAAGAGTGTATTAGCTTGAATATCATTTATTTACACAAATTTACTGGGACAGACAAGCGGATAAGACATAGGCGAGTGAATAACTCAAGATCGCGACGCGTTTCGAACGAAAAAGATGCAGCAGTCGAAAGAAGACGACGACGTCAACCTTGCCAAGCAAAGCGTGATCGAACTGGACAGCGTCAGAATAGAGTGAAATAATATGGCCGCGTTATGGTCGTCGTAGTCTAGCGGCCAGCCCATCAATCGGCCGGTGGAGTCGACCCACTAACACCAGAAATCCTCGCTCGTTATTGAACACGATAGAACCTGCTACTACCGGTACTAATACTGGTTTGAATCTATCCATTATGCACCGTAGTGTTGTTTAGTTGCATGGGGATGCCTGACGAGGGGTAATTGACGACTGATACTCAACTTCATACGATGTTAAACGGGTTACAAGCACGGCGAAAATCTTTTTTTAGCGTTTTGTATATTTTTGCATCTATCCTATCAGCTATGGTTTGTACCTCGAGAAGTACACAATCTCGGGTGTTTTTCTTTCTTTTCTTCATTCTACCTTGCTGCTCGTCTTGGTGGCACCGCGCCTGTCCATTGCCAAGCACTGCAGGGCCTTTCGTCCTTATTGTTGGTGCCTGCTACGGCCAACGGCCAGACAAAAAGCTGCGATGACAACGACGACGATTACTATGCTAAGCGAACAACGGCTTCGAATAGAACATTGGCGTATAGCTGTCGCAGAACTTGTGCCGGGGGTAAGACCTCCATGGCGCGTTAACAGATATGTTACTAACTGTCTATCTAACTTGTCAACTTCTGTCACGGAGTTACACTGCGACCACAACCACTACGATACTATGTTACATATAGATATATAAAACATTGTACTACAACTGGACTTGCACGCCACTTTTCTTGGCGGGGCTCAAAACTAAACACGACGTTAAATTATGACCAAGCAATATTGCTAACGTTACCACCGTTAGCGCCGTCTTTCGGCGGCAATGGACGGACGCAAGATTGTCCATCGTAATTTTCTGTTTCTGACACAACGAAAACCGTTTCCAGTAACGTGGCGGGCAATTACTCTCGGTAACTTCTACTTTTGCGGTGAAGACGCTTTTATGCTTTATTGCTTTTAGCTTATATTCTATGCTCTAAACGAGTAAGCGCTCGCATTCATAACATATATATATATATATATCTCGGACTGTCGAAAAAGGATTAATCGTTTCATTAGCTATATGGCTTTAAGGCCATATGTCTCAAAGTAACATAGATGGCGTCGGGTCGACGTTGGTGTCATTTGAAAGCTGATTTAGCGGTAGTTATCGGTTTAAGTGCCCTTTTCCAGATAGGACACGTTGAAGATGAAAGAAAATCTAGTAAGTATTTTATTGTGTTTATAAAAGAAACGTGTGCTGTTTATAGTCAAGTAACGCTATCGGAAGAAGCGGGCCAAAGATGGCTCTGCCGTTTTTATTCTGAAAATTTCAATGTGAAAACGCTTGCCGTCATTATGCAAAGACCTGGTGAAATTATGGCGAAAATTGGGGAAAATCGTCACGTGACTAGGCATGATATCGTCGAGGAACTAAACATTCAGCATCAAACAGTTTGAAATTATTTGAAGTAGACTAATTGGAAAAAAAGTTCAGTGTTTCAGTGGTAGATGAATTGACGCAAAGAACTTTATTCCACCATATTTCAGTTTACGGAACTTTACAGAAGTGCAATGAAATTGAGCCATTTTTAAAGTGGTTGACCGCGGGCGGTACAGTGTAGATCACACATGGCAGCAGTGCACAAATTTAAAAAACAAAAAAAATGTATTCTACCATCTATGGTAAAGCATAGACTGACGTTGACGAGGGTTAAGCTATGCGTTTGGTAAAATTATGAGTTGGTGCCGTCTGCCAAAACGACCTGTACTGTCAACAACGAATAATATTACAACAAGTCATTGAAAAAAATCGACCCGAGTCAATGAACAGAAAAAGGTGTCTTCTTTTATCATGACAATTTGACATTACATACATTTCAGCTATAATTCCGGCCAAAATAAAGAAAACTCGGATATGATATTTTAACGCATTCGCTATATAGCTCGATGCTCACCCCATCGAACCATCATCTGTTTTGGTCCCTGCGGAACCCCTTTCCAAAGGAAAAAAAATACATAGGAGGGATGCAAATATTAATTTTTCGGCCAGTAACGACAGAAGTTTTCCAGTGATACCTTACGGAGTTGCCTGAAAAGTGACAGAATGTGATACATAAAAATGCACAGTCGACTCTCATCTATTCCGTTTTGTTGGTAGGAGTTAAGGACTTCGTATGTACTGACCAAGAACACAATGTTTCAATATCAAGATTGGTGTATAAAACCATAAGCAAAATGCTACCAGACGGCAACGAGTGGCATGATATCTATCACAATTTCCCCATATTTGAGGCACTCACATGTGTCGTCAGGTTGGTAGAGATGCGGTTTCCTGCAGAGTCCAGGAGAGAACCCATGGGTGGCAAAGTGAATGACGACATCTGTGTCATCGATCAAAACAGCACACAGTTTATTTTATACCTAGTAATAGCGTTTTAGAATATAGCAAATATTTACCTTAATTTTGGATTAACAATAGTCTATTATATACGACAATTACATTATTAGCGACAGACAGAATATTAAGGTAAAAATAAAATATATATGCGTATATAAAGAATTTGGTTTCATAGCAAGCCTGTATCGTCGTCAAAAATCCTAACTGTCGTCTCTTAAAAAAATATCCGCCAAAAAAAAGCTACGTTCCAGCGTGTTTTTTTTGTCCTAATTTCAAAACAGTTTTCTACCTCAGTCGTTGAAGTAGATGTCAGTGCTGCTTTCGTTCTTCTGAGACTCCTCGATTGTCGGTCGTCCTCCTTTAGGCGGTTCGTAAAACTGAGATGGGAAAAATGTCGCTGGAGGGTCCAAAGAAGTAGAAGAGTGGGATAATACAAACACTGAATTTCTCTGCAAAAAACGTAATGCAAGTAGCAAGACGCGCGGTAGCATTCTCAGTTTCCAAAAACGCAAAAAACGGCCAAGTCACCCACTTCGAGATACTTCCAAAATTCGTTGTACATGATCGAAGGCGGTAAAATTTACGAAGAAAATACCAGACGACAGGTAGTAAAGTGTACCGCTAGAAACCTGAGCACAGGTTGGCTTTTAGCCGATACAATTTGGGCCGTTTTTATCTAAATAGAATAATAAATAATCACTAGCATCGCATCGATAGAATATCATGTCGACCACCTCGAGAAAGTCTCCAGCAGTTCTTGTGTGTGGCTTAGCTTGATAACAAAACAACATAGGGGACTGTACATACCTAGCTAAAATACATTTTTGTGCTAAAAATAGGTTACATCCACGTGCGCTAATGGCTCTTTAACCAGCTTCTGAACCATTTTAACGGAAACCGTGCTTACCTTTTCTAGTTCCACACGATGGGAGAAAAAATTAAGTTTAAAAAAGGAATTGCCAGGTGAACTTTAAACGAAGGGTTATAATGAAACGCTTAGAGGAAGCCCCATGAAGTCCTATGTTTAGCTCTTACATTCAAGACTTGCAAGGTAAAGTTACTCAATTCATTTAGAAACGCCAGAAAGTAACCGGCTTTGAACTTGATTAACACGCTCGATGTTTAGCTCTCATCTACGATATATACTAGTACGACCACTTATGTTCGTCATCAGAAAACTTTAGGACAAGTGCAATACTGTGAAGAGATTTTGTGGTTTTTAAAATCGCGGCCAATACGCCTAGCTTTTCCAATTAACAACAACTTATAGGCTGAATAGGCACATGGAACCGGCGACTGAGTTGTATCTGTAAACATCTGCCAAGTGTCTCCGTGCGGCTGCTTACGACTGTTTATTTCTGAGATGTTGCGGTACATTATTGAAAAAGGCTTATATGCCGTATGCAACTACATAAAAGATGAGCGCACATAGAATTTTCATAAACAAAGTACAGGCAAGATTCGGTCGTATCGATCAACTTGTTCGTTTGGTCTTGGTAGATTTTAAGGCAGCTTGCAGCTAAGACTCTGTAAGCTTCGTATTAACAAGGCTTGCTCAGCTGGGTGTGCTGGCATGAATTCAATGGCTTCAATGTAACCTCTTACCATTTCGATGATGGAGCCACAAGAAGGAAGGACTTCAAAACAAGGCACATAATTGTCGCAAGCTGATAACCTTAACCAATTCATCTTTACGACTCTCGTCAACGATCTTTTTTCAGGCACTTGGCACCGAGGTTACCTTAATGAAATGATCCTACGCGTAGACGGCTTCGGCTTGTGCAGCAGAAGCCGATTCCACTTCCGACTAGCGCTCATAGCCCTGAGCCATTACGATGACGAACTAAATCTCCGAATGAACCAGTCATGAAGCCAAAGATCAAAAAACCGTGCCATTCAAGAGAAAAGGAAAATTTGCTATCAATGACTTATTCCGTCTAAAATGAAAAAAAAAACCTAAGAACTGTCAGATCGTTCACGCTAACAACGGCGCAGTCCTCCGTTAATCACATAGAAAAAAGAGCTTGGAAGGCAGTGGCTTCAGCCGGCGTAATAGATCGACTGTGGAAGCCGCCGTCAGTGGAAACAATTGCTTACCTTTAAAAAGGCATTAACTGCCGCTATATACAGAATCCCAATTATGATTGCCATTTGCTATCACTATTTCGACGCATCAACTCATACTATCTGTTTTATAGAAGATATCAGAAAAGTGTTTAACCTTCCAAGAGCCAAAGCACATAGGACATTTGCAGAGGTTACAAAAAGCGGAAGTGGATCTTCCGTTGTCCTTCTTCACAACTTCAGCTGTGACCGGTGGCGCATAAAAACAATTAGTTAGAAGCATTCGCCAAATAATCAACTATACAATGAGGTCGTAATTCGTGGGTTTCATCATCCCCGAGGAATAACTTGCGCATATATAGATTTTTTGCGTACTTCTTACTATCACTGTTGTTACTGTAGTGAGAACATTGGCAGACGTTCGTGGCAAAGAACTAAAGGCTGAACAAGCTCATACGTGCTGATCGTACGGCGTAAAAACGAACACATAGTGTACTGTTTACTTACACAGACGCTATGGTACGGAGGAGAACTTGATCTATCAGAAGCAATTTCGGCGTCGCAGACGCGCTTTGAAGTGAACTGACAAAGCCAGCCAGAAGGCCTACGGTAATCGCCTCGCCTCTGTTTCTCGTGATTCTAGAATTAGACTAGTATTACACCAGAAATGTAACCACATTTGAGGGTTCTATTGTGTATAGATAACACTGAATAAACAAGCTGTCGTTCTGCCGACGCTGCTGGCCAACGTGCGCCGCAACAATGTGTTCGTAACCCTTGTTTGGCTGCCTTTCCAGTTGGAGCCTGACAGGAAACATACAGGGCAAGAGAGGGCACACATTCAAGTCAAAATTATTACTAGAAAAAAAACGCACGATGCTTGTTCGATTACGTCGATGACTAATCGATTGATTTACTAGCCTATGTTTAGCTGATTCACTGGTTTTGATCTCTGTTCAGTTTGTCTTCGTCATGATCTTGCCCACGTGGACGCATTTGGCAGATGAAAAGGGCCTTGCTTAGTGGACGAAGCGCAGCCTCGATGGCCTGCGTCGCTGTCCAAATGACCTCGCTTTACTCCAAACTGTTATTGCGTCAATAACTGGCACTTGGCTGCTGTACATAGAGTTTCTGCCGTCAGCGATAGATGTTTATAATAATACGATGCTAATTGTGATACGATTTTTCTGGAAAGCACTACCAGAGTCTGTACCAGAGAGTCAATATTAACGTTGTTGTCTGAATTAGTCTGAGGCTGTCCGGTCAACCGCCATAGTACAGCATATACTTCCGGTATACATATACGATAATGTACATATAAGTGCCGACCGCACATGGCTGTATAGATATGTGTGCACATACACACACACGCACACACCTAGCACGCATATGCATCTACGTGCATGCAAGTAGTTAGATCGATACAGACGGACGACTGTAGTCAATTTCATAGCAGCGCACGACATACACAAAATGACTAAACTTGACTGGATTTTTGATCCTTTCGCTATGACGCTTTCTTGGATTTCTTCCAGAACATTTGGCTATTTGCCTCAGTGACAATGATGGCAGTGTAGGACGCTAGCGATACCCAGCAGGATCAGGCTTCTGTTAAGGGATAGACAGACGGAATGAATATAGACTAACAAGGAAAATCAACGAATGTTACATGATCTGTTGGACCATGGGCATAGCTTCGTATTTTCTTCAGGTTGCAAGCGAGAAAACCGCTGTCCATTTAGGATACTTGTGTTTCTCTATATTTATGAAATTTGTATATAAATGTAGTCCCTGTTATTATCCCTATTAGTTTCGTATCTATTTAAGAGAGGCTTAGCGTTACAGTTTTAAATCGTTTGTCAACCGCCTCGCAGCTTCTACATGTTTTACATACAATAGTAACGGTACAATTACTAATGACGTTCTTCCGCTTTTGTTTTTACCTAGACACTGTTTCAATGAACTACGAAAAAGGGTTGCGCATAGTTTTTTTTCACGGCTTTCGTGGTGGGCTAGGCGTTCCATTGAACTTGCAAAGTGGGCATTGACTTATTCTTCAAATAGAAATATTGTAACGACTTAATGGATTTACAAAGTATTAATAGCTTTTAACACTAAGCTCACTACACTTATTAAGACACAGGTCTTGCAGTTTGGTGTCCTCTTTGGTGCTGGAGATCAACATCATCTCCACTTGATCAGAAATAATTACGAGGGCACCATGCAAGAGTACCCAGAATGTACAGGGTACCAGCTTTTCTGTGCAAGCGCTTATAAACGCATATTAGTCATTAATTTTGAAGGATTTTCGAGAAATATCAGAACATCTAGTTATCGTAGCTTTTCGATAGAAAGCGGGTCACTGATGATTACGACCGCGTGTACCTACAATTAGAGAGACCTAGGCGTCGACTAACATATTAACAGGGAACGTGGACCTATCTGAGGAACAGGAGCTATATAAGCCAGCCACCCCTTTTAGCGGCGGGACGTTTATTTTAAATTTGAATAACATGAAGCTTTCAGAATGTACATGGGTCAGAAGCGCAGTACAATCAGCGTCACTAGATTTTTCTCAAAAGGTGGAACTAATGGAACGGCTGAGTATTTTATCGCACTTTTGTTAAACGATAAAAGAAATAAACGAGTATGACCGCGTCGTTCCTACCGCAGCTTTTTTTTTCACTGTATCAGAGCTACATTTTCAAAGGCAGACCAAAAATAAGATACATTTAATGAAAGTCATTCATTGCATGGTTATACCCGGTGCTATATGAGCTAAAAAAGAAAACAAGTAGAACTAGATAAGCCACTGCATTTCAAGTGTATACAGAAGCGAACACCGTCGATGTTGATTTTTATGAGAGATTTGGGAACGTAAATTATTCCAGAGACCAACTTCACTTAGCAGGAACTTGTATATGCGCCAATGTAAACTCTGTAAAACAAAAAATAGCTGTGCACTCATGTGAAGCGTACACCGTTGTTATCAACGACGTGTGATATCTGGGTGTGTTTTAAAGAAATTTTGACAATTTTTAAAGAGAACGCATCATTCGGATCCAACAAAACAATATCGTCGCACATACTTTAACAATACTCATGATTATGGGTCAGAATTTACTGTGGATATCAATGTACACCAGAATCAACCATAATTACAGACTTTAGTCCATTTAAGTTGGCTTCGGAGAACGATATGCATATTTTAACTCTTCTTTCTCTATTTTTGCTTGAAATGAGCCTCACAGATCTGCTAATAAAAGCCATTCATCACAGGCATCACACTGAATGCTGGACTTCTATCCGAGCTATGGCAGACAAATCATAATCTTCGACCTGCCCCACTTAGCAGTAAATAGCTACCACGCAAAAGCTTTTCTAATCATGACCGAAGCCCTCTATAGGAAGAAAGGTATTCATTTTTGTTGAATGACTATTTTCTTCGTGCAGAGTTTGTAGTGGCCCACATATCCCCACTTCTGGTTTATCTAATCCCATATTTGTGAGCTACGATCTTTAATTAACAGTTTATCGAAAACTAGTAGATTGCAACAGTACAATGATCATCGGTAGCAGTGGTTTGTTTTTCTCTATAGCGTTAAGTAAATTTTGGCCGATATAGCCCATATAATAAGCATATTTCTCTGACTCCTTGCGGTCTTTTCCGCCATATGTCCATGTGTCACGCAACGTTAGCGGTACATCCCAGAAGTGGTTCTGAAAAACAATAAAATAATAAACTTTATCATATAGAACAGAGTGATTTTCTAATTGTGACTGAAGGTGGACTTAGGTCCTTCAGTAGGGAAAGTTTTTCATTGGATATTGAACACGCACCCTGCGCAAACTGAAATAATTGCCTGGTGTTATTATATTCTTATTGTGACGACTACGGCTATTGCTGACAATAGGTCTAAAAACGGGAACAAGCAAACACATAAACGCAGTTTGTAGACGAGAAACCTATTGTTGCAGCTGCTAGAAGCGAAAGCTGGCGTCACGCGATGGGCGATATAAGGCGAAAATCACCACTCAGGAGGAAGACCTTGTAGCACCCGAGCGTCGTTATTGCGTTGGGAATAGATATGCGACACGAAAGCCGTAGCGGCAACGGCGCCAGCATGGACGGCTGGCTAATTGGTTGGCTGCAGTTAACGACGCGTCGACAAAGCAGAAAATCGGAGAAAGAAAGGGTTAGAACGTGCTTGCCCTCGCCGTACTGACTTCGCTTGATTACTACACATACGGTACGGTGTGGGTCCGCGCAGCGCTGGCTATGTCTATGTCAATGTGTGCTATCTATTGTCGGGTGTCCGTTACAAGCGGATGGATTCAAGCATTTGCTGTTTGTGGGCTTCCTTGACTGCTTGCAGCACTGCTCGCCGTCCCTTTACCTTCTCATATACCCCATATCTGGCTGTGGGTTTCCATATTTGTCCCGAATAGAACTTTCGCCAAGGCTACCTGATCACGGCTATCCTTCCATTACAGGCAACTTTGTCAGCAGTGTTGGCGCTCATGGTAATGGTAATGACGACAACAACAATAACGACGACAAGGGGCAGAGGTCGACTGCGGTAAATGTCGAAATTACCACATGACAGTCCCGATTACCTGCCATAAAGGCATACCTGGTATACTGCATTTGACCTCTAAGACAGAAGTAATTCTTGTCCTCTGAAGCAGCTTATAAAGAAAGGGGAATGATATTGCCAGTGATGGTGAGACGATATATATATATATATATATATATATATATAGGTGTCAAGCTCTGAACCCATTGCGCTTCCTTACTGTGCCGTAGTTACAAATTGCCACGCTATAGTCAACGACAACGCGTGGTCTATTTGGACTGGTGTTCACCGTCATCAACGCCTACCAAGTAGAAGCATCAGCATCTGTTTATCATACAACAAACACTGTTTCCCTGAGGTGAGCACCAGAGCGCCTCCCGTCGTTGTTAATGCGATTTGGGGCGAAATGTCCGTTGACTGTAGTAGCAGAAGCCAGCGTCGCCGAAGTACTAACCGTCAAAAAGGCGAAGTGGCCTCGAACTCGAGGAGCCATGCTTATATCCTAGAACTGAAGGGTTGAGCTACAGCCACCGGACGCGCCGATCACACGCACATACTACCAACGACGACGGAGACGATGGCGACAACAACATCAACAGCTACAGCGCCAGCCATTGTGCACATACGCACACACGTGTATCCGTCTATCTAGAAAAGAATCAGCTTGTGCATTAATGCCATTGTGGGTATTCCATTCTTGTCCATGTCTCTATTTTCTGTTGCTCTTCATTTACCTTTCTACATAAATATGAAAGAGGTAGCCGGGGGCAAAGGCAATATATACACAATAAAATATACAAAGCAATCAGGTGGCGCAAAAAACTGTAGATGCAGTCAGTAATCGCCACAGCAGCGATGGTATAACAGCAGGGAAGTGTAACTCGAATGAATCTATGATTGGACGCAGGATATCTCGAAGTCCACCGGCGCACTGGTTGTGTTTTTTTCCTATTTTGGCTAGTTGTTTGGACCATTGCTGACCCCGTCATCGCCGCTGTTGGTCGCGGCAGGAGAACAAAGTCCACGGTTGCCAGAGGCGTCAAGCCAGCGCATCTGTCGATTGTCGACTGACTGCGGGGCGCAGCTTCGAGGGATCGGGGGGTAAAAGAACCAAACAAAAAAAAGAATCAAAAACAGCCTTCGTCGTAGTGTCATGAGATGCGGTGGAAGACAAATGGACGGACGCGCAGGCAGGCAAGCACGCGACGGTTCGATGCCGCTGCGTTCACTGTGGCCAATGCAAAACACTGATGAGGACTGGGCAGCAAGGGAAAGACAAGTAGGAAGTTTGGGTTGACATAAAGTAGAAGAGAATATGAAGTGGATGATACATTGTATCTAGATATTATCGAATAGTCGGGGAATACAAGGTTTCGATGTTTAATAGGTGTGGCGTCAATTGTTCGGTGTTAGACATAGGCATACCTCAAACTAATTAGAACGGCGATATACTTCCGTATATAAATTCACAGATAAATGTGTTTGTGCGGCGGAAATCGTAACTATGTGCAACTAATTATTATCCCGATAATTGTCTTTTACATATTACTCTTAAAACCTATGAATTTTATTTGAATTATTGTGTAAAACGGGAGATGCATCAATTGGAGCATACGTTTATATCTGCATGAGGCATCTTGCCTTCACCTGTCTTCCGCATACATTGTTTTATCTCTAAGACACTAGTGGTAGTCAGAATGACTGCTGCAGAGGTGGATGTTCACATGAGCTCTATCCGTTCACTGGTTCGGCTAAAAAAAACTTGCGATCATTCCAATAGATGGCAGCAAGTGAAGTCGCTTGAAGGAGTTTGCGTTGAAAGCACAAAAATGCTTCTTCTTTTAAGGCGGAGGAGATTACAAGCCAAAATATTGACAGTGTAATTCTCGTTTTTGCAAAATTAGACTTGAGGCAAAATCGTCATAGAAATTTTGTATCATTTCTCTACTTTATCAGCAAGCTATTGTATGGTCACGATGATCGGACATAATGTTACGTCAGGACTAGGCCGCTTAGGTAATCAACCAAATAAAAACCTTTACCTAATAAAATCTGTTTTAGTAATACTTAATGACGATGATGTGTCATTTCGTTGCAGGATCCGATGTCACACAGAATCATAGAAAAGCGAAGACGAGACAGAATGAATAACTGCTTGGCTGACCTGTCTAGACTCATACCTGCTATCTACCTCAAAAAGGTAAAATTTACCTCTTATTTACCAAATAAAAACACTTGCACGGCATGAAAGAAATGTGTCAGCTCTAGCCAGGTTAGCAAATTAGTGCACCATGAAGTGGGATGTAACCCTTCACTCTCCTTAAACTATCTACCTGTTATCACTACGGCCCTCGTTTATGTGCCTATGCCTTTTTATATATATATATATATACACTGGGCACTTGGAGAAGTAAGGCTACGAGAGTCAAACCAACACCCATCCCGGATCACTAGGCTAGGAAAAACGGCGCAGCGTGGTTCACTCATTGATTCCTTCAAATGTGCCTACATTTTTCATTCGTCCGTTCATCCACTGTTTGAATATTTCACAATTTTCCGTTTTTCTATATTGTTTTTAGTTTTTTCCTTTATTTTCATGCGGTCTTCTTCTGCTGGTTATCTTATGGCTTCCAGTTACCGGTCCGATCGGCACTGAGCTTCAATCAACGGTCACAACAACATTACATATACATATATTCTTCACACAAATACTCGTGTAGAATATGGAGTATAAATTAGAAACAGTAAAACGTGTAAGCATACTAAAGGCCAAAATATGCTTATCATCGTGTTAGAGGCAGTCAGGTTTTGCCACACTGAGTTCTTTTCAGCGTCAAACATAATGCGATGTGGGTTGTTTGAAAACGATTAAAAAAGGCGCCGGGGGGCTCTCTGTTGATTGAGTCCTTTCGTCCAACCCGAGATGCATTTTTACCGTTCAATTCAATATATGTGCATGTATTATATAGTAGAATTCAGTATAGTTATGAGTTATCACACTTTTAGATATCCGTAGATAAAATCTCATCGCTAGATATCTTACGATTATAACAAACACGCTATACACGACTGGTCTAATTGGCATAAGGCAAAATACAGAACCCTTTATTCAAAACGAACGAATCGTTTGAATTTTCGCGCCATTAAATGACTGCTTATGATCCACATTTGTTTTGGCAAAAAGATCAAGGCCTTAACTAACATAATGCATCCTCGAGTTTCTCGGTAAAGTTGAATAAGTCTATATATTGAGCGATCTGTGATTTTTCTTCAAATAAAGTAATTAATGTGTATTAGGTTTTATGTGAAACATAAAATCGTTTATACAAATATTTTCCAAATAGTGTAAAATACTTATGGAAACTAGATATCAAATGACCAGCAGATAGACAGCTGCGAAGAACTAAACCAAGAACATTTTTCGGCACTTTTAGAAGAGTCAAACTTGCTTGACCTTATCATTACGGGTGACCAAACGTGGGCGTGTGCCTACGACGAAAAAATCGAGGTGTAACCTTTCGAGCACTGGTTGAAAAACGAATATAGACCAATAAGAGTCACAGGATCCGGGTCCGAGACCAAATGCTACTCAAAGTTTTTTCGACTATTGGTAATTGTATATCATAAATTCATGCCGTCCGGCTTTACGGTTAGCGAGGGTGTGTCCGAGGCAAAGGATCAGAATTGTAGCGTAGCAGGTTCTGGGTCCTCCATAACGACAAAACACTTCACTAGTGGTTCAGTGGTGGGCATGTGTGTTGCCTTAATCCCGTATTCGTGACCCCGTACTGTGATTTTGTTTTGCCCTGGACTGAAAAAAAGCTCAAAGGGCTCCAACACGATCAAGCAAAATAAACAATCGCCAATCTAGCTAAGGGCTACCCCGAAAATAGAATTTCTGAGCACTCAAAAAGCGGTGACATAAATGTGTCGCACCTGATAATAATAATTTACAGGGGACTCTTTGAACTGAAACAATTAAATAAAAACTTATTAATCTGGAACAAACAAGTTAGCCGAAGCATGCGGTTGACGATGCTTATGATGTTGCTTATGTCTCTCTCTCTACGGCAGCGGATGGACGACGAAAAGATCATGTGTCTAATGAGAGCTTATATAACTACAGTAGACGTGTACGGTGAGTCGGTGAATGCCTCGCGTGCTCTATCACGCGTGACTTCATAACCCGCCCGGATAACAGGGCAGGTATGCCCTGTTCCTTTTCAGCGCGACCAGAACGGTCTAAGTAGAAATAGTGCCAACAAAAGTTGTAGAGTGTATATATATATATATACGACTCCTTGGTAATGCATAGTGTCATATCTTGGGCATAATATGTATAGTCACCATTCAGGATACCAAATTATCGGAATTTATGTTATTAAACGGATTCAGATCGATCCGGTTTCTGGGAAACAGCTCGTTTATTGACATATTTCGTTCTTGTTGGAAAAAGAGAGAGTCTTTAGTTTGAAATATGTTCGGGAATATTTAGCTCGAAATGGGGTACCAATGTGTCATTTAAGTATTTATTGCGTTCTTTACTATCGTAATTGTGATCTTGCCTGTTTTCTTTGGTAATAATCCATCGATAACAACCTCGTGACGTCTGAAACTGCGTCATCTGCCTGGCCTACGCACAAATAAAGTTCACGTTGTTGTTGTTTGTCAACGGCAGTCGCCTACTGTCATTATATTGTGCTGTTTAGCATGCCCCCTGCATTCGATGCTCTCTTCTGCTAAATTTAGTTTACCCTGGTGGACTAGAGGAGTGGAGATCACGCCATCAATTTCGTTCATTCGGTGACTCGATACTACTACCGTTCCACACCGACAGACCAACTCAGAGGCTTAGATCCCCGCACTCAGGTAGACACATACACACACATATAACGCCCCTTACGCCATAAACACACAAAGTGGCAAGTGCGCTGCTGACAGTGTTGTCGACATCTCTGTGTCATGGTTATTAGGGCATTGCAGGAGCTCTGTGCTTGACCCGATGCGCTTGAAAGGGCGTTGCCGTGCCCCCCCTGCGGCATTTAACCTAGCCACCAGTCCTCAGCAGACTAATTGATCCACCCCATCTCTGGCGCGCTGTCACGGGACACGAACGGCGGGCTAGCTAAGTTATCTATTCTATGCTGGGAAAAGTAGTTCACAGTAGGCTAGCGTACTGTATTTATAGCGAGGCATAGAATCTTTTTCCGAGCAAATGCACCCATTCCGTTCTCGGATCTTGATGACGTCAGCGCCTGTCGCAAATACATCACCCCGCACGGTACACACCGTGCCACCAAGTCTTGTTGCCACACCTCTATCGCCTACCCTCGTCCAGATACTTTCATGTTCTTCCTCTTGGATACCTCCTTCTTCGCTGCTGCCGCCAATGTTCTCGTCTCAGACACCCAGCCAGCCAGCCAGCCAGCCCGCCCGCGAGCACTACAAAATGCGTCCCGCAGAACCCCAATTCTCTTGAAACCCCACCTACATTTTACATCTGTCAGTCGGATTGTTTACACCGAGGGTCGTTCATTGTCTGTGGTTCAGAGCGATTCTGCACACCAGAATCCTACTGATGCCCTTTCTCTTTAATAGTGAGAGAAATAGAGAAAAACAGAGAGACTCAGAACGGCTGAGAGAAAGTGATACATTAAGACCAATTGCTCGGACAACAGTCTTATAGATATAGGCTATCAAATTATCAAGGTTAGCACGTACTCAGAATACGACTGAGGACCTGGTTGTATCCAGGACTCACACAACAACCGTGGACCCAAACTGAAGCGAACATCATATTCATCCCGTTTCAGAACTTCACGGGATGGTACTGATACTACTATACAGTTTATTCAAACTTCCTTCTCCTATAGACGCAATGGCGCTCTTCACAAATTAGGAAGTAAACAAAATAGATTCTCTCTGATCGCCTTTGTATTAAAATAATAAAATATTGTAGTAAGCCCAATGAAGGCTCTAATTATAAAGCTGCGCCTACCATTACTCATTGCTGGAGTAGAAACTGTCAATTTTTTGCCTTATTATAGCGTTATCAGAAATACTGTCTTCCGACAGTTGAAGTATGCTGGTGTCAAACTATAATAGTGCTGTTTAATACAGGTGCCGGCGACGGAAGGCAGACAGGCGGGCTCATCTAGCAACGATGCCTCCAGTGCTCGGGAACGCTCGGTCGTAGGATGCATAATAATAGTAATAACACTAAACAGTGTGTTATGAAAAAGTGCTCGCTGAATTGGTTTAGCTTGAGGATATCGAAGCTTTTCTACGTGTAATCAAATAGTTTTGGCATGACTTAGATACGCGAATGTAACGCGGACATTTACTGGTCGGGTAGAAGTACGATGGTGCGCCAGCGGTATCTTGTAGGGCACGCTTTGTGTGTAACCGTATTTTGCCGGCAGTGGTAGAGGCCTGCTTGGTAACAACGATTTGATTCGAACAGAAGGAAAGGGGCTGGAAAGTAAAGCAATGTCCAAGGTCGAAGCAACGCGGTGAGTTACAGATTGGTTTACGATGTACTGCCTTCACGCTAGCAATATTCGATAAGCTCAGTCTTTGAAAGTAGTGCATTAACAGAGTGCTTACATACCGACAACAGTAAAGATGGCGTACGCAAACTATTTGATATCACTGTTTAAGTAGGCTATTTCAATTCAATGAATCGTACGATTCCAGTTAATGTTAGAGGGTTATTTGGTATCGATTTTAGACTTCCACCAAGACCCTGATATTGGACTAGAGGCTTCGGACGCAAAGCTATGAACGCCAAAGATACGCCGATACTCTACTATTTAGTCTATATTTGTCCAGAAGCAAAGGTCACAATCGAAACATCAATGAGTCGTCGTCACGGATTAGACGACAACTCATTGGTCTGTTGACAAAATGGAAGTATAAGTTTAATTATGGCTGTTGTCACAGAACGTCGAAGCATATAGTGTCAACAGGATTTTCGCCATTTTCCTCAGCAAATGATATTTTTAGCGGTCCAGAAAATCGTCGGAGCATTTCTTCGCAGACAGATAGTAATGATACAAAGAGCAGGAGACTAACAAAATGAGGGTCACGGATTGGAGATCGCAGCATTTGATCACCGCGAGATTTCAACGACTACGACAAAACGGGTGATGGGCGCAAACATAAGCTTCCATCTAGTTTAGTACTGAATCCGACTGCCTTTCAAGAAGCATATTTACCTAGCTGTTTGCCTCCGGCCTGCCCTGACTCTCGGTCTTTCTGCAAATGTAATCATTTGTGACGAGTACGTGTTCTGTTCCATCTTATCCACGCACAAACGTATTCCGGCAAGGACTATAAACTACCATAACGTAGTTTGACTATTACACACGCGCACAAGCGTCGACGGCAGCTGCAAGAGCAACAGCGATGCAGAGGCACAAGCGTTCAGGCTACGCGGGAACGCCCGATATAGAGACATGCCAAACAAAGAGTATAGACAGATGGATCTTCTTTTCGTAGGTCGGTTAACAGATATAAAGGGATCCATTATACGTACAAAGGTGCGTATCCGGTCAAGAGACGATCAACTGCCTGCCGTCACCTGAGTCAACGTGTTCGAATGTGCACGAATCCTCCCCGCGATCATATCGAAACTAGTGACCAGTGCTATGTTTCGTACACGACAGCAGCAGGTGGTGATTTTGACCAGCTACCACATTAAGTCTAGGACGAGTCCTATATGGGTAGATATTTCTGTCCCTGGCTGTTAGGTGTCCGACCCAGCCGAATCGAGCTTCAACACAAACATTGCTATCTAGTGAAAGATAGCGACTCAACTGATTGCTTGTATAGTGCTGACTTCAAACGTGCCCATAGATGTACCAGAAATTGTTCGGCAAACGATTTTTTTGTTTGTTCATAATAAAGATGCACTATAAGAAATACATCAATCTGCGAAGCAATGCAGATTGCTTTGTACCGCCATTTGTTTGGCGGTGCGATATAGTCGAATATGTTCAATGAAGCACTCACATATCGACATATTGCTAATGGCTATGCATAACACAATGAATAGACCTGTTCATTTTCCATCGTTATATACAGCCGATCCCTACCAATAACTGCAATGTTTAAGCAATATCGCACTTATATTTGCCCATGCCTTAGTATTACTACACAATGTACAGCAGTACTATGTTAGACTCATTGATAGTACTGCACAGATATAAGTACGATCGTGGCCGTAATGCCCCTACGTAATATATATATTAGTATAGAAAGCGAGGCTTCGATCTTTCACATCGTCGCCATCTTCGGCGTTCGGTAAACATAATAGAAACCGAAAAAAACATGAGTTGTTATTATACTAGAATAAGCACACTTTTTATTATTTACAAAGCATTTTCGCTATTCCTCATCTCCTAGTGGTAGTACGATTACGTGACGGCGGTACCGTGCAGAACGGCCAACTGTTGAATTGTTTGGGTGATACATCTACTTAATGTTTACATATATCGTATTGTATGTATTTGTTCGTTGTTTTATCTACGCCCAGTTGTACTCGCGCACGGGAAGCCTAATCATCGAACATTTTTTAGATCGACTGGCGCCTAGTATGTGTGTGTGTGTGTGTGTGTGATATATATATATATATATATATATATATATAGAGAGAGAGAGAGAGAGAGAGAGAGAGAGAGAGAGAACCAGCCACCCTAGCCAGACGCGAGCCCGCTGCCGGCGTGGTCGTCGTCAACATTGTGTGTGTCTATGGATATCTGTATCGATGTCACAGCGTAATGACCGCGTCTGGCTGGCGCAGCTGCTTCTATGTAACCGATCGATTATGTCACTGGCGGCGTTTCAACAGATGTAGCAGTATTTATAGCGGTAATGCAGTAACAGTAGTAGTACTATTCCTTTTCCGTACCCGGTTGTGCTCTATCATGCAGCTCGCTAACTAACAAAACGCGGCGGAAACCTGGCAGGTAGAACTGACCCGTCCCCTTTTATCCTCCGACATCCTGTTCTGGCAGTCCCCAATAGGTCGATACGACCGTCGTCTCCAAGCATCTGTTTGCGAAAACATTTCATTTTGTATTAGGAGCCTTAATAATCGAAGTGACCAACTAAATGATCGCGTGATGGCGGAACGAACAGCTTCCCTTAATTTCGGTTAATGCAGCTGAACTATCGTGGAAAAAGGCTATTACGTTTTTACGCACCCCGCACCACCTGTTGAACCGGCTGGTCTTTCTTTTAGCCGAAATAGGCACACAGTGCCAGCTACGATGAACCTGATTTAAAAAAGAAAAGACGCCCCAATAACCTAATGGTAATGTGTGAAACAGGGACTCATGTGCCGTGTATGTTAATATCAAGAGTAAAAATATTGCTTGTTTCTGGGAAGGGGGGGATAAGGGTGGATTCGTATGATGGAGTTAATGGGTGTTTAACGGGTTAACAAACGTAAAAGTCTAAGCATTTAATTTTCTAGTAAGTTAGCCAATGATAGAGATACTAGCTCTAGTTTGATAGCCGTCAATTCCATTGGGATGACTGACCAACCATTGTAGCCTCCATTAACGCTGCAAACACAGCCACCAAGCAATCTGACGAAAACCATCGCCCTACGTGAATAGGTGACCATACGCGTCCAGCCCAATTATCGCCGCCCACAATCAGCAGTGTAGTTATGGTGCTTGACGCCTGAAAGTATTCTCATCACTACTAACCTATCTTACAGTATCTTTTGAAAATTTTACTGTGACCGTCCATCTTTTGATCAATTTTTCGGTTCATCTTTGTCTACCAGCCGAACCACCATATAAGTTCAAACTTTTTCCCTTTACTCCTTGCTTTTTCCATCAGTCTTCGCGCGTCGACGACGATATCTCTGATCACGCCAATAGGCCAAACGACCCTATAAACGTTCTTCTTTCGTGCGCGCTCTCCGAAGACATGAACACTGTTATTTTAGCAGCGAAACATAGCTGAGCAAATGCGATCAACTACGATAATTAGTAGTTCGCTCGTTCATTTCGAGCAGCTCCGTAACAAAGAAGCTGCGACAACGAAGGAACGACCAGTTCTGCCACGTGTATCTGCAAGCGTGTGCGGCTAAATATCGATGGCAATATGTGAAAGGAGTCATCTAGCCATCTCGACCGCTTTCGTCAATGAGAGAATATCCCTATGAACGGCCTTGATATTTACGGAACATGGTGAACGAACATGCTTCTAGCGCCATCGACGGTCGACTAGCGAAGCTCCAGCCCACCTGGTCGCCTGTCTGTGCGCTCGCGTTGTCATCAGACATTGCTTTCACGTTGCCGTTTCGGTTTCAGTCCGTACGATGTGCTTACCGCTGCCACCTGCACTGGCGCTACTGCAGCAACTGCTACCGCCGCCACTCGTGCAAAAGCTAAAAAGCTAGAAACCGATTGGCGGCTCGAAATACGTACGTGCATACGTAAATGAACATGTAATTAGCACGTAGAATCACACCAATAAACAATGGACTTCGTCGCTAAGCCCACTATTCAAACTCGCACTTCGAGTCGACAGAGAGAGTGCGTTTTTCCTTTCGTTTCTTTCGCCTCTTTTCGCTGCTGAATCAATTCGTGTAGCGGCTGTTGTTGTCGTTGTATTAAGTAGAGAACAGGCGATCGATTGACCCTCGACCACCTGGTGCAACACAATGATTTATACCTGTAGCGGTTCTCGTAGTGACGGCAAGGTCAGCGACGGTAGTAATGCAGCGCCAATACTAGAAGCGGTTGAGCAGAGAGTCGATACTGTAACAACACCAGTAGGAATGGTAGCGGGAGGGCACCGGCAGCCACCAAGACATCATTCAATTTTAAAGGTCCACCCACTCACCTAACTAGCTTTCTTACTGCATCCTTTGAAAGAAAAAGCCGAAGAGGCAAGAAGGGCGGGAAAAAAGATTCGAGAGTAGACGATGGCTAATTCTGATAAATAAACAAATAAAGCCCACGACATCGGGTTGCGTCGTACATATAAACACGCCGGAGTACACCGTGTGTCCTGCTAGCGTGCAGGAATTGCCGCTCCTTTTCTGACTGGCGTCAACTGCTACTGCGGGCGTTTTTGGCGTGGCCAAAGAGGAAGAGGCGGTAATGTTTGCGCAATTGGCCGGGGTCAGTTCGTTACTAATGCTTCTGAGTGGACCAGTGTAGCTCCGACGTCACACTTGTAGCGTCTTGCATCCCGCTGCGTCCTTGAGTGAGCGACGCGGGCGAACGCGTATCGTAGCTGCTACGAACGTAGAATAAACAACGACCAAGATTGATGCTTTAGATCACGAGCTTATATCATTGCAGAGATCACGTTACAGAGGGACAAATGGGGTATGATACAGTAAATGAGGAATCTACGTCGCGAGAAGCTAGGGCACTTTTGTTCTTAGCTCGATATCGACTAGGTGGAATGTTTTTCCGGCTTATTTTATTGCGGCAATGTAGGTGGATCACTTATATTAGTTACTTAACAATTGACTAACATTTTAACCATACCGACGAATATACGCCTAACATATCATGCGCGATTTTGCACAGCCAGTGCTTTCTGAAAGGTATCTAAGAAAGATCGCTAACCTTGTGTGCTTCACACGTGGCGTGCATGTACACTTTGGATATTGTATGTATAGGTAATTTTAGACAGTTATCGAAGTTCAATTGAAGTCACGGTTAACTATAACTTGTCGATACACCTCTTAAGATATAAATCCTCTAATTCTTGCTAGTAAAATGATATTAATTGCTCACTTTACACGTTACAGGGAAGAGGTCGGATTGAAAAAACAGAGATTATCGAGATGGCTATCAAACACCTTAAGCATCTTCAGGCACACGCTTGCAAAGATCCAGGTTAGTAATGTGGCACTAAAATGAGGCCGCCTGGAGGCACAAACCAGGAGGATATGAACTATTATAAGGAACATGGTTAAATATGCTTTAATTTTGCCATGTCACGTAAGTGACTCCTATCCAAGGCGCTCTACGCAAAGCTCAGAAAACTCGCAGATCGAGGTTAAACTTTTTGAACCGCCTTCAGAGTTGGCTCGAGTTTGAAACTATTCGGCGCGCGGCTGACACTAACCTTTGCTGATCTTAAAAAGGCTGGCCATTGAAAGTAAAGTTTTATCTCCGGCTTCCGAAGGATCCGCTTGCTTGAGTGGGTCAGGGTTCGCTTGAGGTTATCTTGATTCAACATGCCTTCACTTTTTTACTATGTAAATAACTCGACTCTGTATTTAGAATGATAGTTACTTGAGTACTTCTGTTCGGTACAAAGACACTTCTAACATCGAGAAGAAAAAACTGAGACATTTTCGTCCTGACTCTGAACAACGTACCGGCTACTAAAGCTCTAACCCTCTTTTAATTATAAATGAAATTTGTTCCACAGAATTACGTAGCATTTACGAGATAGCGCGTTCATAAAGTATAAACATAGATGTGACTTGGCTTTAATGTTTTTTTTTTTATATATAAAAGGGCACTTATATCCGCAGCTATGTAAAAAAATTACATCAAGTTCACCGTCGTATAGACATTACTATGAGTGCTTATATTAATACGAATAACAATTATCTATATATACACGTATATATACATCGTTTTGCGCGATGAGCGTTGTATCAGTACCTGTAGTTGTTTGCCTCTCTGACGACGACGACGTGTGCGATCTGATTGCAGCGACTTGCGAGGTTGCGCAGCAAATCGAGAACGATCATCGGCACCAGTATCGTCTCGGTTTCCATGAATGTATGTCCGAGTGCGTGCGGTTCTTGGTTGAAATTGAAGGCATGTACGCCGGCGATGACCTTTGCATACGTCTAATGAATCACCTACAGAAACACTTTGACAAGGTGCAAGGACACGGCTTCTGCTATCAACTACCGCAGGGTACCACAGCAGCGTCGACTATGCCAGGTGGAGTGGGCGCTGTGTCGCCACCTACCGCTGTTAGCGCTGGCCTACCAGCGCCCGGTGCGCCCAGCGGCCTGTCGAGTCCCTGCGTAACCAATGCCTCTGGCCAGTTAATCCATCAGCAAACACACCAGCCTACGCCAGTTCCCATACAAGTAAGTGAATACTGAAAACATTTCGATTATGTATCATATACGTGTTCAAGTAATACTTGCTACCGATATCTAAGCTCCAATAGACTAGTGGACAAGTAAACCCCATCGAATTGGTAATGTCTACAGCGTAGTACAAATTCATTTTCGTGATCATTTACTAGACGAGTTTATCTCTAATGTGGCTGGTTTATATCTATCTATATATAATGATCCAGTTCGAAAAATTAAGTGATATCCGTTATAAATGACAGCGACGGGCCGCCATTCATTACGAGCTTGTCTGCTTTACCAAATCACTCGATATATTTAACGTTCATTAAATGATTCGTCCATGATATAGTTCCTATGCGTAAGTACAACAATCAAGGGCTTCAATAATTCCTGTCAGACAATGTTATTGTTTCCGATATTTGTCTGTGTTCTAACGATATGACTTGAGAATACTTATTCTAGGATGAAGGAGACTGAGCTTTAAGTATGTTGCTTAGATGAAGAAGAATCCGTTAAAAGCAGTGGACGTTATCAATGACAAACTCTACGATGTTGTTGATTTCGGAATATGCTCTTTGTTTAGATCCATCCTCCTTCTGCGGAAATGGTGAGTGCTCCACTAACAGTCGCCTCCTCCGTTTTGTTGTCTGCCGGCGAAGACGTGAAACCGATGGACCTCGAGTCTACCGAATCGTCGGCCTTCACACGCCGAGTTGGAGGCCCTTTCGCGCCAAGGGGCAGACTTCTTCAAGATGTTCCTCAAAACCCAGGGAGCAGTCCTGGGAACTCGGTTGCACAGCAAATGCATCACCTCATGGTGAGTATTTCTGTCGAATACCACCTGGACATACCACACGTGCGTACACTTCATGGCTATCGAGGCAATAACATTGGATGCATAGATGGACCTGTAGAATAGTCGGCATACTATATACGACTTGACGCCGTGCGCGTGTCGATCTCTTTTACATCTCGCCCGAGGTATTATTGGTTCAGCCGTTCGCAAATGTAACCAGTACACATGGTGTGCGTGTGTGGGAAACACTGGCCCATCGTTACCTGAGAGCGTCACCAGACGTATGCTTAGCGTTAACGCTGTGTAATGATCCAGTCGTATCTAGGTAGCTAGGAAGTCGTCGCTGGCGTAAAAGGTTATTTTCTTTAAACGAATATTGTGCTATTTATGGCAGTTGCCCAAATCGATGTATGTATATGTCTGTGTCTGACATCCCGAGAACATTCGTATACTGTTCGAGGGTCGGCCGTATTAGCTACACACAGAGTCATCTAACAATGGTAAAAAAAATGTTGTCTTGCTAAAGGTCTCATTGTTTGAATCAGTGAGCTAGTTTTGAATGTGATTTTTGGAAAGCTCCTATTCGGATAAGTATTTCTTTCAAAACAACGGTTTTCTACCAGTGATCGAACTGTATAATACGAAAAATTAGCCATTTCCCTATCATTGGTTTCGATTAAAGATATAGTGTTCTTCTCGAATTTGTGCCTCTGCGAATGATACGCTCACTAGGTGCCGAAACAGGAGGGTTTAGGCGAAAACGGTGGCAGTAGCGTCGGTGGGCCTTGCTCGGCAGAATGTAAGCCTTGTCCGGGCGTCGAAGCACGCAGCCCTGTAAGTGAAACGCCTACCGGCTCGCAGGCCCAAGCAAGTCAGCTGCGAGAGATGCTGCAAACGCCAATGGCTGGCAGCTCTACTCTCTTGTCAGGTCCGCCTGGATTGCCAGCCTGTGAATTAAACATGCGAAAACGAAGCAACATAGACACACACCTGTCGACGACGTCGTTCGCTAACCACTATGGCAGTGGGCCAACCTCAACCGTCACCGGGGAGCCCTCTCCAGCAAAAACCCCCAACATCCTCCAACAACAGCAACAACAGACCTCCGCAACAACTAATCCTAACGAGGAGGTTTGGTTAATTTCGCTAACGAATCAAAGTTGGAATAAGTCTGTGAATCTATGATCGTTTAATCTGCCATACAAATATAATATGCTTTTCGAGCTCTATTTTTGAATCAGTTACAGAGTCCAGCAAATGTATACACGTCATCCAGTATTGCAAAACCATTTATAACCAACGTTTTTACGTATACGATTGAATATTTCACCCATCTGTCAGAGACGCTTGATAATACACGTGTTCCGTTTGCCGAATGATTTCTAGCCTTTGCCTTCTAACTCCTCAATAGTCTCTAGTCTTGACAGTAGAATAGAATAGGCCAATTAATGTGTGGTCTCTCTGGTAGATTAGCGAGCGCAAGTTATCCCCTAAAGCTTTCCGAGCCCATTTGCGTAACTTGAGTTAGGTTATCAGCCAGCTTAATGTAACAATGCGTGCCATCATCGAACGACAAAAGACAGGTTTTCAACTAAAGTGCATGGTATATTTAAAAATATCGAAAGACAATATAATGGTTGAGCAGCTCTTTTAATTCGCCCACGGGCAACATTGACAAGTTTGTTGCTCAGTCCGATCTGCTGCGTAAAAACTATTTATTAATTCAGTATTAATTATTTTTCGTCGATAATCAATATGTCGGCCACACTTTATTTGCTACATGCTCACTAAGCTTTGGTTCGTATATGTGTCTAACCCAGACATGAATTCAGTATGATATCAGTAAGACTAAGTGTTCACAAGTATACTCTGCTGCCCAAGTACGACAATCTTCAAGATATATAAGTTATGTATTGTTAGAGAGAAATGTTTACCGAATTATAGTTGAGTAAAGAATTATTGTTCTAAAAGCCAAAGTTCAACTGTTTAACTATCAGCAGGAAAATTTCACAATGTAATAATACAACTTACCCGATCCCACGGTCTCGATTGTGATATCTAATGGAATAAAAAGTAGAATTACATCTTGAACGTGAATATAGCTGGTTAAGAAATCAAGAACTCGCTTACCCAATCATCACCGGCAGTGCACTTTGCAACGGGCACCTTAAGTAGGTATCGAGTAGTCGTTAGTGGGTCTCGGATGAGTTAACCACCAGTCCTGACCCTGTTCCAGTAGTAAGTGAAGGAAGGATGATCGAGCTAGGAAGTTTTGAAGATCACAGGGCCGAGCGATACAAACTACATTGCAAGGGTACATAAATGTTCCAATGTGTTGATGACTGTTGCTTTTCAGGTATATAATTTTAAAAAGAACATCAAAGAGCGATTCCAGTCGAATCTGAGGTTGTTTTCCGCGTCACCGACGGACAGTGTCGATGGAGAAGACTCAAAAGGCTTCACCGGTCGTGAAGAACGACGCTACTCGCATTCACAGGTCTGAAGACAGAGTGAAAGAGAGAGCAATGACTCTATATAAAGGGGTATACAACTATAATAAATATATGTTAAAAGATTACCATTTTCTAAAACGTTCTTTTACACCAAGTCCAGTCAATCGAATCTATCGAATAATTGATCTATTCATAAGTGAACTTCGTAGAGTTTCGTATATATATATATATACATATATATATATATATATACGAAACTCAGTGCATCAAACATATATATATATATATATATACTGACTTGAGTTATTTGGAATGGGCAATTTGGCCTTGAAAGAACTTCTATAACAAATGCCATATGCATTAATTCATTTTAAGATAAAAATATAATAAGCTCTGCAGTACTAAATGTGTGTAACCTGCTTTGAGTAACATCTGCGTTATGATCTCTAATAATGCATAACCATTACATGTATATATTACACAACCTATGTGCGTAAAGAACGCTTATTAATAGGGGCTTCACTGCCCTAGTTATTAATTTGAAAGAAAAAACATTGTAACAGACTAGAACTAGACCAGCGTCCGCCGCCAACAACGCGGTAACGGCGGCAATTCTGATAGAATAGTAAGTTGATACTTATTGTGCGCTCAGTGTTAGATCGGCGCTCTTTTCGACTAATTCCAATGGCCGAGTGTTGGTATATGTATAGGGGCAGTTAGTAACGTCCATGTTTCTTACCCCGGGTCGTTGGATGGTGCTTGTAGGTGCAGGGCCCCGTGGCGTCCCCGCGTAGTCCTGCTTCGTTCTACCGTCATACGGTTTCGGCTCCTCCTATGGGCGAACTGGTCGATGCCGAACCCGTAACACTGGCCACAGACCTGTCAGTGAGCGTTGATAAAAGCGGCCGCCCGCCGCGTGAGATCCGAGAGTCCCGGGAGATCCGAGACAACAGCCGCGAATGTCCCCGTGGCGGTGATGGGTGCGTCGTCAAATGGGAATCTACAATGACGATGAATCAATTGGACTCGAGCAACAGCGCAGGAAGTCCTCCCGGTAGCAGTAACCCTTCATCACGTTCTAGCGCGAGTTCAGGCTATAGCAGCAACGGCAGTTCAGTAGAGGCTGGCACCCGTCACCCCGTGACGAGTCCACCTTCGCCTGCACCGCCGGTCCTGGCGCAAGCCTTGACCGGCTCGACTCCATGCACCAACGGTGCGCTAAACACATCGACCGGTCCAAACTCCACCGTCTCCACTGGCGTACCAATATTCGCGCTACACCCTAAACGCGCCTTCTACATTCCACTCACGATGGAATCAAGCCTGTTGACGCCATTCTTGCAAGCGGATGACGAAGCGGGCTCTCCCGTGCTACATCCAGTCAGCATTTCTGTTAACTTCAACCAACTCTACCGTAAAAATATTACAGCCACGCCGCAGGCGCCACCATGGATTTGCGTTCGCGCGGCTGAGCCCCGGTTGCCGCTGCTTTTGCCTAATGGACGCCTGTAGACCAATCATCTAGACTTGACCCCGCACTCATACGATACAATGAGGAGCAAAACTAGACACATTAAAAAGAAAACCATAAAAACAACCGCGAAAGTTGAACCGGAGACAAAGGAAGTAAATTTCAAAAAAAAACAAGAATAAAGGCATTGAGAAAAAACGAAAACAGTAGGGATCGAAGCAGCGACACCCGATCCCAGATACAATCGGAGGAGCAGCAGCAGCAGCAGCGAGGATAGCCAATATTCATGTTTATATTTTAGCTGATGATTGTTTATTTGAATTGATTTCAATTATTTAGCAAACAACAACATCGTATCAGATGCGACTGTGTGAGAACAGAAACGGTAACGACGACGCGTCTATTGCGTGTGGGCAGAACTTCGCTTTGTCTGTTCCTGATATAGTGGTCTGTGATTCTAATGATTACGGTTAATATTCGTTTATCGTGATGTTATGACAGCGATACGTTGGTAATTACGCTGACACATGGTATTTGCAGCAGCAAAAATCTATAGAGTTTTGTTAACGATCATGGGCAAAGATATAATCCGTATGTATGGCTATTGGAAAAAAGACGAATGTAGAGAAAGATAGTTCACGATACGAATTATTTCATTTTGTCCGTCGTCCAAGACCCAGTTGATTTGTTTGCATGTTTACGAAATGTTGAAAATAAAACCTACATATAGGATAGCGATCGAAAATTGCCGACATTGACACCCTGAGCACTGGTTTAGCACCGGGATTGCGAGCATTTGGCTTTAACGGTTGGCCGGTATCGAATATAAAATCGACAGGGAACTTAGGTTGATCAAATGCTGACGACGAATTATAAGTCTTCTAATATATATATATATATATATATATATATATAACGTAAAACGCGTTCATCGCGCTGCGTCAGAACGAACGTCGGATTTAATTGTGGCTAATAACACTGGTTCGTATTATAGCAACGGGTGCACAGCGCAAAACACACACTCACTGGCAACTTAAGTAAGTTAGCACCGTTGTCTGTTAGTATTTGATGGCAAAACAGCTGAAAACCTTCAGTGTGGAATTTCGACACGAAAAATTATTTGTATCCGTCGCTGTCGAATCAATGATATAAACCAGTACGGGCAACTCTCGGTAGCCTCGTAAAAATGATGCCGGCGCAGTCTTTGAAGATTCTGTGATTAAATGAGACCTCATTGTGATGACGAAAATTGTTATAGAGATGCTATCATGATGTTACGAAACATGTTGTTATGATACTTCATTACCACTGCTACGTTATTATAACTAATTAATTTACAGTATAATATTATTACCGTTATTATTAGTGTTACTACTATCCTTACTATTGTTAAACGGTGATGACAGCGTTAGAGGGAAGACAATTAAATTTTGCTTTAAATTCATAGCACGATCATAAACAAAAATCATTATACTGTAGTTAATAATGCTACCACTAGAGGGCTCTGTAATTATACACATAAATAAACACTCGTACATAACAGTAATAGGAAATATGTATGTTATATATACCAATGGATTTCAAGTCAAATGAAAAGCTACGATACGAATAATTACGTGAAGTAAACAGAGTGGATTAATTGTCAATTGATGGCGAAGATGATCACCAGAAGAAAGGTGTTGTATAGGAAGGAACAATGGAGGAGGCCGCATTTGTTCTTGTGTCGAAGCGGTGAGCGCTGATTCACTGGGATACTGAACCCCATCCAGTGAGAAAAAGGAACAGAACGAGTGTTGCAATAGGTGGAAGTAGACAAGTTAACGGCCAACGTTCGACTTATCGACGTGCTGTTGTTGAAGACGGAGTAGCATTGTAAAAGAGAAGCTTCAATTCGCAGTTGCAACAAGAACAGACAAAGGGAAATTTTAGAGAAACGTGAATCTTGATACATTGTTATTACATTACGTATACGATAATATTATTAAGAAATAATAATATTATTGTATAGTTAGGAATGACTGTAATAAGGGATGATGCGTTCGGCTGTACAGAAATCGATTTGCCCTGAAGCGTTCGTACGATAAGGACGACGATGTTATTTTATTAATTACTGATATTGTAAAAGCTAATTAATGATCATAGTAAGGAAATATTTTGGATTAGTATAAAGTAAAATATCGAACGCTTCCGCCGCGATAACGGCAGTAGCGTTATGGATCGAGGCGAAGACATTATGCGACTTAATGTTACCATACGAAGTCAAAAAGACACTCAAACACAGAAAAACCTCGAGGAAATCAATGTGGGTAATAATACACGGAGAAATAAATTGACTTTATAGTAACGGCATTACATGAAAAACCGAAGAATTTGAACAGACTAAAATAGTCAATTTATGGGCAGATCTATAAAAAGAAATAATAGAAAACGACTGGCCTGATAGACAAAAACTTTTTTTAGACGGAAGATACAGAAGATCCAGGCAGAAGATATAGGAGCCGATTTGAAAGGGAGCTGGCATCGTCCTGTCCGATTGTAGATTGCAGGCCTCTGGGTGTTCTTTGATCGTTGAGTCAATAGCGCGATTGAACCGAAGTGAGAACACTATATGTTAAAAGTTTCCTGTGAACACAGTTTTCTATTGAAGGAGGGAGAGACGTAAGCGACATGTAAAATAGGGCAGAGGGGAGAAAAGCGGCAGACAAACAAACCGTGGGGCTAACGATGTAGGAATAGGTAGGCTCGTCAACGTGTGTGACCAGACAAAACCAGAGGGGAAAAAGTCTAGCTGAGAAATAACAAAATAAAGAAACATAACTGAAAGTTTACTGGCAGATCCATTCCCTCTTAACAGAGAGGATCCTTGTGGTAATGCTAAACACGCTGAGACAGCATTCATACAAAACTTCTGAATGTCAATTGCGATAAAACTACACGGCCAAGTTTGTAGAATAAATGATGGATCAATAGAATTGATTAAAAAAAAGAAAAAAAAAAGATAAATTATATTCTTAAGATATTCTATGATAATGACTTGATTGATATTATCAAAGCTATATTTTCCGCCTATTTTGTAACCTGCGCCAGGTCGCCGGAAGTGTTAATCAACGCTGAACAAAAAAGGCTTCGGTTTGCATGGAACGCTCGCACCTACTGAAGATCATATTCATATATAAATGTTTGTACTACGGAAATTTCAAATTTTACTGTGGCCTTTTATTGGGGACGTCATTGTGTCTAAAATGCGAGTATGTGTTAGACCTAAGAGATAGGTTTTGCCAGTCCAAACTTTGCACTATAACTTACTATCCCTTCTTAATACCCTCCCTTGATCTATGGGAAGACAGATGATGAATAAACGTATCAGCGTATTGTCCACTCCCTTCCGCCTAGCATTTCTCACTAAAGAAGCCTTCAGACATAAGACGCTGCTCAATGTTCACAAATTAAACCCTACCACCCAAAACCTCTTTTAAAAACTACCCTTCTAAAAGATACACTTTGATACATACTGATATCTAAACACAGACTTTAGATGAATAGCGATGAATGAACTTACATGCAAAGATCCTCTCTAGGAAATGGTGGTAGTTTAATGGGACGAACTGCACACTGAATGCTTTTTCCAGGTGCATCTTAATCTGATTGCGCCATTTGTTAGGGTGGGCGAGCCTACTTTAATAGATCACATGATTACCGGCATAAGGAAACACTGCTACTTGTAGAAAAGGGAACCCAAGACACATATGAACAACAATATGATGTGAAGGAATAAGCTGACCAACCTCTCTGTTTTTGCCTTCAGAATACTACCTGCAGAATATTTTTTCTACCTTTTTTGCGGGATTGAAGCACCAGTTCCCAGTGCCGAAGGTCGGCTTTCGCTCAAGGATGACAGACAAAAATTATATATATATACGCGAAACAAGCAGTCCAGACCGACCTTGTGCTCGTCTACTACTCGTTCTTATTGTCGTTGTTGTTCCCTTTGAAACGGATGATCTTGGCCATTGAGCTTTCGATACGCACTGCACATGTAAACACCGCTTCAGTGTCTAAGGTCTATTTTTGTATATATACTGAGATATATGTATGTATATATATATACATATATATAAGTGAATAAGATGAATATATATATATATATAATTATATAGTACCTAATTTTGACCAGCCGGACAAAGCTTCTGAACACCCCGATCTTTATGGCGTTTTGTAATGACCGACGGAAGACCAATAGAAGACAAATATGAAGTAATTATGATAACGTTAAAGATGATGACGAAAGGTACATCCAAACACTCTCTGGGTCCGAAGGAGGTCTGAGGAAGGGCAGGCGAGAATAGAAACGATCGTTCAAAAACCGGGAAAATTTGTTATTAGTAAGTAAATAGTAAAAGCGCCAGTCAGGGGAGCAGTAAGACTTCTTATTATAAAAGAATCGAACGCCGACAAACATTTAAGTGACATCGGGAAGTCCATTAAGTTGATATATATATATATATATATATATATATATATATATAGGCACGGCGAATGGAAACAAAGTGAGCAACGGGGTCAAATAATGGCTTCAACAACGTTGACGAGAGAAAAGTGAAATTTACTAAGTAAGGATGAACGGTGAGGTGATCGTTTTATTCTCCGTGCCAGGTACGCGTTGGACAGGTCGTTAAGACTATACTGATATAATGTTTACTGAACTCTGCAGTAAATGGCGATGTTGAACGGGAACAGCAGCGGAAAAAAGATACAATAGGAAAAAAATGCTATGGAAACGCTACACACAGACAAAGCTACGCGGGAAACATGGCCGCGTACATATATACGCTCACTCAGAGATACAAACAGACAAGGATACAGCAGCTGACCCATGTTGAACACACAACTAAAAACAATATAAAAGAAACAAACGAATCGAGCCCTATGAGCTCAAGAAGTCATTGAACGCCGCTATTGTACATAAATAAAATACCAAGAATGAAGATTATATTGACGATGATAACAATAATGACAATAATAATTAATGATGATGACGATGAGGTACTCGGCAAAAAAATAGAAACATTTGTCGTTCTGCAAAAAAAAAAAAGCCAGTTTTCGATTTATCAGAAGACTGCCGTCTAATAACAATGGAGAAATAAAAAGTGCATCATTGTGAAAAAATTACTCTGCCGTTTGCTAATCTGACATATATGTGTATACGCAGACCTACATAGTATGCATAATTTAGGTCGATGCATATCAACGATAGTTGATCTTTTATTTATTATTTTTATCTGTTAATTTATGTAGACCTTGATCTTACCTTCCGGTTTCCCTATTGCGCGATAGATTATGTAATCTCGTTCAGTTTGTACCTCCTTGTAGGGCACTGCGGCTTCTTACGATGCGCCCTAGATCGATATCTATAAACCGGGCTTTTTTTAAACTTCAAACGTAAATTTATGCCAAAAATGTATTTCATCTTGATATTAAGAACGTTTGCACGACAGCTACAACTTTTAGTTACTTTACGCTTGGGGGATATCGTGTTTGTGTCGAAAGCCAATTAATTGATTTGATAAAATTTTTTGAAAGCGCCGTAAATAAATTTGGCTCTCACTTCATTAGCTGAATCAGATTTTTTGGCTTAACGATGCGGGTCGTGGCGTGGGGGACCAATTGCTGGTCGTCAGGTCTACTTGAAATTGTATGAAATAGATTAAGGTATCGACTATTTTGTTTGCAGCCCCCAACAATACGTAAATGTAACGTAAAAGCCTATAAAAATGTCTTTGAACTTATCGTTGAAAATGTGGCATTGAATATGCGAGTATATAATCAGCAGATGGTCAATCGTTCTTCGTCGACACGAGCCGTAATAACTTTGTCTGTGTAGTAAGTTTAGTTTTGCAATTAGATGGGATGGAGTATCAGTTCGTACGTATTTAATAGCCTGACTATAGTTCATTCTCACAATCTGACTTGCTTGATCTTACAAGTTGCTTGATGTTGTAGCCTATTCGTCGTATGAACTGAGACACTTTCTCTTTTCCAAAACTATTTAGTAAAGAACTATGGTCAGTCAGTAAGTTTACATTTATTGTTGAGTTTTCGCCTACTTTCAGCTGCAGATGAACTTCCGCTAAATCTATCCTTGAGAAACGGCTTAATAGTCGAAAATGGTGATCGGGCAGGACATCGTTTAAGCGTGTTACATAATCGGCGCAAAGGTTTAAATCTCTTGATTATTTCTAAATGACAACGACAATCGGTGTTGTCCGTTTCAAATAAATGATGGGACACCACAGTCTAACAGTCTTCAAAGTTCATATTCAATACGTGGAAGGAATAAAAACTAGGTATAACGTAAGTCGTATAGCTATATTGGAGCGTTTTCCAAGCCTAGGACAGAAAGCTGTCGGATGCTTCCGCTGTAGATACTGAACGAATTATCATGCAGCCCATCAGCACTGCTGGCCAGTTTAACTACACTTGAATTGGGTACCGGGTTACGCCCTTGAAAAGACACATTCTCATTTAGGACATTTTTGATTCTTAAAATACGAAACGGTCTCAACGGTGTATTCTCTAGAGCCGGAGATTTGTCGAGAAGTATCCTAGGTCTTGCGCATTGGCTGCCTTATACCGTAATGCGGACTTCATTCCTAAATTTCGACCTAAATTTGCCCAGACGTTGTTATCTATAATAGTGCCCTGACGAATCTGTAAGTTACAGTCGTTAAAAAAACCTAGATAGATTCTTTGATTGTTATTTGTCAACACTGCGACTTCAGTGTTATTTCTCTTACGTCGAGCTTTTCGGCTGACCCTGCTCGAGTATGGAAACTGAGATTCGAGACTCCATGTCCGTGTCTAGATTTTAGGCGTAATAAGTAAATGTTGTAAGCGAAAATGTTCAATGCTTAGTATTGCAATAGAGTATTGCACGTTTTGCAAACGTTTTTTTTTTATAGATGATTTGAGTAATTGGCACTACAGCCAGAACATGGAGATAGAGCGGTAAACACTTATATAGTTCATGTCTAGAAGTGCAAGCTCTAAAAGTTCTATAACGTGCACCGTTTTAGTTAATCTGGATCGGACTGACCTCATCGTTTCAGTGTGTAATTCTCTTGGGGTTGCGTTTGACCTATTCTCCGAAAATCCAAGCACACTTGTCTAGCATGCTCGTATTAAGGCTTATTTAGGCCGCATATAGAGATTAAACATTGGGCAATGTAGACGTTTCTGCAATCTCATAAAGTTGGTTGACCGTCCCCGTGTAAAAACATCTTTAAACTGTCGTTATTCTTTTGTGCCTACTATATAATTGTATGGACGACTTAAGAGGGATAAATTATGACCAAAAAGATTTTCGAGAGTAGCCCAAGTATTATTATAAAAGAAATCTGCAAGCTTTGCGGTAGCACGTGTGAAAAGAAGCGGTTGAAGGCGGCAGCGTATTTTTAGCTGTATCTAACAACGAGTCACCCGTTTTGGCTTAATTGCGTTAAGCCCACGGCCCTAAAACATATTATAGGACTATTCGCTACCAGTAAGGAAGCCGCGTTTCCACGAATGTGCCAAAAAAAAAAAAGCGGAAATCGCAGTCTGCTAACAAATTGACCCCGCTTCCTTTCTAAATGGAACAATAACGGACAATACCTAAAAGGAACTGAATAGGACAAGGCGGCATGTCGTAGCTTGATATACTGCAAGCGAGCCTATATGCAATGGTGGATTACTATAGGAGAGATTCTCTTTTTGACGAACGCGATGCAAAGCGCACAGAGATCGATATCACGCTGGCTGCGCTTCTTGCGCGCATTTTATCTACAAAAAGTCTATGCTGACAGTGGCTCTCGCGTTGATATAATAAAGACAGCTTCAAATTGAAGCCGTTTCAACATCTAAATTCAGTGGTTAATTTATTTAATCCCGGTCTCGTCTTAACGTCAAAATTTACCATATGTATAATCTATGTGTAGCAAAAATACCGTTAGGATGCATTTGTATTGTGCATAGATATTGCGATTGGCTTAAATATATGTCTGCATATCCTTGTCAACGTTATCTTTGTTTATTCTCACTCTTTTTTGTGTTAAGCGTGCATTCCCGTTTTTCTAGAACAGAAATGGCCAAGAATATGATTTTATTATTAAAACTAAGAAATAATAAATAGCCATTCCTTGCTTTAAATTCGTTAGATTTCTCTCTTCGCGCATGTACGAAATCGATGAAGACTTATAGGTCGGTGAAGGTACTCCATAATTAAAAATACAGCAAGGGCTGGTAATTCCAACAGTTCCATGCCTTCTCGAGTCAAAAACGTTCGGTGCTTTTTTTGGCTAATTAGTTCATGTCGCTAAATATCTCCTAGTCTTGATTCTGTGGACTTCGGCTATTTGACGAATTTCTGCATTGAACCTGGTAACCTTCGTTTCACCTCAGTTGAACGCTAATTCATTGTTATGCAAACAGAACAATGGACCAATACTTCTTCTGAAGTATTTGTTCAATTATTTCTCCGCCTTATCAAACAACTTTGAGGGTGCTTTATATTTCCACTTAGATGATCCAGGAAAACAAACATTCGTTACGAGTAATCTGTCTTTACTTTTACGATGCCTAAGGTATCAGTTGACCTTGTTTTTTCCGTGACGCTTAGCTAGTTTTCCGGCTTTTCAAACATATGGAAACCTCATACGTATTTCCGATAATTTCAAGTGACAGTAGAAAAGATACTGTCTAATTATTTGGATTAGTAACCGTAACTAGCTTGGCTAAGACGAGTTAGTCCGTCTCAAATAAGCTATCCTCAATCTTTACGATTTCAAAAATTGATTCAGAATGAAAAGTATTCATTATCTTCAAACTACTAACTTAGGATATAAAAATAACTTTTTATGTGAATAAAGACAAGCTGTGCCGAACTAAGATATTGTAGAGGTCACAGAACAGTACCTCCAACCTAAAATTTGCCTTGCAATATTTTCCTCAAATTTCATTTTTACAGTTATAGTTTTAAACACAGAAAGCATAAAAACAAATTAAATAAAATGCGTGTGATAAATAAAGGAATAAACAAAACCCAACGCCAGGCAGAACAGACTGGCTCATATGACCTACGATGTTTCGTAAAATTTAAATGGCTATGTCCATGTAACAGCTGACAGTAGTAGAAATCAGCTCATCTAAAAACGTATATTCTCACGCGCTAGCTGACCTGCTGCTGAAAGCTCTGGGCCAGCATAATCCAGCATCACAGGAGGTCCTGGGCTGGTACTAATGTTACTAAGAAAAGACAGAGTTAGAAGAGTTTAAAAACACAAAAAAAAGCCATTTAAAATACAGAAGAATAACAACTATTTATGATATACTGTAATATCTAGTAAAACAACATCAATGCCGGAAGGGCCTAGATGTACTCAAACTGAATAGGTAAAGATCATTGTACCGATAGCTGTGAAGCATTTTAGGCCGAAGGTTGGCCGAATATGGGAATGAGTACTATATAAAATACTAACGATGTAGAAAACCTGAAACTGTATTTAGTTGCACCACATAAACAGAAAACGAAAAGTTCTTTTTTTTTTTTTTTTTTTCGTAAATTCGTGCAGTGGTCACTTCAGCTTGTCGTCTGGCGTCTCGAGATGTTATACGAGAGGCCAATATTTCTTCTGATAATTATTCGAACTACGACGTTAATATCTATAGCGTTGTACGTATTACCGTCATGCTTTTTAACTCACTCTATTGCAGCTATAGCCACACAATGCTTCACACGTTTCTATATATACATATATACATATATACATTTGTTTGGCCCAAATAAATTACGGAACAGAAGCTTGGCTTTCCATCTTTCGAATAACCCTTCGAACAATGGAGCTTAACGCCCCATGTTAAGTACTACATTACTTTAATACCTACGCTTGAGATATGTATACATCCAGAAGAAATTTCGATGCTACTCTCTTTGTTGGCGATTTGTGCTCACCTTAACTTTTACAGCGACCCAGCATCAGAATGCCTAAGTATTTTCACAGTACTCTTTTAGTCTTTTTTATTAGACGCTCGTACGCCTATTTGTGTCAAATGATAGGACAAACGTTTAACATTGAATGGGACCCCCTAGAAAAACTTCAAGTCGCCAAATCCAGATGTTGTCAAGGTAAAGAAAGAGTAGAGTTCCAGTTTTGAGTAGTTGTACCGCTTAGCTAGGTAAACAACTCGTGTGCAATCCGATAAGCTGTGCTGGACAAATACACAAAACAAGTTTAAAAAGAGCACTGCTTGTTTTTGGGGCCACCAAAGCACAGGCACGGTGTGTATCCCACGTAATGGCAAAAGTATTTCACGTAAATTGAATATAGTTTTTTTTTTAATAACGTGTTTAATTAGTTTGTAGCTGAAGTCGGAACAGCATCGAAGAGCACCTTGGCTAAATTTCAATCATTCATTCAATTCATCAGTTCCTTAGCCGTGGGAAAATCATTATCAGGGCTACTTCTAAGGTATGTATATGCATAGTGTTATACCCCTAGCTCCATTTCTATAGGTGACTGAGGACATGTTTACTTCTTTGTCAAATGCTTTTCCTCTCTCGCCATACTACAAATGCATACCTAAAGATCGGTGCCATTCAGGTCAAACAGTTTTTTGTATATGCGCAGAGCAGATCTGTGAATATATATATATATATATATATATACATATATATATAAGAGAAAATCCTAGAATTGCGTCCTGCTAAGATTCGCAAATAGCTTTTTCCCACAATCATGGACCTTGGTTGATTCGGAAGTGAAGTGGACCATTGAAGTTCACTGATAGAATAATATGATATTGCTAAAGTGTATTGTATGGAGCGATAGCCGTAAGGGTTTCACTTAAAAGAACACCTGTGCCACTAACTTACTCTTCATAGTTGCAATCTATTCCGGCTGTCGAAGCTTTTATCGGTTGTTGACGGATGGTGGCATCTACGAATGTTAGCCACGCATACATATACTATTATAAAGAGTCTCGTTGTTTACAGAAAATCCGCACCCAATCGATCTTCAACCGCAGCGATCACTCCGGTCCACCGCAGAGACTATTTGTTTATTAGATACAAGTTTGATATGACATGAAGATCTCCGACGGGACAGTCTTAGCCTGTTCTTTTCGTAAATAGCCCAAACTATGTTGTTTCTCCATCGATCACGGTTCCTTTTCACCACTTGAAAAAGGTATAATTTGACGTCACGTTACATACGTTGTTTCAATGACGAAATATTGAGCCTTAGAACTTTTACGGACAACAGAGCGTCTTTTATTACAATTCATATATTCAGAAGATTTGCCCGTCCATTTTTGATTTATTGCAATGTGCCCCGCAAGCACGTGAGGTATAAAAAGAGGCAAAATGACGGAGCCATTAATTTTATTGCATTTGGCAAACAAATAGTGTCCCTAGGTAAGCAGGCGATACAGCATATGCCATTATAGGACTAAAGTAGCATGATGCTAACATTATACTCACCTGTACTAGTTTCAAAAAAGGAAAGGAGAACTTTCTCTGAGAATTGGAAATTTGTACTCTCGGCAAACTTGTAGGGTAAAAAGTTGTTCGAAAACTAAGTATAGCTAATTACGAGAACGAATCGCAATGTGACTTACCTCTAATGATTACGGTTATTCCAATTCGTAATTAACAATTTCGTCACCGCAAAACGTCAAAGAGATCGCTGACATTGGACTTTTTAAACGACTTCATTTATATAAGATTCTCATATAACTGGCTTTACAAGTCCGTTAGGCCGCAAGTCGTCTTTTTATGACGTGTCACATGTTAACAATAAGTTAAAACTTATCGGCACATCTCTGCCTAACAGAACAAAGGCTGTGGCGTTACCTCTGCAGCTTAAACTTGCCATCCATACTTTTTCTGCCTTCTTACCTGCCTCCGTCGCCAATATTTTGTCGTCCTTCTCTAGCATAGTATCTGATAGCATATGTGACTACATGAAGTGTCATGCTGTAGGTGTGGTCCTTGTTAGCGGTTGTCGTTACCTCATAGTGCCTTTTTATCGTTACAGAAAGTTTACAAAGCTATTCAGCGTAAGGATGGAGCCACACTGGTTTTTATGATTAGTTCGTGAAAGATAATCAGACAATAATAATTTTATACGATACGGATATGCGGATGTTACTTGTATATATCTACATTTTAATAAATAACAAACTGGCCCGTCTTGATGTTTCCTTTCAGTATCGTTTAGCAGTGTTAATTCTCTTTGTTACTTTGATAAAGAAGCCTTATTTGTGCCTAAGTTTCTCGTAGCACATGCGAAAATTACCTGCAAAAAACAAAAATAGAAAAATCAAAACTCCCCAGCTTTCGCAATTTCCTATTTCACCTGTTATAGCTTGGTACATAATACTACCAGGGGTAAAGTCACAGTAGATGGTGAACATCTTCTGAATAGGATTTAACCAGGATTGTTAGTAATTTTTGGCAACAATGGTCTTTTTCTGATGTCAGCAAACCCTTGACACAGATGATTTTGACCAAATGACCGGACTATAGACGCTGCACGCCCCACTTCCAGGCGGTTACAATGGTAACTATTTGCGACATTCGTCCTTTCTTTTTCTTGTTAGCAGTTGCACAGGCTTTGCTCTGGTCCAGTTGTTGTACAATAGAAATGGTCGAAATTCATAAAAAAACACACGCTTTTGTTTCGAAGCCTTTTGTCCGACACAACAGAAATGCGAGGAAAATACGCTTCGGAGCCACAGTTTCCGCCGTCGCCACTACGAAGCAACCGACGACAAACAACGAAATCGTTAATAGTAAGTACAAACAATGGAAACACGCATCTATAAACATAATTGCTTCACCCAACTGGCAGCGGAACTGCTAAGCGGAAACGTAATCCCTTTCAAAATGTCTGATAATGCCCTTTACTTTGCTAGCTATTTACTATAAACTGGACATAACCAAAGAAAATGGCTTGCTGCCTTTGGAGGAGACTCGACGATCAAATAATCGAGAACTTCGACTTCATCTCTTAATAGCGGAGCGTACTTAATGGATGTATCGGAGCATCCCGCTACCGTCGATTTATAGAAGAACCTATAGTCAAATTATCATTTATTCGAGATTCCTTTTTGCGCGGGTTCAGTACCGTCGATATAAATTGAGTTTTCCATTACCCATCCTCTTATCAAAATAACGACTTCTGTCCGATTCACAAATGGCAAAAGTTTATTTCAATAGATGATTAGATTTGTTGAAGCGACCTGTAATGCGCGCGCTGTTTTTATAGTCGACTGTTTTTTAGTGGTAGAGAAAAGCGAATCAAAGAATGACAGCTCCTCACTCATTTTCAACATCTCGCACAATACCGGGCAACACGCAGCTACAATAGCAGGTTTCTACTGTAAATTATTAGGGTTGACGAGAATCTGTGGCACAACGTCGATCTGAAGGTTAGAAAACAGCGGGTAGCTCCTGGAGGTAGACCCAAAGTTACGCCAGATCTCCATACGAAAAAGGGTTATGAGACTGGAAGAGTTTCATACACTTGGATATGCTTAGGAACAAGAGAACAGTCAACTAGTATTACGCCCGATTGTATCGAATAAACGATATTATCTACCGGTAAGAACCCGAACGACAAAATAAGGTCGGCCTTCCCCGTTGCGATGGCGAGCAGCATGTAGCAAATATTGTATAAATCGGTCCTGCATGAGATTTAGCGGGAAGCTTTTGCACCCACCACATTTTACAGAGCTCCGTCAAACGGAATAGCTCCGTTTTCAGTTACTGGCAAATAAAGCTCGCAACCATCTTAGAAAATAAAATCGTAAGTTCAAGATAAAAACGCTTCCTTCAACGATAAATCTGATTATTTCTGGCGTGAAGGAATAAATGATAAATAAATTGGTTGACAGGTAGAAGAAGTTTTTAGAGAATAACGACAAACACATAGATGATTGAGAAAATGCGAGTGGCGACTCTTTGTTAATTAAAAAAACGACGAGTTAAATAAAGAACGATTAATGTTTTAACCTCGTTTCGATTTTGACTTAATTTAAAGTTGCCTTTATTATTATTATTAATAAATTTACGATAATTCAGCAATATCTTATAGTTCGAATGCTGAGATAACGACTTGAGCGACGACAACATAACCAGCGTATTTGTGTGCATCGCCATTGCGTATCGATAAGCATGGAGCAGCACAAATGTCTGTTATGCTGTAATACAGAAATAAGCTATCACAGATGATAACGCTAATGTCATTTTTTTTCAGAAGTGCCCTTTTCTGTAGAATAGTATTCTCTAACAACTTCATACGTTTCTGGTTTTTGTCTGGGTTTAATTATGAATGCTATCGGGCTTGCCTATCTGATTTATACGACTTCTAAAACGAACCTTAACTCTGGCTTTCCGACTCTCTAGTCCGACGAACGCGTTGGGAAGGTGGCCATAAAATATAAAGCCTACATATGTAAATTATTTACAAACGATGTATTTTGTTCCTTCGCAGGCCAGCTGCGACCTATTACTGCCGCACGTTTGTGTACGCAACATCAACGTTTTTTTACGCATATTTGTTGCGCGCTCCTTATAGACCAAACACGTACATACACAATCAATGTAGATAAATTCTGTGGAAAAGTATAGTTTCTTGTAATCCTGTCTGTTTATTGTTTATCGCTAGCCACAGACCAAGTCAACTGTGGCCCGCAGCAAGAGAAATAATAGAAGGTACAAAATAACCATAGGTTCAAATACACGTTGGCGAATGATTTCTATTCACATTACTATTATGACGTAATTATAGGGGCCAATGAACTGGTTCCTGAAGCTGACGTTCGGGTTACCAGTTTGTCAGCGCGCACTTGGACGATTAGAGCGACTGGTGACTTTACGTTGCAGATCACGTAAGACGAACACATTAATCAAAACAGGATCTCGTCATACCACTTGATAAGCTATGTTACCCCCCCCCCCCCCCGTAACGCTTCTAGCTTGTTTCGATGAGATATTTTGTGTAATACAATCCTAATCCCGTGAGACGTTCGTCGCAATATACTGAACCATGGAGCGAAACATAATGATAGCTGCATATAGGATTGACTAGAAGTGTGGGAAATTTTAAGATGGAATAACCCAGAGCACTAAATCTGGCAGAGATCATCAGCTGATTTTTACAAGGTTTACCAGCCCATATTTGGTAATCATATTCAGATGAGTGAAAATCTTTTCCTGTGAAAGTCACCGGCAGAAGTCTTATTCGCGTCTGTTCAATCATCCCCTTTTTTGAGCAATTCATCGGGTTAAGCACAACAAGAAAAAATAATAACGATATTGAATAGTCTCGGTTCAATATGCGTTTAATTTGCAGACGCTTCACCTCGTTTTTTTCGTACCCAAACGTATTCTATATCTACCTAGGCAGGTATCTAGAAAAACACAGACCTTCACGGACTGCTAAACACACACAGGCCCATGCGTACATATTAAACTCAACACAGCAACAGAGAGTGAAGTAAAGACGAAAATGGCTGATTTTGCTACAGGCCGTGATTCCACATTGGCTGCGTTTCTGCCTCCCCGGCCGACCAAAGCAAGAACAGCCTAGGCAAATCTTCACTTTATTTCAATATGGCCATTTTTACAGGAATAAATCAACTGGCCGAAAAATCAAACAGCAGGGCTCGGCCGACAGGGAAAAGTTTGGACCATCAGACAGATATTTGAACGAAGTCCTTTAGCTGTTGAAGATTAGTAGATTCTCTCTTGCGCGGTAAAACTAGGGAGTAAGTGGCGTGGAAGAATAACGGCCTGACAGAAGGTGCATGTAGTAGCTCTGCTGTTAGACTGTTCGGTACTACAGCCTGTAATTGTACTAATGGTAACGATTGATATCGTGTTGCGATATCTGTCACTTTGCCTTTCCGCTAATAGTAAGAATGATTAGCCATCAATAGCTACACAAAAGTGTGGCTTTTTATGCATTTATGTAAATAGAAACCTTTAAATCACACTTGTGGTGCTATCTAAGCAATTCTAATGTAGTTCACCTTTGTATCGGCTTAGTTGCTTTATTGCTCTCCTTATATTGAACAGCTAGCAATATGAGTAGTCATATATAGAATAAGTTGATTGTAATATTATATAGCATTGAATCACAGTTACGACGAGTGGGTAAGGTAACATATACGCATCGTGGCGTATACGCGCCTTATAGTAGCTTACGATGATAGTGACGTTGATACGATGGTAAGAATCGATCGGTAACATTCAGTCTTTTCCAGTTGTTAACTGCGTGTCACTGGCCCGTCTATTAGGCGAATATCGCAAGGTGAACGCTACATTCACAGCCGACATACGCTTACCAACCTCTGTTGATACTTTACTTCTCGATTTCTCCGCATCTGATCTAGATGTTTTGTATCGTGTTGTTCGATCGAAGGGCGTTCGCAAATTAACCTCTTTTCGGCTTGTGGATAGGCCCACTGTATCCGTTTCGAAAGCCTGAGGTAACCTGGGGGCCGGTATTCGTTACATAGTCGTTATCATCGTCGTCGTTTTGGCCGTTTGGGTTTCCTTGTGCGAAGCAGCAATTTTCAAGCATGCCCGCTATGATACTCCAGTCAAAACCAAGCCGCATGCCATTCAGGACAAACTTTTCCGTGTAAAAGTCAAATAGGCGAAGGAACCTTAGGCCGACAAAGGCAAAACCTACTAAGATTAGAACACCGGGATTTGCGCACTCAGCGATCAGCGCGATAAAGTAATGGGCCCAGGCTGCAGCCGTTCCGATTAGCTGGATACGTGACACATGCACGCGAAGAGGTCGTACCACTGACTTCACTCTAGGACCAAGCATTGAACATAGATAATATGCATAGGTAAGGGCATCGACGAGGCACAAGATCACAACTCCTGGCACTCCATGTCCATCGGCACCATAGCGCAAGAACCACCAAACTGTCGAAACGCTGAAAAATCCGTTAAGAACGACGGCGTTCGTCACACGCTTCTCTTTTAGGTATGAAAGGAGGATAAGAGCATCAAACATGGACAGCATCTTGAGCACAAGGTAAAGCCACATCAGGTTGAGAATTGATGACGAAGCCGAGCTCGTCTCAAAAGATCGATGCTGGCACACAAATGATCTCCCGGAGCCTTGATACGCATTAAAAAGGAGTGCTGCCGCCAAGGCGTGGGAGACACACATTAACGCATTATAGGGTAAAACCAACGCTGAAATAGGCAGGCGCTTCTTGTGGTTACCCATCACCAACGGAACAGCTGTTGCAGCGATACTGTACAGAATTAGCGTAGCGGGCACAGCTATGTATCCTGTTGACCACCACTGGGCGGTTCGAGGGTCACGGTCTAGATGGACAATGTCATCAAGCCAATCTCTAACGGGAGACAGTTCCGCTGTATCTACCGCCATCATGATGAGTTAAAGAGACAAACAGATGAAAGACAGGTGATCAATTCGGATGAAAACGTACACTTTTCCGATACACACTGAATAATAAAAGGCTGGTTGATCGTACACACGACAACTGCAGCAGCAGTCCGGACAGTTCAGGTGACTTTTCCTTTGCTCTTGTTGGTTAGTTGCTGTTATGGCCCTGCAGCAGCACGCGGCCGATGGCTGGCAGCAGACGCTCAGCCGCTTCGGTTTGGGTCAACAGCACTTCGGTTTCCTTCGTGCTCTTCACTGGGTCACTCACCGCCAGCCGTGTCCGAAGCAAACGCCGGAGCGATGGCAGCACCGAGTGGCGTCCGGAGACGCTTGTGCGGTCGATCGGTCGGTCGGTCCTGTGAGCGATTCGTGAAGCGGTACGGCGAGCTAGCTATGGAGGAAGGTTTCGGCACATCACCGCTACCGCGGCCCTGCAGAGAGAGAGGGCAGAAAGCCAATGAAGCAACCAACCAAGCGTGGGCTTGCTGGCAACCAGACGACAGAAGACGCATCAGCCCCAAAAGAAGAATCTGTCGTGCCACTGTAGCGCATACGAAGTATAAGGAGCTTCGTCGAAAGCCCATAGCAAAAAAAGAGAGAGAGCGAGAGTGACGCAACGATTCCGATGGACACAATGTCCATATCGTTTGCTAGCCAGTCTCGATGAGCGACCCGGGGTGCGACAGGTACTGGAGAACAGGAACCCGATCCATACAACAAAACTAGATGATATACTACCATGCACAAAACTGATCACAGAACTAAGCCACGCTGGCGGGTTGAGCGCGCAGTTGAAACGATTAAATCTAGGACGAAAATGATATTACAGTAGATAAAGCAAACGCACCTCGCCGTCAAAATAACTGTTCTAATTCACCTAGTTAGCTCGCTAGCCAGGTTGAACATGGGACAGTTAGTACTCTTCTAATATTCGTGAAACTCTCGCCCTTGTGTCCGCAAAGATGGCCACCTTTCGATTCAGGGATCGATGAGATATAGACAGGTACGGTTTTCATCAGCTGTTTTTTTTAACTAACAACGAATGGTGTCAGCGTATCCGGAAAATGGCGGGATAAGATAGATTTATAAGGCAAAATAGAACCGTTGAGTCAAGTCTGGTGAAGACTATTAACCGAGGGGATGAGAATGAAGCGTCAGTTGTACGTAAATAAATAATCATTTAATTTTATGCAAATAAAAGAAACTTCGATGAAAAATAACACTGTCATTCTACGAAATGCCTGCGTAATGGACAATAACATAACATAATAATAACGTAGACAGTAACCCCATATATATTTTTGTAATATTCCATGATGTAGCCCAAACATGAAGGACTCAACTAAATCCAATAATAGTGCAGCAAGCTAAGTTTTTTTATTACTATAATAGATAGCCCTGGGAATTTTTTATTTAATTCTTGGATATGCATGCCGTCATTTATTTCACTGGCAACGTTGCAGAATAGACACCATCCAGTGTGGTTAATAAATCTATGCATTGCTTAAATAGTATGTTAGACAGTCGCATGGTCATACGTATGTTCTCCTAAATCGGCTACGAAAAAACTTGGCTAGTAGTTCCGGCGTAATCGCTAGTTACGACTTTGCAGTTTTTACTATATCGTCTTTGTCTGCTAACAGGAAAACGATTTCCGTAACTACAGCCTAATTACGCTTATCGTCGAATGCCCCCCAAATGTCGTAAAGAATATCTACTTTTTAGATTGGCTACCGATCTTATGGACGCTTTAGCTACCTTTAAAGACGGCAATAAACTCTTAGTTAAAAACATCGACACGTGCCTAGCCTTTAGCAGAAAAAAAAAGTGTTTTTTAAAAAAAAAACCGGGAAATTTTGGTAACGTAAACAGTTGGAGCACACATGTTTATTCACGAAAAAAAATAGCGAAGGCCGCCAGTCAAAGGTATGCATTTGTCGGCAGTAACACTTAAGTATAGTTTTCACTAGAACGCAATAATACGCTAGTTCTATAGAAGAGCGACTAGCTTGGATCATCTAACCGTCTCTGTTTTTCCGTTTGTTGGATCACTACAATAATATGCTGAGCCGAAAATGGCTTACAATTTTTTTGCAAGCGGTGCGTTCGAGCTTGCTGAATGACGGGGCCCAAAGGAGGCATTCGTGTGAACATCTAGCTTCAAACGAGAAGAATATCTAGAAAAAGGGAAGAGGTCTCAGTAGGAGACGATTCACCAATCGATTCAATTTTGCTGCTACATATTGCAATTAGCTTCGATCCTATCAAAGCCAAGATCTCCTTTCAACAATCTTCCAGAGATCTAGCTTGGACAGACGCATTGTTTGTGAGCTAGAGATACAAGCCACCCCATTCCAGGCTACAATTTCAAAGAACTACAATTTCAACGCATTAGAGATTTTGGCTCATATACTATCATCCTATGTTTTTGCCTCATACTAACATAGTTATACAAACGGATTCGAATTTCTCATTTAAACTATGAATGCCCAGCAGCATAAAATGTACTCAATTAGGGTCACCGACGGTTACCAGAAGATGTAATTTTACTAATAGCTGAACAGAAGATCCTATATTCAGAAACTTTTGCCTGGAACTTGTAATAAAAAGTTACTTCCGTCTGGTTTATGTTATTTAATTAGTTAGGTGAGTTAATTTGGATTTAAAAATGCAACTCGCTTTTATTAAAAGCTACAGTACAAATAGAGTTAACCAGTTTTATTAATTGGCCATTTTATATGGAGGATAATGAATGAAACCGATTATCTTACTTTTCACTGATAATAGAAGCAAGTTGATTTTTAAGCCAAATTTGACAAAGTTCCCCTTCGCAAATACTGAACCGGACCTGAGCAGTTTTATATTGAAAGCCGTACGTCCCTATCCGGATGACATAAAAATATAATCGTCTTGCCGAACGCCGTTTTTACAACGTTCAAGTTTTCTTAAGAATGATCATAAAAAGCATGCCATGCGTAAGGAATTTTACATTATACAGTAATTATTAATTAATACACTGACAGAAGACACATTTACACGCTTTTGCATAATTATCCTATGTACACGCTTCAAAATTTCGCGCATGAGACCTTCCACGGAATTGGAGGCTACTGAGTTCCAGTGAAAGAGTTTCAAACTGACGGAAATAACCAACAAACGAGAGCATGTCCACCAGATTCGTTAGGAACAAAGCGAACGTCAAACATGGCTGGAACGGCTGACGACAGCGCTAAGCGGAGAAGTATTTTTAGCGGAATCATACCTTTTGACATTTTGAAAGCAAGTACGACAATACGTATGCTGGGAACTTTATCCTCAGGGAGTAGTTTATCTGAGGTATAGAGACGGTTTCCACAGGCTCTGTTTTAATCAAACATTGATTTCGGAGCATCTCTCTAAACGATAAATCTATGAGATATTTTCAAATAATCATTTCTCTATATTGGAAGTGCGTAGCACAGCACCAGCGGCAGTAGTTGCCTATTAACAATATGGAGACCTTCACGAATCCCTTTGGCTTTTTTTCTGTGTCGCAATAATAGCATAGTATATGGGCATTCGTGCTTTCAAGCGAGTCCGCCATTTAATCGTTCCCTGAAAATTTATTCCGAAACGTTCGATAATCTAGAATAACAGAAGCCTAGACCTAGTAACCGTTTTCACTTACATATGGATACCTCTATGAAGCAAACTGAAGAATGCAAGTCCCGTCTTATTGCCGTCAACAACAAGAGGAACTGTTCTGAAAGTTCCAATAGCCTCAAGCGCAATGCGTCATCATTGACGACCGAAGTACGCGCGATGCGCAAAAGTATTGAAGTGCCATCTGTGTAATCGCTGATTTCACAAATGCCACCCGTTTAGATTTTTTCGAGAATGTAGTTTACAAAGATTGATAAACATGCAATAGCCAGAATTGAATTTTAAGGTATTTTGGGGTTGACTCCCCAACCTGCTACTCAGGAAGATCACCATTAACCGCCTCCCGTTTTCCAGTATGACCTGACCAGTCAAAAATATTCGTTGTGCCCTCAAGACACTTTGACATTTGCAGCAAGTGACTTAGCTAGTTGAAAATAGACGCGACATCTAGAAACATGCCGGATTTCAATCGCGTTAGTGACTTCCCGCTAAGGCGTGCCAGTACCTTGTTCATCGCCCGCGGCTTCCAAATTGACTAAGCAAATAAAATTCCGCGCTTTTAAGATGTCTGTTAAGTATATTAAGAATCAGCTTCTAGAAAACTTTAGACAAATAACTGACCAAACATGTTGCACGATATTCAGCAGCTTGCGTAGGTACCCCTTTGCTGTTGAACAAAGGAATAATCTTTGCGTCCTTCACTCTAGTGGGAAGGGATCATGTGTCAATGGATACATTAACTATACTGCCCAAATGTCAGCTTAAATGTCGAGGAAAGCAACAGCGGTAGACTCGATTGTTACAGGGTGTCTCTTAATCTCGTCAGCAATAGGTTGAGGACTTTACAGCTGATATCTAGAATCAAACATAGATGATAAAACCGTTCGGATTTTCTTCTAGCACAGACTACTCAAAAAAATGTCCATAGTTAGGAAATATCATTTTTTAGCATCGTAGGCGTAACGTAATAACGTACTTCTGCGGGCTGCTGGGTTATTCTATACGTCTGAAGAGTGCTGGAATAAGCTGTCTTGAATTCTAGAGTGCACATTTTTAATCATCCATATAATTCGTTGAATTTGCGTTTAAGTCGCCAAACTGTAACCATTAATTTGAATTACGAGCTGAACTTTTATCTTCGGCCACAGCAAACCTCTAATTTGTTCATAATAAAGCTAATTTAAGAAAGCTTAAAAAGTCAAACCAATATCAACTGCACAATAGAGTTGGAACCGGTTAAAATTATGCACCCGACTTGTAAATCGGTCTATAGGGAGCCTATCATGCACTTATGTAATAATTGGTTTTCTAAACGATCTGATCTCAAGCAGCGCTGGACTTTCTCCAACCATAATGACGACGAAGACTAATGAAAGAATGATTAGGAGAAGTGGTACCAACTAAACCACAGAAACCACGCGCAGAGAAAACCTATCACAATTTGTTAAAGCTACTTGATCAATCCATGTTTTCAAAGACGAGCTAGTAGTTTTGGTCATAACATGACATGAATTTTTACAAAAAAATAGCGCTAATTAACATTCACAACAAATTCTACCAATTTACTGAAGCGAGACTAAATAAGCAACAACGAATCGAATAATTTCTCACGGCTTTATTAGATACTCAAGTTCTTCCGTTCTTTGAGCGATGCTATCTTGCTGGTCCTCAAGATAATAGTCAATGCCCCGTTTAGCCATTGTAATTATGTTCCGTATCGTCATCCTCAAAGATTCTTCTAGACGACGCTTCTCCTCGGTTGACACGCGGCTTGCTAATTTCTGCAACTGGGACCACACATTGTGACAGTTTCCGATAATCTGCAATGTCGTATTAGCGTCTTTGTCCCAATTTTTTTTCTGCGTATAGCAACGCAAGCTTTTCTGATAGCACGAAACCATTTTATGTGCGTGATCTGACCAGCTCATGCCTTCGCGCGGCTTACTCTCAAAATACAGATCGCCATAAGCTGCCCAGAGTTCAGCGTCATTCGTCACTCCGGTTGTTGCCCTACCGAACAGCTCAAATAGTTTAGGACGCAAGTATGCAGACGCGGGTTTACCGTCGAAGTCTTTTATGTCCTCCTTAACGACCTGCACTAGAAGGTGCGCAATTTTCGGATCGGAATGCTTCTGTTTGATGTCAATAAGACGGTGCCAACTTTTGATAACCTCATCAAATGCACCCACATCCATCGATACAAGAAGGTAATTTTCCCAAATCCGCCAGTCTTCATAGTTGCACTTTATCGACTCCTGAAAGTAATAAAATCGTAATTTTGACTGAGCGTCCTAATTTTGGGTTTAATTATATATAGAACCTCCCTGCAGAAAAACATATATGATTAAAGTATACTTAATTTTCCTATGTAAATGTAAAAATAAGTTAAATAATCGTATAATAATATTTTGTTACTTGTGCTTGACGTTCGTAAGTTGCATGAGTTTGCCGTCCCACGCCCGTTGGAGGGTTGACACAGAGACGTGATACCTACGTGTTAGCATATCTTGTTTAAAGTACGCTTCTAATTGCATAGTCTACTAACCTGCAAAACCTTGTACGCCTTTTTTTTCTCACCGAGCGAAATGTAAGCCTTGGCCATGTTATTCCACGCTTCGAAGTTATCACTGTCAATATTAACCACATGTTTGTAGGCTTGTACGCATTTTTCAAAACGTCCCGTTTCCATGTACGCAAATGCTAGTTGTTGCCACGTGCGCTGATGTAATCGATTAAGTTCGAGTGATTCTTCAAATTGTGGAATGGCATATTCATATTCTTTGCGCTGGAAATGGTAAGAGCCCCAAGATCGTTTAGCTCTGGCATTTCTTTCCCCCGAAAGCTTCCAAGCCATTTGGTAATTCAGAGGATCACCAGTAACATCGCCAAGAAGGCAATACAGATAAGGTGTCTCTTCGTCCTGAAGCAATTTTGTAATAATAGCTTTCGCACGGTCGTTTCTTTGCAATCTTTGATAGCATTCAACGACCTCCTCCCACAGCTCCAGTCGAAGGTAGATGTCTAAGGCAGACTTCGTGAGTCCTAATGAAATGTACCCATTTGCAAGACTCCTTTCTAGCTTCCACGTAGTGGGAAACTTCAACAGAAAGAACATATGACTTCTCAACCCAAATGCTGGACTTCCGTTTGAAACCGAGTTCACAAGCGTCTGATACTGCGACAGGGCGCGTTCTACCTTTCGGCTTTTCATGCATTCTAGAACCGACCTTTGAAATAGCGCGCTGAATTGTATTGTCCATAGTTTTGGTTGAGAAAGAACTCTATCTAAATAAACCATTACTTCTTCATCGAGCAACTCCTCGGGGGCATTCAAGCGTTTTTTAAGCATTGACATAGCTAGAATAAGAGCCTGCTCACTACACGATAAAGTACAGTCATTCTGTTCTTCGTCGAATTTCGTACGGTCCATAACGGTATCATCTTGCAAGGCAACGTCGATTGGCAAATTGTTTTCGGCGTACGAAGTTGTTGAAATTGGTTTGTCAAGTGGCTTAGTCCGCTGAATTTTGAGCACTAGTTGCGCAATAGAATTTGTTTGAAAATGAGTTCTAGTACCGAGAGCTCCACCTAGTTCAGCCTTTAGACCCATCCTTTCTGAAGCATTCATGAGGAGCTCTTCAGTTGTGGCAATTTGGAAAAACTCAAGATTTGCCATAGCACTTTCAAGACGAATTTCCGTCCATAGTTCGGGATAATTCTCAAAAGTGCTCTTCTCCAGTTCAGTAGTGCTTTCTTTGACGATTTCCTGTAATGAGCCGACACGCTCAGAAAGTATCCGTTGGTGGATAACAGCGTATCGCTGTCTCCATACGTGGAAAGTAGCTAACCTAAGCTTGGCTGCAAATTCCACCAAAATTACTCTAGCTATAAACAATTCCACCGGTGCCTTGACTAAATGGTACGCGTCCTCCCCATCGATACTCAAACACGACACCTGCTTTGAACTTGGAAACAGTGTGGAAGTAATCTCCTCGGTGTTGATTGGCCCAATAAAGTTCTGCTGAATGAAGTAAAAGAGAAAAGCCACAGCTGATGAGAGTAGCCGAACAGCGGCATTCTCCAGTTTCGGAATAATCTCCTGTAACTGTTTAGAGAAACCTTGCAGGTTATCATGACGAAAGATGGAGAACCACGGAAGTTGAAATAATTGCTGAAATTTTCCCTCGCGCAACAACGAAACGACAGTATTAAATTCTTCGTTGGCTGTTGATCTCTCTTCGTGAAGACACAGGAGACAGATCTCCTCGGGCTGAATTGTCTTTACAGGTTTGCACATTTCTTTGTATACCCAATGAAACTTAGGAAATATACAAGAACGAAAGAATATGTGTTCACAAAGCACTGAACATTGGTGAACGCGAGAAAATACTCATCAGTTTTGTCAAACACGTGTGTTGTTCGTGCTGCAATGGGAGAGGGTAACAAGAGACAACATCAAATACGACCGACGGTAAACATGTATGTGTGTAAGCTCCGAAGGCAAGTCTAAACAACCAATAATTGTCTTTTTGCAATCGTTAATTTGAAAAGTAGCAAATCATTCACGTATACAGGTTTTACTTAAATAACTGATTTTTAGTCTAGATTTACTTCAACGGAAATTTTTGACTGCTGTCTCGCGCCAATTTCAAATAATCTGTTTTGTAAATAAAATACTCTGTGTTTGGGGCCCGTTAATATGCGATTTACGAATTACAGCCAAAACCCGTTATTAAAGTGTCCCATAGAAGATTTTTTGTAAGCTGGAATAAAAAAAACGAGTTTGAACATAGTTCGTAGAAGCCGTATGTTCTCGAGGTTGACAAAAAGCCAGCGACCTTGCATTTACATGAAAATGTTTTTGATGCGATGATCTACCGGAAGTAAGTTTAAACAAAGCTTTAAATTAGACGTGAAATGAATATCACGGTTTGACTATCCTTTTGAAATGTCTAAAGTCATCGAATGCGTCAACAAAGGTAATACACATCTTCTGGTTCAATTTTTCCACAGCAAGGTATTTTTCACCAAACTGAATATATTTGCCATTTCGTGTCAGTATAAATTTATGCCCGCATTATCCATTTATTGTACTACAAAGCATTATTTGTTAGATCTTAACAGGATGTAAATTTGCCCCAGGACGCCTCACTTCTGTTTACAAATATAATGACGTTTACAAGACCGCCAGCGTAGGTACCAATGTTTGAAATATACGTGTATCATATGTTTTATCAGACGTGCTACTGTTGTGTGAACAGAATTCCAAGGAAATAGAAAAACCCAGTTGTTCTGATTGAAAACGTTAGAGGACGTCACCTATACTGAAAACGGACGACATCGTAATGAAATGAATTAAAACATAGGTATAGATACTTTCAGATATGTTTTAGCCATGGCAGTAATAGCTTTAAGTGATTCAGTTTTAAACTATACACAGTATTTTTCAGCTAATTTCATTTTGTTTAACCTGAGTGAAAGCAATCTACTCTCAATTATCTCTTTTCTAACACTGGTACAGAACTCTACCTCTGGTGTACCGTCTCGGCAGCCGAGTGAATTATTTAAACTATTTCAGATGAAAATCGTTACGTGGAATATTAATGGATTGCGCACTTTTAAAGGGTTCCTTAGAGAAACACTGGACGCTTTTAAGGCCGAGGTTATATGTTTCCAGGAAACTAGAACAAACAGTAAGTACTAAGCGGGCTGGTAGTCTTTACGGATTTTTTAACAGTTAAATCTTTGTCATTGTTCTATTTCGTTTGACTAAAGGAACAGAAATTGGACTCACAACTTTCATGATATTTCTGCGTAAACTTTAGGATCTACTTTGGAATCCGACCTGGCGTGTGTTTCCGGCTATAATTCGTATTTCGCTTTCCCGCGTGCCTTAACCGGTTACTCAGGGGTTGCCACGTTTTCATCGGATAAATTGCGACCCTTCGCTGTTAATGAGCTTCTACAAAGGTTTAAGAACATGCACTATATACTAGCAGAGGTTTAGCATTATTTAAACTGATCTCTCGTAATAAGGGTCTACGGATCGAAGCTATGTATATATGTACAAACATACCAATCAAATTATGAGAATGAAAGTTGTAACAGTGCAATAGAACACGACCATGCACATACCATAATAATTAATTAGCCTCATATTTCTACTGCATATTAGTAGGCATTCTTCATTTTTATTGTATCTATTTTATTTTATATCGGTATACTATAATACTAAACGTAATAAAAATGCATTTAACGTTTTTCTCCGAAGGTGTACCGATGAAGGAATCGAAGCAATGGACATGCTCATGGACGTTCCTCGTTCGATGGGGGACGACGACCCAACAAGTTTTATCGATCCCAAAGAGATCGCTAATATTGACTCTGAAGGACGTTGTATTGCCTTGCTCTATAAGTTCTCGTGAGTCCACTGCTCTGTTATGAAAACTGCTGTACACAGTAGTTACAAGCGCCACTGCTATGTATCTTGTGACACGTTTAACTATCCACACAATTAGAAAATGCAATAATAACAAGATAAACAACAACAATGCTCTTTCTAATTATAAAATAGTGGTTTTGATGCTATTTAACAATTGAAAGCAGCGAATAAGTACATATATAATATTACACTAATTGTTGTGTTTGGTACTATTGTTATCTTTATATTGCATATTATATCATATCGTATTCTTATGCTATAATGATCTTTTCAGAGATAAAAATGGCGGCTTGCATTCTCTTGTCATATTTAATCTCTACTGCCCCCGAAATGATCCAGATAGGCCGGAACGAGCTGAATTTAAGCGTAACTTTAATGCCATGTTGGAACACCAGGCGCGAAATCTTGTGACAAAAGGATACCATGTCATACTTGCTGGAGACATGAACATTTCGCATAAGAGAATCGACAACTGTGATCCTTCTGAAGAATTTGAGTCGGCTCCAGAACGGATCTGGATGAGTAAGCTACTCGATAGATCTCAGAGTGAGTGTCATAAATGGATAAAAACATACGGATATCATAGGTTTTTAGTGTCCAATATGAATTAAAATAGTACCAAAATTATTTAAAGCAGTATCAAATTGTGGAATGACTACTTTAATACTTTCGGCCATTGATCATAAGAAATAGAATAGGCTTACCTCTTGCCCAGCGAACTGAATAGAAAAAATTGTCACTCCAGTTACCGAATCGTAGAAAGTTGGCACTGAACATGCGTATATCAATGTCGATATACCATGCCATACCATGTTAACGCGTGCATAATTCTAGAATAGTATCATTCGCCAATAACATCTACCTAGTGTATTTCTATCAAATTTCAGGTGTTCATTTTGTGGATGTATTCCGCCATTTCCATCCTTTTGAAACAGAACAGTACACATGCTGGAATTCGCAGAAATCTGCCAGAGTGACAAATTTCGGCACCCGAATCGATTACATCATCTCGGACGCGGAATTAATAAAATATTTCACTAGCTGTGATATTCATGCAGATATCACAGGATCAGATCATTGTCCCGTGTCTGCCGTATTAAATATAAATCTAGTGTCGGCAGAAAAAGTTCCTAAAAAATGTACGCGTTTCTGGCCAGAGTTTTCAGGCATACAAACATCCCTTAAAGTATTTCTCGTAAAGACTAGTCCCACACAATCGCTGAACTCGGTTAAGAACGGAGCACTCCGCAAGCGACCAGCTGAAACTCAGTCAAAATTAAATGCATTTTTTGTAAAAAAGTATAAGCATTCTCTCGATGATCAGAAAGCTGGTGTTGAAATTAATAGCGCCGATGCAGGTAGTCAAGCTGTATTTTTAAATACATCAAACGAAGCACACAAGCAAGAATTAGAGACAACCTCTAAAACGGTTCAACGTAAAGCACAACTGAACCCTAGTTGGAAAAATATTCTTAAAGGACCACCTTCAGCTCCGACATGCTCTGGCCATGGCGAAACTTCCGTTATGCGAATTGTTAAAAAGGATGGGCCCAATAAAGGGCGAAAGTTTTTTTGTTGTGCTAGGCCGGAAGGAGCTGCTAGCAATAAGGAAGCTAGATGCCAATTCTTTGTTTGGATATAGGCTCTGAAGTTATTGAGCATTTGTTGACATTTATTCAAGTCATTCAGAAATACTCAACAATTGAGATCTAAAAAAATAAGTAACAAAAAACGCATATGACTATCCTAGGTCCCAAAGGTCACTTGTCGGGAGAGTTTTACCATAGACCAATACTAGACTGCGGTGATAGACCTAAACGCTAATGAATTGAACTTTGAATTAGTTAAACATACGCATGCTATATGTAATGTCAGTTAAGTTATATATATAGTCAATAAAGTTTTTCTATTAAACACATTTAATAGATGGAATAGTCGAAACGGGCAAAAAATGCTGCATTACTGAATAATAGGATTTCTGAATAATAGGAAGGAATAACTACGGCACCTTAAATTTAATGGCAAACTGATCATCCATTGGAAAGTCTTCCACTGCTACCTACAAAGATCTTTCGCGAGCTGTCACATTGTACACAGCATGTATGCCTCATATGTACCTATATTGACGATCTGCGTGCACTTTTTGACAGTGGCTTCATGACTAGCCAATAGTGCTTTTGAAGACTTCTTTAGATTCACGTCTTTTAGCTAGTAATGAAAGGTAACGCTGCAGTTAGTTTAAGTAAAAATTTATTTCACTATACTTCCTTTGCCTTTGAATTGGACGTATGAGAGAACTAATGACTTCTTACGTCTGCGCAGTATAGTGTCAGTCCAACTATGATGTGTGTTACCGTTAGCACAAAAGCTGGTCAAGTTAGCTAGAGTTTAAGGCATATTTAAATATCTTTGATTACTTCCTCAACCTCTGCCTTGGTAAACATGTGGAATCCCTTTTCTTTCGTTACGGTGGCTACCTCAACGTTAACAGAGCTCAACTTCTCCTCCATCACCTGCTTCAAGATAACTAACGTCTCCTTGAGAGCATCTTTAAGTGTCATCGATTTGTGATATTTCTCTTGGAGAGCCTGCTGCGCTCCCTCAGATCCCGACCCGATGGCCTTAGCAAGGAATTCGACATACGTTCCAGAAGGATCCATATGGAAACTGAAAATAATGAGCAATCGTTAGCTTACAAAACCCTCGTATACATCTGAAGCCGTGTGAAGTAAGAACCCATGCGGACAGACAACGGTTCATAGAACTAAATATACTTAGAATGTCGAAGCTTCTTTTCCAAAATTAAACAGACATAAGGGGCATTATTGAAGGTAGAAATACAAGAGGGCTACACGAATCTCATATGAACAAAAGGTTACCGATGACGCCGTTACTAGACAGAACAGGCTGGATCCAATGCGCTTCATCCAAAATTACAAAGGCCTCTTGCAAAAGCTGACCCAAATTATATGACAAAAACTTGGAAAGAGGCATATTTGTCTCGTCCTAGACACTAACTATCTAATATAATGCCGACTTTACGAAATTAAGAACATGTGCTTAAATAGATGATGCGCCATGAATTTAACCACAAGTATCAAGAAACCAAGATTCATTTCAACCATAACCCTTTTATTGTGTGGAGTCGGATACGTAGATTTGTGCCTCGAACAAACGTTGAATAAATCTCAGTTGCGATGTAGAACATTAACACGAAGTGCTTTTCCAAAAATGCCAAATACACTATAGTTTTTGTGTTACCGTTCTTTAGAACAATGATATGCGTTACCTTGATATGACAGCTGAATTTCTGTAAGCAAAACATTAAGTCTATATTGGCCTCTACCTGGTTTTTGTCAGCCTTTCTTTTAGATTACAGCAGTAACACTCTTTATTTATCATTGCTGAACCATATACCTATAGGCCACAGCGCTGCAGAATACTATCGAAGATTGGTGAAGACGTACACGAGGAGACCTTAAGCGAGAGCACAGTATGCGAATGGCGCAAATACTTCAAGAACGGAGATCGTAATGCTGAAGACCACGGGAAGAGTAGTCATATGTAGGGATCCGAAAACAAAAATATTGGCACAATTGAGTAGACTTTCACAAAAGCAGAATTTGGGGTCCGAAAGCTTTATTGGCCAAGATTTGCATTTTAGATGAACATGTTATAGAATTACAATCCAAATACCGAAGAGGCGGAAACTGGGTAAAAAATAAGTTTCTACTGAATTGACTACAGATCAGTTGGAAATCCGTGTTGTGTATTCTTCGTGTAATTTGGGGAACATTAATTAGCAAAAGACTCGTTTGGAACGTACATTCGCCGTTCAATTTTTACCGCCTATCGGAAAGGGGCCAGGCGAAAAAGTTGTATCGTTTGGAGAGAAGTTGAGTTCCGTGGCAGTGTCGAGTAGGTTCCGACGTAAAGTGATGTTAAAATTTGCTATGAACGTCTACTACTATGAGACACTCGCCAAAAATGAAACAATAGGTGCAGCCCGCTATCTTGAGTTCTTTAAGAGATTCGTGGACCGTGAGCACAACACCTCAAAGCACGCAGTCTGGTTACTCGATGACAATGCCAGACCTAATCGCCATTCCTTAATTACTAAACAAACTAATCATTAAGCAAAGGAATCTAATCTAAGTCTGTGTGATCATAAGGTTTTCCGTGCTCACAAAGGGATGAGTTAAGGGTAAGAATATCCCACTGTCGATTTACTTTAAGCAGCCATAGATAGAGAAACTACATTGGAACAAGAATGGCATGTACATAATTATCCAGAAATTACCAGAGCGCCGGGACAAGTGTGGAAAAATAAACGGAAGTACCTCTAAGATAATAAAAATTATAGTTAACTAATTGATTCAAGAGTTATTTCAAAGTTTTCGGGAATCACTTGTATCGACCTAATACTAATCATTAGGCGGTTATACGTACAGCTGAGGTCCTTTGTTTGCATCGATTCCTGCAAACAAAATAGCCACTCCAAACGGTCGCGACATCGCGGCTCCATCATCATTATCGCTATCGCCAAATTTAATAGCCAAATTAGAAACCGCCTGAGCACAGGATTCAACGTGCATTTTTTCATTGTATAGGAACCAGTGGTTCTGAGCCTCGACACGGGCGCGATCGATCAAGGTGCGCGAGTCGGCCATCAGTCCGGAGACGGCGCATCCGATATGATTATCAATTTCGACAATTTTTTCGATTGTCGTGCTTTCCATGAGTGGCGACGTAACACGTTTTTCGACGGCTAGTACGCACCCTTCTGATGTCTGGATACCGATAGCTGTTGAACCCAACTACAGGTCATAGATATGCACATTTGAGAATCACACGTTATTAGAACTAAAAAATTAATAAAAGAAAAATTTAATGATTTGCTTTCTTTGTACGCATTATGTAAAAAAAACGATCTATATGCAATCATTAGCAATCTGTATGCATGCACTACTTTACACATTACACACTTAACCGCACAATATATTAGTAATGCACGTTGTTTACCTTAATTGCCTCAATGGCATATTCAACTTGGAACAGACGGCCCTCCGGGGAGAACGTATTTACTCCTCGATCATACTCACTACGTGACATAAACATCTGTCAAAAAGGGAGATGATATAAGGGAGGTGATTTTACCCGCTTTGCACAATGCGAGCAATGCAATCTGCCTGTTATATTTTATGCTTACTCAACAAAGAAAAATCGTTAGTGGTGCCCAGATAAACATTTTTATACTTTTTATTGTATTCCAATAATAACTTTATTTAAATATAACACACGTCTGCGTGAAAGTACGTAACATCAACGCATTAAACTACATCATCCATAAACAGCTCTTTATTCTAAATTCACTCGTTCGTATCATCCGTTCTTAAATATATCACTATACTATATAATAAAACTAGAGCTATAATAAATAATACAGTATTTGGAGTAATACTGTCTATTTCTCTATAGTTTATTTAGCAGTAAGCCCTTCTGTATTAAACTGACAATTCGCTCTTAATCAAGATATTTACTCCTAAAGTATAATTCTTTGATATATAAATATATTGACTTATGACTGCTTCATGCAGTACGTGCTCAAGATGTGCACTCAAGCATACGTCATTATTTTGTGGAAATTACATACGAACCTTTAGATCTTCGTAAGCACGACCGGGAAACGAAAAACAAACACCCACACACACACCAGAATTCAACTATGCTACTGAGTGAATTTGCACAATTCAATCTAATAATAAACAATGAGGCCTGTGATCCGCATCTGGATGAACGCATCAGCCGATTGTTCACATATCAGTTGGAGGGAAATTTGAACTGTGTGGCCGACAGAGAACTACTTCATACAGCCTTTCACTTGACTCAATCAACTCGAGTCACTTCAACTAACAAGATGAAGTTTTGCTCGTGTAATAAAAGTTACGTTGTACGCGCAAGACTATTTTCCCATATGTGCAACCGTTAAATATAAAAGCACATAAAGCTGAACACATTAAGTTACATATGCGGTTGTACATTCTAGACCATTTGCGTCTTTTTTCATTGTTTTCGTTGTAAATATGATAATAACGGAAGCGTTTTGCAAAAAAAAAGTATAATAACTCACTTGGGTTACGTCCTTCTAGTTTGTTTCAGTTACGGTATTTCTTAACTATTATTTTTTATACAACGCCTTCCAATATTTTGGAGATGTACACCCTCAAGTAGTGAGGTGACGTATACACTGACTATACTGATATATTAATTAAGTTCTATAATTTTCCTAATTGTAAAGGATCATCTTAGAGAACCAAGTCGAAGTTTTTACTCTAAAGAAAACTTACTAGATTAATTTTATTTCGGCTACGCTAATACAATACAAGTTAACTTATCTTCTTTCGAATTCTAAAATACGCATGATACCAAAGATCAAAGAAAACTCAAGCCAGAGCCTTCTGTAAGTCAGAGTCGCCTATTATATATAGTTAAAGCAGAACTTGATGTTGAAACAAAATCTGTTTCTATTCAAAAACTCTGTACAGAAATTGTTTTGTACTTTACGGCCAAAGTGATTCCGGCTACTGCTGCTCGACTCCGTTATTCTTTCCAGTGGGCATTAGTAGCTGGAATAGATTTTCAAAATTTCCTTTGCATAGGAATCGTTCTTCTGAATGCTTATATCTCGTCGTTATTCCTTGACACTTAGAACATCTGTCTTAAGATAATTATCCCTTTCTGTATGTTGATATATCGCATCTTATAACAGAATTATATTTTGACTAATTAGCACGCTGCTATGATTTCGCATGGCCATATATAGTTATTGCCAAACATTCTTGTTAAGTAACGGAGCAGGCATCAGACGGGAGATTAATTATACGTCCTTATTATATGTCCTTGTACTCGAAGAAATGAAGATTTCGTTTTTTCTTTATCTAATGTTTTTTATGGTGATGCCTTGCTTGGGTATTCTTAAAGTCCAAGAGTTAACAGTCGCTATTTTTACATCCATGTAGGAATGCCTCGAGTCACTCCCGCGACGTGGGGCTGCTGGGTGAGCGTTGCCCCTTTGAAGAACAACGCCTTGCCTGTAACCTGCCGACAGTCTGGCTTGTTTTTTGCGAAGCGCACACTCCTAGCCAAACAACTGTCCGAGTGGAGTTCGCGTATGACGAACTTGCGTTTCAAAAAGGCATAATGAGCTTTGGCCATGCTTAAACTAGCTAATCTTTTAGTATCAGTAATGCTGCTTCATTTGATTCGTGTGTTGAGTGTACATCTAGCCGCATACGTTGCTAATCGGATCTATAAAATCATAGAAAAACTGCCATGACAGCGCCAAGACGCTTGCCTGTTTTGTCTATTAGCACACTTCGAAAAGAATGAAACTTTTCTCGTTGTGTTTACGGAAATGTTTGCTGAAGCGAAGGCACGAACGAAGGACTATCCAAAGGCTATTGACCGTCTTAGGCTAAAATCGATGGCAAGTATAGATTTTTTATAATGTGAAATAATATTGCTGAATTAAATATCCATCCTTTTGATTTTGTGACCCTCGGCCTTATTTCAATACTGTAATACTATTATGTGGCTTTTAGGCAAAAATTATGACAAGTGATTTTCGTAACCCATTAAGACTAAATTTACCGCATTGAAGGACCTCCAGATGGAAAGTTATTGGACATTTTATGGGATATCTTGTGACACCGTGCAAGTTTGACGCACTTTATTTGATATTGTCGAGGTATACAGTACTGTATAAAAAGTTATTGTAGGATATCATTTGAAAGTTGACGTTGGTTAGGATAGGAAAAACCTGAATAACCTTTGAAGTTCTTGGATCGACATGTTCAGGGGTGGCAGGAGGTAGTTCTGCAAAGCGAACGTAGTGCAGCTAAGCGGGCAGGAAAAGAACATTGCTAAAACTAATTCGTAGGAATAAATATCAACTGATATGTCTATTTTCACTCTTATAAGTTGAAAGCTGGGTATGAGTACGGCATCTGGCGTCAATCTGAATAAATAAATTTATTAAAATAAATATTATTAAGGGGTTTTTCTAGTTTCCGGAAGGTAATGCGTTATTTATCTCTCTAGCCGTCGCTTGTCACTGTGAGCCGCGCAGCTGATACGCGTGAGGATATCGTCAAACAATCGTCCGAGGGTTCTAAATACCTAGTTTGCGCATGTATGCACATAAAATATATCAGAAAAGCGAAATTTTAATCAAACCGCAATAACTTCTATAAGAAGCTTATTTTAATCTATTAAGTGCGGAAACCCAAAGTGCACGCCACTTCCTTCCAACGAAAACAGCACTTAAATGCATTTCGGAAGATCTGAAATCGAAAACACTGAAGTATATCTGACAGCAACGGAATCTTATTATTAGGTTAGGAGAAATTAGTGAAAAGCGGGAAGTTTTGCTGTTGGCCTACTTAAGGAAGGACGGGAAGGTGAATTCGTGTACGCCTAGACATTAAACGCGCATACGCTGCGTGATATTGAATGCCATATTCAGTTATTGTGTGCCTTTTTTTGTGCCATTTAGCTTTTCGAAAGTTCCTTTTTATGTCCAAATGTTTAACAGCGTTATTGCTCTTAAGCTTCGATACTGTTTCAGAGTGGCCGTTTTTCTTATATACGGATATTTAGGCCCTCGACAAAGTACAATTAACAAATTAAATAACAACATATTAATCCTCTTACATATTTTGTCTAAATGATCTGGTAAGTGGTCGAACCTGCGACTGTATAGGAAATTTTTTGGTTTGAAACCCTTTTTCGATTCTTCAACAATTAAGAAATTATGTGGTTATAATAGGGCAGATCAATCATAGTATCTTGTACAAATTGCAACGTCTGATATATATATATCTGCTTGACCTGAATTTAAAGAGTTATTATATATATATATATTATATATAGTTAAGTTATAGAATTTTCTGGTATTTGCTTTTACGCATAGCTCATTGATATCTCCACAGGGACTATTCCTTTGAAAACTGGCATCTGCAAAATTGGTATGAGATAAGAATTTCACGTAAAACTTTTGGTGTATTTGCACTAGAATTTAAGTTTACTTATTTTCATATGAAAATTGGGTGTTATGCCGTTGATTTTTTTCCTAATAATCGATGGTCTTGTTATCGTGTAGGATCCGATGTCGATCATGTAGCATTAAAATGCTTGTCAATTCTGCCGAAGTTGACATTTACCACAAGTTTACAGGTCGCTTCATAGCGCTTTACCCATCACTAATTTAGGTCCTTCGTTCTGACAAAGTTGTACTATTTTCTACGTGTTTAATTTTGGCCTTTGCTTGTGCAGTAAACCCTGTAAAATTGTCACCGATGTCTGGAATAACTGATCGTTGAGTTGATTTATCGGACTGTCATTCAATGCTCGGTTATGCGCCTCAACGGCGTGCTCACCACAACGAGTATTTTGCAGTGTACTCTTTGTCAAGACAACAATTTGAGCTACATATACCAAACTATTTTATAACCCTAAGTGACCGAAATGCAGTTTGTATATTTACTAGCCGATTGTTATTTACTGTTATTAATCGATGGCTGTCCTGTGCGGATATATATATATCCGCACAAGTGATCGAGTTCTTTCATAGAACTACAAAAATTATAATGGCATCATGGTTGCCATAATCATTACTGGAACCATCATTATTATCAGGCTCAAGGTGCCTTCAAGTGATACCAACGTCGTTTATTTTCGAATCAGAGTTTGATCGGTTTTTGACTCTATATTATCTACATGTATAGGCTGTAATGCAATATGCTGCTACTGCGTGAAAAAAGCATGCATAATTGAGGCTACTACGTGGCGGGTTTCGATCTGTCTATGCCACCCACATCTTTCTTTCTTTCCGCTACGCCTCAAATAGTGAATAATCTGCAACTTGTATACGTTTTTACTTTTTCTTCAGGTCATTTCTGACACATGGCCCAGAGAGACAGCGTTCTTGAAATTATTTTACTGCCACAAAGAATCACGCAATCCGCATCGTTCCGACTGGTTATCTAAAGTCTTCGACACGCATCTGTAATCATCGTATCATCTGCTTCATGGTTATAGGATCTTCGCTATTTTCGCTTTGATGAACCATGTTCGCTTAATGTTCTCTATAAGGACAATGTAACAGTCGGTAGCTAATGCGCCGTTGATATGCATATGATAGCTTTGTGAACCATGCGTTCGTTATAATGGTTTCATTCATCATCGAAGTAACTGTGAGAAAATGAAGTAGTTGAATATATATGCTGAACTACTGTTTGACTAGCTCGAGCGCTGAATAGAACTTGTACTGGATTTAGGCAAAGTTTCACGTATTCGTTAAAATGTCCTTAGTTCTATTTCAGCCGTTTGACAGGCTCAAAAACTACGGGTGTTATGTTTTAATCAAAAAACTGTACAATGCAAGATGCTCGTTTATGATATAGCCATTCCTAACATATCGTTGGAATCGAGAGAAAGTTCACAGGGAAATTTCTTGGCGTTCGATGTGCAGAGGACATCGGAACTGGAGTACATAGGACATGACTGAAAACCTATCTGTTAAAGAGCTAACGAAAACTTCTAGGCATTGAGATCGGCAGTAAGATATAGATTATAATGTCGTGATACTGTCAGTAAGCTATATGGCCAGTGTACCGCTGCACACTGCAACGTTTACAAATAACCGAACATTCTTGGATACGTGCGTAGGCTATGCGTGTGCATGCGTGCTTCTCGTATGATAATACCCATTGCAACCTTTGTTCCATAAACTTGAGCTACCACAGAACATAGGGTCAAGAAGTCGATTAAAATCGAAGAGAAGCAACTTCGTCAGCAGCGTCATAAGCCGACATCGAGAGAATAATGATTTCAAAAATTAGTTAAAGAAACGCCGCGAGATAGTCACCGGCAATGTACCCGTTACTTGCATGCACTGCCCGCCAATTTTAAATGTATCCCGCTCCGATTTGCCTTTAGCCAGTCGTTCGACCTGCCGTTCCTGCTAAACGGATTTGTGCTGCACCTAATTAATCTTTATGTAGGCATTAGGAGAAAAGTTTTTAAAACTATATGCTGTTGTTTGTTACCGTTTAAAAATGCCCGCTATAAAATAACACTCCCAGCCAAAACACATTGGCTGGTTTTTCGTATTCGATTTTATTTACATGTTTACACGTTACACACGTATATGCTCTCGACCCGCTCGAGCGAAGGTCACCACATACGATCGGTATAGATACATATAGATAAATATAGTCCTGATAAAAGGAAACACGTCTCACTATAGATTTCATTAAACGATTTTATCTGATTATGTTAATAAAAACTTGGCCATCAATTTAATTCGATTCGTCTAGTAATTCAGACATTATTATACACCAAATAATATTATAGGTAAAAAGGATTGCCCGAGTAGAAAAGGCTGAACCAAACGATATTTACATTAATATTGTTTGTTTACGTACTGAGTTATTGCCTCGTGAAGCGCTTTGCGTGGCCGCTATAAATGTCACATACGTGAGCATCCCTACAAAAATGACATAGTTGACAAATGTATACGCTTTATGAAGTAAGAGACAGACTACTTATTCCTCGAGTATAAGTAAAATCTTTCTTAGCCTTTTTGAAATAGTGAGTTGCGTATTTAGAGCGATGAACGGTGTCGAAAATCCCTTAAGATAACGACTGTGACAGGAACAAAGCAATCGGTCGTGCATATAACCAATAATAGCAAAGCCAGAAAAGTTCGGTGCTGAATTTTATTTAAAAACAGTTAAATTAGAAAAGTAAGCTTTGCTATCGATCTGTAATTATGGCACGCATTACGTAGGTTAGAATGCCCTCGCATTGCAATGTTTCTGTCAAAAACGACCCCGTTTCGAATTTAAGCGCACTCTCTTGATAACACAGGCTCCGACTGAAGGTCAAGACCAGATATTGTAAGAAAGAGACGAGGGAATACATTGCGGCTCGACCGGCGCCACTGATTGAAACTATAATAACAATAATCAAAAGGCATATCCAGACCATTGAAACACCAAAGCAATCTAGTTAAGGGCGTCTTAAAGAAAGGTTTACAATGATCAAAATTCATTTACAAATAGAGAAAAGTGGATACGTATTTCTACACAAAGAAATGACTAAGCGTCTGTGCCAATTTCAAAAACGTGTTCTCTGTGCCTGTAACAAATGTAAACGTAATAACAATATACAAATTAACATTCATGCTTACAACTCAATGTTATGCGTATTAGAGCCGCCGAAGGACCAAATAGGGAAAGGAAGGCCGGTACCTACCGACTGAACACTCGGTTAGGTTACAGCTTGGTAATCAATTATCCCAATGAAATCTTCAGTAAGCAGCAAAACTTGAGAATCTTTGCAAACTGGATTTAAGAAATAAGGCTGAAGATTTATTTAAGATAAGTTTATTTTAACTATTAAGTCTTCCGCCATACCCCAAGGGCGCCCTGGACGTCCATTCATTTGAACACAATGCTACTATGAGTGTGATAACGAGAGGTATTGTTTATTAATGGCCAGCGATGACTTTTGAAACATTTAAATTGTATAAATACTTATTTTCGACATGAATTAACTTTCGTGTTGCGCTAATTAAAAAGAAATAGATTTCACTGACATGCATAGGACATATGTATCGAGTACGCCTTTTTGTTTCACCCGAGTTGAACATACCCTTTATGCTTTAATCCATAGCAGCTTTTATGACTTGTTGTTTTTTGCTTGAGATACAACTTAATAAAAGCATCTGGTAAGCATTTAATTTCTGTAAGCGGAATAGAACATCATAGAAACCGGTGCAATGATCACCGATAGTGTGTGGACAATCTCGGATGAATGTAAATTTTCTCCTAAGATGAATTTCTGACACTAACTCAGGGTACAGGTCCCGTCAGCATTAATCAAATACTTCCAATGAAGCATCCGGACTTGGTACTTTATCTGTCGTTATTTATAAATGCTTTCCACTTTTTAAGCGAAGTGGCAACATTTAAATAAACTTCCAGGACGCTGCTAAACCCAAAAAAGCTTGCGCACAGCGATCGCTGAGCTCAACACGATGCAGCTAAGTTGACACTTTTTCACCAAAACTTGAACCTGTTTGTTGAATTAATAAAGTTCACCATTGCTTTACAGAATATTATTATTAGTAAACGGGGAGTAAAAGGGGAGAGAGAATCGTCAGAGGGGCAAAGGGGCACATTTACATCGGTACGGCATAACGCAGTGAACGACGACGTTTCCGGTGTATAGAGATGAAGATGCGCGCGCAGGTAGAGGGATCAACATAAGCTTCCGGATTTGCTGTGGCCGAACGACATATTGGGGTTGAGAGAGGCTAAGTTGCCTCAATCCTAATTGCGGAAGAGAAGGAAGGAGACTTCCCGCTGCCACACAGCGAGCGTTCTGTGGTAATGGTTCCAGTGGAGTGCGGTTGCTTGCTCCAGCTGGCGCTGCTTGCTGACTCCTTCTGTGCTCTAAGTTTAGCTGTCCGTTTCTTGTATTGGGATGAACAGTGGTGTGCGTTTAGCTCGTACGGTTTGGAGAAAGAGGGAAGGTAACGGATGGAGAGGGCGGAGAGGCCCCGGGGGCACATCCGCACTCACACAACTTTAGAGAGATCGGAGAGAGTCACCCATCCATCCAGCTAGCTAGCGAGCTAACTTCATCAGGTATTGCCCTCGAAATCGGGACGTTATGAGGTATTGCTGGTGGATGCATTTAGAACGAACTAGGGGAATCGGTGTTCTTTGAATAACACGAGTATGAGAGTAGTTTAAGGAGGAGAGTGCAAGAGCACTGGGCCATGGGGGTAGCAGCCGCAACGACGGGCCCTTGAAGGGATCCTTGGGGAAGGGAAACCGGGCCCTTAGGCGGCAGCTCCTGCCGGCTTTATGGGGTAGTATGGCCTTAAGGTTTCCCTAAAAATATCCCCTACAAGCCCCCATGGCTGCTGCTGCCGCCGTCTGTTTGTACGTCCAGCCACCACCGTCACCACCACTGGTAAGCCGGACTGGTACGCTGTGCGCTGCCCGCCGCCTCTACCCTTGCTCTCTGCTGTACTACTTTATCTGCGCGCTGCTCAGGCAATCCACTAATACTACTATTATATAGAATTGACTACGGACTCTTTTTCGGGGGGTGATTGATTCTTCTTCTAATTGTTCTTCTTTCAAAATCAGCGCGAAACCGACAGAACAGAGAGTAGACGGTGGTCGAAACAGGAGCAACCGACGACGACGTTCGTGTGGGAGCGTGTGCTTTAGAGGTCGACGCAGGAGTTTGTGACCTGAAAGGGCTGAAGCCAAGTAAGCTAACCGCGAACAACGCGCAATTACTATAGGAAACTCCACGATATCGAACAGTGTGTGTTTCGGTGGTGTCCAGCAACCCAGCATAAAAAGGAAGCAAACTCCAACGACAGGGGTGAGTAGAAATTTTGGGCGCATCGTTACGATTTCGAATGAACATAAATACACAGTTTAATTGTGCCCTGGGCGGGAGCTACTATTGGGCACGTGAGCACGGCAGAGCGTTTGCTTGTCCCGTTTAGGGTCGGTGCCGCATTTAACATATGCAATCGTGGATCTATTAGACGGGGTCTGCATGGGTCAGCGGTGCGTTCTGAATTCAGTTGTAGAGATAAATAATCGTTTAGTGGATGACTCTCAAGCGGCCATGTTGGTTCTTGTTTATTCTTAGGGGATTTCGTCACGTTCCCACAGAAACCCTCATGCCAAAACGCTTGGCATTTTTTCTTATGAATCGAGGGGCAGACTCCAGTCCCGTTTGCTCTAGAATGGCAAATATGCCGTAATGTATAATGCAAATCTTCAGCTGCAGCCAAATCGAACGCTGAGCACGGGTCTAAGCAGTCACGTGACACTATACCAATGCATTCGCGAAGACAACTGCAAAACCCGGTCACTCGTACTGGACATTTTCTTATTATAGTTCCCATATATTTTTAGTAGGTTTGTTCGAAGTCCATACCTTAAAAAAGACAAAATATGAGTGCACTTGTACGAAGCTGAATGCAATTGGTGAGGTAACGGCATTCGACAATTTTGACCGCATTGATTGTGAGCCACGTGACCCCAAAATCTGAACGAAGAACAATGAAAAGCGGATATAATAAGAGCAACGTAGTTTCTTCGAAAGACCTCATTTTGTTGGTCATCCGAACACTGACAGCAAGAAGCATAGCTTGTGGAACTCGACGTACGCGAGAACCCGCAGCGCAGTCCAGTGGCGGTTTTTTCAAATCAGGACGTTCATTTATGTGTTGCTTCCTATCGTTCTTGGAATAGACAATAAAAGCAAAGACCTCATCCGATGTCCGCGAGTTAAAACAATGTCTAGTTCCTGCTGCAATCAAAACAGGGCCAAACTATTTTAAATTAAATGGTTTCATTAGACACATCATCTATTAGAATAACTATAGAAAACGACTGCGAACAGCTCGTTACGGCATCAAATAACTGTTAGTCAACGTGTTTCAAAGCGACGGAGGATGAATTTAAACGAGCTCCCATCACAAAACAAAACACGTCTACGTTAGGACTTGAACCTAAATCACCACATGTACCATAACCTCGCCCACAAACTCGAACAACATTTTTTGGTAGTTGACAGCTTGTCAAGTTTTGTCGGACCTACGGAAAATTAACTAGGTCAGTGCAAAATTCGCTAATTTTATTCTTGTTTTTCGTAAGAAACCTGAACCTTCAGGCTACATAGTGGCAAGGGACAGGTCGCTTTGTAAGCTCCATGTTCAAATGTTTGAATGCATCTTCCAATAAACCGGATCTATTGATGCTTTCATTTAATCATAGAAATCAATAAGGTCACGTGAATATTTATTTTTGCTGTGAAAAAAATTAGAGAACAAATAGAGGAACCGCAGCAAAAGATTCGCAAGATATTTATGCGACGCATCTCCTATGGAGTCCGTTGTTAGATTCGCATTTTGAAAGCATCACCGCTTTTTAGATTTTGTTTTATAGATTTTATACGAATGATTATATTTACTAAGAAAGTTACGTAAAGCAAGGTGTTCCCAATGCAGGGTTATTGAATCGAAGTGAGAAGTACCTTTATGTAGACAAAGGGTGTGTGTGCGCGTTATAAACACGGTATTCCATTTTGAATTCGATGTTCTAAGGGCCAAGCACACCGTCCAAGTTGAATTTCAGTTGCATAATGTGTTTGTCATAGTTGGCAACATTTTCGTTATTATTACGGAGAGTAGTCTAAATATAGCTGACTATTGAATGTTACCAGGCCGTGACCTGAAAGTTGCGAGTCCTAGAATTTAGTGGTTTTTCGAGACGCGAATTCACCGAACAAATCAATCAACCGCCAACGCCTAGGCAAAACTTTCCATGTAGTGCGCGGTCGTCTATCTATAATGGAAGAATTGAACCCACTGTAATCGAAATTTTTGACAGTATTTCAAGAATATGCCGAGCGTGCATGTTGGACTATGATTGGTTAAATGAGCGCGCAGCTATGATCAGGGAGAAGTCATCTTGTTCGCGATTCGCTTTTTTACCAGTGACCGTAGGACGAGTGTTTAGCCAAATATTGTTATCCCGCAAACTTCTTCATTCAGGCTTAATGTAAAAAGGCTTCTTAAAAAGTTGGCTTTTATCTGACTTGTTCGAGTGCATTTAATCGCCTAGACTAGTTACCTAAAACTTGCTCTTGTTCTAGCTAAACTTCCAGATCATAGGTAACCATTTGCCTTACGCACCTTAGTGACAATTTCGCAGTAGCCGCCTAGGTAGATCAGTTGAAGCTCGTCAACAATATCCTGATACATTGAGTGCTCTGTTGATTCTAATCAACGCCTACTGCTCTAAAACGAAGAGCATATATTGATCTGATTCTTTGTGGTTGGCTAATCTTCATGCAAGAGAAGCCACAAATGTATCACAGTCTGACTTGTGAAGTATGTACCGATAAATGATGGGTGGCATAAGGTCGATCTACTGCGATTGGTCTCACAGCAGGATGACTAGGTATACTCTCAATGCTATCCTAATGAGGCGAGGCCGAGACTATCCATACGTACGATGGCAGAAAAGTAGACTCGCCACATCGTTCTGAAACGTCCGTCAGTGAAAGTGAACCGACTTCTGAGATGGCCTCTATGATACGAGTCCAACTCAATAAAGTTAGACTACCTTCCACTTTTCACTTCGATCAGTTGTCATTATTGAGCTGCCAAATTGGATTCTATATGAAGATGAAGATGAAAAGCGCTCATAGATGCGCTGATTTTCTATACGTTATAGCTTAAACATAAATTAGCAAGCACCACTATAAAAACAATTTTATTGCGTTACTATGGCAGATTTTGCTCTATTTAGTTCTATACATAGATATTATCATAGAATTGATTGTTGCTAAAACGATGAAACTCTCCTCACCCGATAGAACTGATATTAGTTTGTATAGAAATAACCCACAATACAATTGGGCTAAATAGCATGCACAGCTTTGGCTACGTTTTAGCTGTTGTACGAGCCGTTTAAATATCCATATTGGCACGATAGTGTGTTTGCTTCTGTATACATACAGCATGCTCTATGCAGCCGTCTGAAACTCCGCCCCTGATGACCAGCGCTCATAGAAAATCATTACGGGTAGGTAGAAATGCATGTCTAACATGGAAATTTGTTCTTCCCAAAAAAAGTTATTTGTCCAACGAATCTGACATGAGCCTATGTACTTGTGGCAAGCTGCTTTGTTCATACTTGTTGGATGTCATGCGGGACGACTGATTGGTCCTTCTTTTTTTTTTTTTTTTTTGTTTTTTTTCCACGCTGTTTTATGTTATCGTTTCAATAGCAGCGCCCCAGGCGGCCGACCGACTGACGAGAGTCAGACGATCTAGGAGAGTTCGTGAGCAGTAGCCACTGAATGACCGCTACATATTAACGGGGGCCATTTTCGTAGCAATTCGCTACTATTGCACTCAGCTTCTCACGTGTCTACTACTGCTGCTGCTGCTGGCCGCCTATTTGGTTGGTTTCCCCACTAGCAGCGGCAGTGGTAGCCATCATCATCACAGCCATAATCACCATCATCATCACAACCATCATCATCATCATCATCATCATCACAGTTCTCGTCGTCCACGTGCGGACCCACAGGTTGGGCTGGGAGCGGGTGGCGCTTGTTGTGGGACGTAAGGTTGCTACGTTTCGTTTCCTAAACGTACGTCGTAGCCGCTTTGCAACGTTTAAACTCATTGTTGAAAGCCTACGGGCTGGTCTTACGGGTTTAGCACAACAACTCGAATATAAACAAAATGTAATTATAAAGAATGAAATGTTTACACGTAGTTAGATATTTTTGAATAGATCCGCGGCATTGTTTTGTCTTAATCATTGATGCCGTTCATGCAGACGCACAACAACGCCACTCTAATGGCGTCGAGACTTGCTTATCTTGAAAAAAAAAGACTAGGCTCACTCAGTCTCATACTTTTAACGACGAAAAAAAAAGAGAGCTGGTCCAGACAAATAAGAAACTATAAAAACTAAAAACATTAATAAGTCACAAAATAATTCGACAAATATCGTCCTTGCTTGTTATTTTTTTTTCGGTTTTCAATTGTTTCGGTTTTCGGGTTCCAATTACTATGGAGCAGTAGAAAATTAGCTGAAGAGAACGGTTCTCATACAGGCAACTATTACTAGGCCCTGGAGTTGCTATAAACGATGACGGGCAGTGCACGCCAAGCTACCAGCGGCTAATAGTTTCGACGCTAACTTGACAAGGGTGTGATCGAAGCTCGAACTCTGTATGGGAGATATGTCGGCTAGATGCAAAGCGTTATTTGAGATATGCGAGGAAGGGGCATCTTGACATGCTGCGACCCTTTTGAGCCTTACGCGTGGCCTTAAGAGATGACTCCGCCTCTAAGCATCCAATGGAATACAGTATTATAGTTTTACACATCTTTATTATCACACTTCTCTTTTACGAAAATTACGCATTTATGCCACACTTCATAGACATGCATAAGCTGGACAAGAATCTGCTCTAAAGGTGAGTTTATTGTTTTAAAAACATCGGCAATAAAGGTCGTCGTACGTTCTGATGTATATGATGACAACGAACAGGATGACTTGTATAGCACATTAAGAATCTATTGTTATTATCTGATGATCTGTAACGCAATGCGCCAAATCACTTGTTAAAACTAGATTCTGTTTCCGTGTTGTTTATGTAGTACTCGAAGATACCGATACATACATTAGTTTCATTACGTCGTTTTGGAATTCGACTGGAGTGCCATGCTTGACACATGAATTTTTACGCAAATATAACTAGCTCGAGACCTGTAGGCTTTTTTCCTATATTAATTCTTACTCAAGAATTAATACTCAGGCTGTGTGCTTAAATTATTAAAGAAGTAGCAGGACTAGATAGGTTGCATGCTGCCGAACTCGTAAGTTATTTGATTATGTAGCAGCGGGGCACGACCTTTGAATATCCGCGTACGTCTTGGAAGAACCAACCTTCGTGTAAATTATACCAGTTCGCTCGAAGTACCGATCTTGTACGCCTGGAAAAAAAAGAACCTTCCAAGGGCACACATTGCCTGTGAAGACTTTTCATCTCAATTGCCGCTTGAATCACTGCCGAAGGCGTCAGATACATTTATCAATGAATGATTCTACTGCATCATATCGCTCGTGTCCAATTGGCAATCCAATTGTACAAGTTCTCTCAACATAAGACTCTTAACTATCAACTTACTTTTCGACGACGACTCGATGTTGCTACATGTCTTTCGTAGCAATAATCGTCACTTTATGACGATGCAGTTTATAAAGACTAACACGATAGCAATAGTTTCACCTAGCTACCATTCGATCAATGAGTCCATCACCAGTTCAGAGAAATTCATCTGACATAGTGACAATTCGTCCGCGGTTGTGCATTCAATTTTGCCAAAGATGGACGAATAGGACGGGGTGCGCACGCGTCAGTATGCTAGATCGGTCGTTGTCCCAATGAAATTTCCACACATCGTTTTCGTTCTCCAGCTTCCGATTTTGTGCATCGCTGTGCAGTTTCTTAGCAGACACAGTTTTGTAGGGCTCGTGGTGGCCAGAAAAGCCACCTTTCTGTTGTTGTTGTCAAAGTGTTCTTCGCGCAGGAGCCATATCGAGAACAGAAATACGATGAAGATAGAAATTTTGTCGTTGTCTCGGTGTGCTGTTCCCTGCATTCTCCTATCCGGACATTAGAGTAGTTCACTGGCAAGCTTCTGAAGCATCGACCAGCATTAGATACAAACCGCAACGACGATGACAGCGACGAACGATGTCATTCGTTCATTTGTTTTTCAGTGAGAGCTGATGTTAAGGTGCTTCGACTAGCCGTGCGCTGAGGTGCTCAACTATATCTACGATAATAGTAGTAGTAGTACGAATCTAACAAGGTATGGTCGTTGGTACCGGTAAATGATAGACAATGGTAGCCATTGATACTTCACCGTGAGAGCACGTAGCGTTAAAAAGAAAGCAAAAGTTTGGAAAGAACCAAGCTTCCTTGCGTCTGAACGATCCGAAAGCTACTGCTGACATGTGAAATAGTTTGGCTAGCTGACTAACTTTTCGGAAAGAAAGAAGGACGTTCGCCTCGAGCAAAGCTTGTTAGGGATTGAGACACACTTGGATTTGAAAACATAATTACACTAAATGCCACCTGGTGGCGCTGGATGATTATCTTGGTTTGTAAATTGGATATTACTTTCTATGATCTGTGCAATTATCCACCGACTTCTTTTCGTCTTGGAGGACGGTCTGTGTATTCTTACACGTCACATTATATTAGTACGCCTTATAGCCATACAAAACGTAATGCATAAGGTAGTCATTCTTCATGAATTCTAACCAAAAAGAGGAAATACCAGATCCTTGATGCTTTTTTTTTTTTTTATAGGTTATTTATTAACACCTTATATATACATCCAGCCAATAAAAATTGTGCGAACAAGGGACGGATAAGAGTCGTAATGAACAGAAAGATCTTTTGTATCTGAAAAGTTACTATGCCTATTCTTTCCGGATCAGTCACGGTTTAGAAGCTATATCTTGATAGGTTTGTGTTAATAATTCACAAAATAATGCCAGCTGCTCGCTGGAGCCTAGAAAATAATTGAAAACTAAATCTTTGCTTGTCCTGATTACCTTTAAACAGTAGCCATTTTATTTATGAAGCGCTGAAGACTATATGTAGTGGTCTTCACTGATATGCCGTTGTATGACGCAGATTTGGTTCACTCGAACTCACTATACCTTTATATATCTAGTCGGTGGTATATCTGGCCCCACAAAATGCTTACTTTTTCTAACACATTCTCCCTGTGACAACAACCCCCGTTAATAACAAAGACACACGGTTATATTGCAAGTGTTACACCTCAACTGGTTTCTGATGCCTTTATTTTTCTAAGAAAATTACGCTCCACACTATAATTCACTGTCCTACCAGTAATTATATTAATCATAGCTTGACAGAGCCAGGTCTGACCATGTAAATACCTTGGACTGATAATGGGCATGTGACACGTTTTTAGAATGTTTCCAAAACGTAAAACACAATTACAGCGTATGAACGAGCATTGTTTATAAGGTAATTTCTTTGTCTAGTAGCAAAATACAACAAATCTTACAAAAATAGCTGTAGTTTTTCGGTATATGACCATCTTGCTATTATGGCAACACCAGTAACAAGTTTAAAGCCAACAATAGACAAAACCAGATTTGTAAGATTTATGTTTACCGTCTTGAGAGATGCAAATATTCCCACAGCAGCCTTCCACAGCCGACATCTTTTCTACGTGGAACATCTCATTTACGGACCCAAACAAAGGGTACACTTAACGATAAACATTACCGCTAGTCATTTGCTCACCTGGTATCCATATATCACAATACCGCCGAACTAAAAAGGCAATTTAATGTGAGACATCCGTTGTTACTAACAATTTTTGTAACTCATCACAGCTAGCGAGTACGTCTGCCGGATCACTTAGGCTAGCGACACCTCTATCAAATAACAATTGCTGATTTAATTTCTATGCTGGTTTATTAGATTGACTAATTGTCGAGTAGTTCCTTGGTCAACCTGGTTGCTATTAATCTTCAAGAAAAACCTTCAAACTACATTTAAATCTCTTCATATTTTGCTTCGCGATAGCTGATTGTTTATGGGGATAAACACACGTCATCTTGTGGATCAAATACGTTTAATTATACGTTGTTGCGTAACTCCATCTGCACCTGCTTGAATCATCCGAGTGAAGATATATTTATTTCAATAAATGGCCAACTAATTTCATGTCACCGTCATAATGTGGTCTCGATTCCAATTCGGACCGAGATCGTCTGCTATCGCTATGATACCTGCGAAGTCCATCGAACGAGCTCCAGTATCATTTTATGAACGATATAACTTCGATTTGGGCAGGCTTTCTAATATATTGTATAATAATTTCAAACAAACAAGCCATTGTTACTATATTTCGTTAGCTTTATTTCACTTTAGCGTTTGATGATTAGGACAAGCAAAACGTGTGCAGCGACGCGTCACTATAGTTCGTCTTCTGCGACCAGCCATACTTCCACTCAGTCGTATGCCCACCTACTCGCCCACGCACACTTCGTTCGCTCTTTACCTTTTCTCTATTCGGTCAGTCGACTGGTATGGCCATTACGCCACAGACACTCCGATGGAACTATAACGCAGCCGAGCTACTGACTGTAGCACGTAAACGCTCATGAACACGCATAAATTCGAATGATGGCATCATGACCATTAGCGCCACCTGCACTATTGCCAACAGGTGAATGGCAAAGGTGTCATTACTGAAGTACCAATTGAAATAGTCAATATTAGAACATATTCAAACAATCGGAGAGATAAACCGGAACGTGTGGTTGGATCAATAAGGTCGACCGCACGACGGTCGTCTACGACAGTGGATTTGCTTTCATTTCAATTAGCTACAAGACGCACAGGCCGGTCACACGATGTTATAGAGTACCAGTCGCTTAATCCGCTACATCCGCCGCTAGTTATTACAGGCCGTTGCACGGTAAACTGCAACGGGGACAACTAGCCAGTTTGGCCAAACTGCCAAAGAGCTTCCAATTTGTAAAAGTCAGTACGTTTTTCTCAGCCTTGACACCCGTCTGCTCACCAAGGCGGCACCGGCAGACCAAATTTGCACCAGCGGACCTCTTGCCCACCTTCCGTGCTGCGCAATGCAACAGTGAAATAAATACAGCGCTAACCAAGTGTCGTGGTACCAACGTTAAAGCCTCGAAGTCGAAATACTAAGTTTACTTATTGGACAAAGTAGCAAGTGAACGGATCGAGCTTCAGCTGAAGGAATGATTCTTTGAGGTCAATTATTGTTGCGGCCTATTTTAGCAAATAACGAACGAAGATGAAACAATTACATTGCACCTATAAGCCTCGCGAAAAACTCACGCTAAGCAAAAAAAAAAACATTAGGTTTGTGTTCATTGGACGCTGGCTGCCATTTCGGAAGGCATTCAGGGCATAAAGGTGGGAAATTACCGATTTAAGACTATAGTAAATCTCGTCGAACAGTATGCTAGTGGTATATTCTGCGGGCGTTACTGGCGCTCAACAAGAATTTGGACGAAACGTGCAAGTACCTTGGTAGAAAGTGGCCGATATCACTATTGTGAATACATGATTGTACACTTAATTCGTGAACGTTGATTATGGCTTAAATAATAAATAAATTGGCGGCTGGAATGATAAAAACGTGTTTACAATTGCATCAAATGAGCGACGGAGACCGGATCGTCTAAGAGATATCAATACACAGAGGTCGCAGCTTCGTATTCAAAGCAAACTTGGAATAACTGTTAATGACTAAATAACAATGTAAGCAAATGTTTGTACGAAGCCACTGTAACGCATTTGAAACGAAGAGGTGTAATGGCACAACAAAGAAGCTAAAGTAAAAAAAACAATACGTAATATGTAATTAACTGAGTCGTAAAAACTAGATCGTGGCAGACCAATGTTCACTGAATGTTTCATTACTTTTAATCTTAATCAAGTCGGTGAGTAAACTTGGACAATATTTATTTTTGTCTTTGTGTGTATTTTTATAACAATGGTACGAGCGTTCTCTTTCTATGCCAAATCGAGCTTGACAATATCTATTCTGCCAAAAATGGTTCGGTAACATCGTACGTTTGCTATATCAAGCACGTGCGTCCTTTTAGTCAGTATTATGAGTATTTTCTTTCAATGGAAAAGACTTCCTCTACAAAAATACCGCTGCGTGCTTGCAGTTAGCAATTCTGCCTGGTGGGCTTCTCTAACCTAGTGGGCATCCGGGGCATCGTAGCTTCTATTACTTTCTATTTCTATAGAAGTAGTAAGTATTTAGAAACCATCCTGCCTGCCTTCCATTCTGTCGCTTCAGAGCCTACGAGCTGCGTAGGTGTCGACAAAACTAGAAAAAATGATTTCTAGCCCCTAGTAACTACTCATATATTAATAAAATACATCGTGCGCAAGACGACCATTCCAGTTTACCATCGTAAGTCCGCACAGACAATCAATGTTGAGATTTTGAAGCTATCATTTGTCTAGTCTGGCAGCAATAATCTGCTATCATCTGGGTCTAACCGAGCGGCCTTTTCCCATTTATTCCCATTATAAACAAATCTTCGACAGCATGCTCCTACCTTCCTGGAACGTCTGTACCTACCTGTATTTTTGACTTCAATAGCACTCGTCTTCAGGTTGAGTCTTTTTCCTCAGTGGACAAGAGGGGCCTCGCAGTCGGTAACAGAACTGGTTCGCCAAAGAACTTTTCGTGCAGGTTTGCTGCTGCTGTTTGAGGGCCGCCATCACAACTGGGTGCTATTATATATTTATTCAAGACTCGCTGTTCTGTTTACTGATCTGTATATGAGATTTACGTTGCCTCAATTTGCCATATTGTTGCCGACACAGGTGATGTAGCGGCTAATATATTGCGACTATTGCGGGTGTGTGTGTGTGTGTGTGTCTGTACGTGCACGCATGTATGTGCGTATGTGTGTCCATGCCTATATATGTGTGAGTGTATACGTATATGTGTGTGTGGGCGTGTACCGTATGTGTGTGCCTGAATGGGTGCGTGTACGTGTATGTGGGCATGTGTATATATACCTGTATGTATGTGTTTGTGTGTGTGTGTGTGTGGCTGCCGTATTATATAACACGCCATCGCAAACATAAAAGAAGGCAACTTTTCGACTTTCAGTTATAATTATATCTGCGCCTAATGCAGGACGACAATTTCGTCCTTGAACGTCTGCTTGCCTGCCGTCTCTGCACGCACGAACATTTCTCATTGTTGTTGCCCTTCGCCACTGTTTTTGCTGTAACAATGCTTGCTATGCCAGTGTCATCAATATTCGCCAGATCGCGAAGTCCCGTGTATTGGGCGTCAGGCGCTGACGAGCGTCACCAGTAATAACGCCGATGGCATCGGCGACTATGACTCGAGAAGAACCACTACTGTTACTATACTACTGCTGCTGCTGGTGCTTTTACTGATGGCCACGGCGGCAAACTTCGTTTCCGTCGGAATCGTCTCCTCGCCCCACTTTGTAGCATGGCCGTCCTATGGTTTTAGCGCTCTATGGATCACAAAGAGTAACAACGTTGCCTCTGACTGGAGTATGTGTGCACGCAAGTGTGTGTGATGTCCATCTGATTGTCTGTTCCTCTGTCTGTTTGTGTGTATGTACGTCTTCGTTTGCCGTCATCGTCGTCTCGTAGTCGTTCGTGCATTCGCTGCTGTTGCCGCCGCTTCAGCAATGGAGGCAAAATATTACGAAACCTCAGCGATTTCTGCACGCTCATGGTGCGATGCCAAATGCGCGTTTACTGCTAGCACCACTTCACCGGCGCGGGTAGTGCCACATGAACTGACTAAAAAATATGGCCAGTTAGCCAGCCAACCAATCGTCAAGCACCAGCTGCGCGAAAACACAACGTCAGCCACAACAGCTACAGCCGCAGCCGTCGCCACGGTTGAATTTAGTGCAATAACTGCGGCAGCTGTGGCGGCGGCGACTACGACGACGCGCCGACGGTGGCGACGACCAACACCGCCAACGGCTGTAACCCCCCAACGCCAGCAGCGGCACTTAGTAGTACCACCATAATACAATCATTATTTCTACAAGCTTAGTATCCAACACTAACCAGTCGTATGGGTGTTTTTGTTATGTAAGCGATTTGACCATCTGCTACTGCTGTTGGAGCCTCTACGATTATATCTAGAGACTGCTGAGTGACCACCATGTGAGGTGAGGATATTGTGCACTGTGCTCCTACCGTCTGTAATTGTCGCCTCATGCGCGTATCACCCTCTCAGAAAGATAAACAGTCTCCCGTAAGAGACGAAAAACGGACAGAAACAACAACAACAACAACAACAACTGCACGTATCAGCTGTAACAACTATAGGAGCATGACAGCTATAGAGCACCAAATATGTCATTGAACGTTGAACGATCTGTGATGATATCTAACAATAAACATAGTTCTGTCGCAACAGAAAGTGATAGCAAGTTAGTTAAGATAGCGTAGTATTGATGCGTCGGCCGCGTGTCCTCTTCTACTGCTGTCATTTTCGGTGCAATAGGCCATTTCTGAAACAGGCCAGTGTCACCATCTCGAACGCCCATACTGCACGTAACAATCACCACGATGAGCTCCAATCGATCCGTACTACCTGTCTCATACTTGGTGATTACCTATAGATACGTTTAAAAGGTCGTTGGAGAATCGCTCGCCAGATCGGGGTGACTAAAAACTGAACAAAAAATACATACCGGAAAAATATCGCAGAGAGGTGACCATCTTTACCTGTGTTATCAAGAACTTTGGTTTAATTATTTATACTGCTGTCGCGGGTGTCCGCTTGCAAGCACCTCACTGAAAAATTCTGACGCTAGCGACCTACGGATACGGTAAAGGGGATACCATTCTATCTACTGCGTCGAAAATGTCAGCCAACGACCAGGCAGCTTCTTCCCGCGCGAGTTTGAACCAAAATGCTGAGAATACCATTTCCAGAAGTGACGCTGCTGGCGATGGCAACGGCAGCGGCCGCAATCAACCGAAAATGTGAGTGTGAACCTGTCACGACCACGCATCGAAGACAACCGATGACAGTATTGACCAACAGACCGTCTAATCAATCGCTTTAAATACATGTCATTATGTTATATTGTAGCATTGTGCTTTATGTGTTTATGTTTGTTTGTTTGTTTGTAATTATAGTGCGCGCTTTTGCCAGAATATCATAGTGAATAGGAACAGTTCGGGAAAACTATACCACGTGTAGAAAAGTATACAGCGAGGGCCGGTCAAAGCCGGAGAAGCTTCGACGGCCATTCTGTTGTAGCATGCGTTTGTTCGCTATTCCTAACACCAGGAAAAAGTTATCCCTACAACAGGCTCATCATAGCAGAAAAAAACAATGTAGCGTTTTCAGAATTTAGGCGAAGCTCAGCTATTGAGCAACGTGTTAACGCCGAACGAATTCCCACTGAAATTTTAAATTTCCCCTTTTCACTCAAAATCGACGCTCCACGTCATAACCAGTACTCATATGGCTTCTAAAAAATCTGAGGAAGATCACCAAGAGACAAGCCGGAAGATCCTTAGTAAAATGGACATTCGAAGGGCTTGAAGGTTCATCAAAGTAACCCCCCAAAAACAAAAAATTTTAGCGCACCTAGATGTGCTATGTGGAAATGAACAGCTCTTCTGCATACAGCATAGCACCTGCCGACTGGGTCTGCCTGATCCTGATGACGATTCAATAACGAATTAATCTGTTTGCAATTTTTTGCGCTGTTCTGCGTTATTTGTACCTTTTTTGAGCAGTTTTTTTAAACCCTACTATTTTTCGGATCTTCGGTCTTATGCCAGTTAAAAATCTGACTCTGTAAAAATTGTTTTTGTATGCACCGGCGCCTAAGTTGGTATCTACCTATATGACACACGTTTAATAACAACTTATTTGCTAGTTGAAGACAACCAGTGTGTGGTTTATGTTCTGAATTGAAAATGTAACCTTAGTAAGTTATCGTCATAGTGAAAAGGCTTGCTTGTCACTGTAGGTCACTTATAACCCATGAAAATTTTCGCTGAAATTAAGTACAGCCTTACCAAGCAACTAATAAGAAAAAAATGTAGATTTTGATGTTTTATTACCTTCAGACATATCGGATGTTCGATCTATAAGTCTGTTAGAATAAAATACTGGGTGATATCAATTCATCATTGAATTCATTGATTCAAGCTTTGTGCGTATGTGCTTGTGAAAATATTAAACAGTATATAATGAAGATAATGTATAGTATCTTCACGTTGGCAAATAACCCTGTCATATGTTGGACAGTACGCTTTTACATCCGTTTATATGTTTATGTTAGTTTATTTGTACGATTATAAATCTTACGAATAGTAACAGGAAATTCTACGTGAATACTTTCCAAATATGGATTTATGTCAAAATGCTCAATTAAATATTGCTATTTAGTGTCCATGATATATAAAGTATTAGTATCGGATATTGTAGATCGAAGAAGACCTCGAGACGTACGCACAAATAGTACAGAGACGATGCGTCGCTCTTTTCGGCAGAATAGTATCTCATTAATGGAGGACAATGCAAATATCAGAATGTGTTTTGTATTCTGATGTAACTAACGTACAGCTGAATCAGCGAAAGTCGAAGCAAGTTACTGCTGTCGTACGTTAAGTTCTAGCAAAAAAAAAAAGTTATTCGTGTCGATGTTTTGAAGTTGTTATGCGACTAGCATCTGCAGCGCAATAGCCGTCAATGCTGAGCGGTGCCAGTAGAACGAGAAAAGTCTTCTAACGTGAACCTATCCTGAGTCCATCTGGATGGCTTGAGGTTTACATTTGGTATCATCATTCGGCCTTCCGTCAGACGGTTAGCTCTTATCCAGAACGAAAACGTTCAAACCTGTACTAGTACTTCGAGTTAAACGTCCGGAAGCACAGTTGGGCACTGTAGCAGACAAGCTGGACGCTCAAACACGAGCATCGCCCCTACTTCTGGCGCTTTGCATACGGCATGCGTATGTTTTTAAGGTTCATAGGCGGATAGACGCTGCTGCTGGACCATTACGGAGACTATCCTATATTAATGACGACATGGACGTGACCGCCAGCGTTCGGCATTCTATCCATCGCACCATACACGAAATAAACAGGTGTCTTGTAAAACTCAAAGCGTTTACTTATTTCACAGTCGTCTCAAAATCTAAAAAGCGGTTTTGGGACCACAACACACCGACGCATCACGTTGCGACTAGTTGCTCGTTAGCGGAAGATCCAGAGATTTTGTCCGTCGCGTGTTGTTTTGCTATCTCACTGGCAGTCTGCTGGCTAGTAGCCGGATTCCACTGAGTAGATCCGAACTGAGATACGAACTGAGAAATCCGATAGACATTAGCTGGTAAGTCGTTCTCTGCGCGTGAGCCTAGACCACCAAAGGCAGAGTTGTACGGGTGCGTCGACTGTCGACCATTGTTTCTAGGTGCTGCAGGGTCTAATGTATTGGCGAGTACTCCGGCTCCAGCTACATCGAATGGAAGACCTAACGCGAATAGAACACGTCGCTCATTGTGATCAGAAATCGACTCATACATAAGCATAATTATTATATCATCACCACCACCACCACCACCATCGCCACGCTGTTGATATTGCCGCCGCTAGCGTCAGTGGTTTTGTTCGCCCAGGAACAAACGCAGCCCTATATAAATGTGTGATTCATGAATGGGTCTGTCCATCAGATCCACGACAGGTACAAAAAGACCTTCAGGAGGTAATCTTCTTCATTCAAACAGTTTCACTTACAGCAAAGATTATATACTGCTTTTGCAGTGATTCTAGCCACTGTCGGCTACATTGTGACCCGTCGGCTCTGTTCGATGGCTGCCAGCTATAACGCAGGCGGCGAAGATAGGTGTGTATGCCTCAATTAACCCCCCATCGAAACTGGGCCAAGCTTAGCTAAGAAATAGCATAGGGGTGCTAAGTAGGCAAACGACTGGAGTGACAAAGTGCCGCTTATTATTCCGTCTAACTTTGCTTCATATATATATTTATGAAGAAAATTGATTTGCTTAGTCAGTGAAGATTAGCTTAGCTAGAGGAAGAGATAGTGCGTTAGAGTCATTAAACAAGCAAGAGGCATCTGTGTAATACTGTGATATACTAGAAGTCGTACGGCGGCATATTCTTTTCTAAAGTGGAACGGCGTGGCTCGCGAAACGGGCGAAACTTTCAGAAAGTATCTCAATCGTGTACTAAGGGCCAATCATTTCAAGAATAGTAAAATAAACATTTTTAGCATTGGCGTTAGTTATTTAAAATTTAAGACCACGAAAATATTGCTGGGCTAAACAAGACCCGTTTCAGCTGTTTGCAAAGCTATCGAAAGAAACTAGTGGCTATCGGAATTCTTGAATTTTTAGCACGGAGCGGCGTCTAAGTTCGGTGCGAAAATTTGTCAGTATAATCAGCTGTGGTGGACAGCTGGCTCGAATTGTACCCCTTGGAAACGAAGCGGATCATCAAAAGCTGCTGAAGTCTGCATTTCTACACAAAAATAAGTCTCAGAAATCCTGCATGTAGGTCACGTGACCTTGGACGAAAGCATTGGAGCACGTTTTCGCATATAAATGCGCGAAGTTGAGAAGCTTTTACCCATTTAGTGCTCGTGCTAGTGAAAACGTTTCTTGGGTAGATTCTTTCTAATGTTTCAGCGACATGAGCAAGCTCAAAGTGGCCGATATGTTCTTGGATTCGTTTGTGTAGCGCTTCGTTGCCGTAGGCCTCTGACTAATCAAGCAAATCATGAAAATATCGTTCGAAATATTTTTTTTCTTAAAATGTGTGTTTTATACTGTATTAAGTCATACCATAAGTGACTGCTTGATAAACGTTTGGGCGACATTTCTACGTATGTGTGACTAATAATTATATCACTATATCGTACTACGTCGTTTGGCACATTAGTACTTTTGGCATACCTTGAAAATAATCGTTTTAATAATTAAAAACGTTGTCCATTCTAAATTAATATCTGTATCGGTTCAATTATTGTACAATACAGCAATGAATGATTGTCGTCTGTTCGAGCAATTTATGCCCCCTACCCCCACCCCTCCAACGCCCTGCATCTGAGACAGGACGATGCGTCTGGAAGCCACTGTACCTACATCATGCGTGGGACTTGCCATGGCACGCACGTGACATATTTCGAGCTTAGCATGTACAGCCTCGGCGCACATGGACCCTTAGGCTGTGCCATTACTTAATTACACTTACGCGAAGTCTAGCAAGTCAAGGAACAGTCGATATTGCCAAACACAACACTGGCTCTAGCAAATTGCGGGATCGATGAATCGTAGAATTAGTCAAACTTGCAAAGATTACGTACGGCGCAAGCGATTCTTCTTGTAGCTTAACTGAATGTTTACATGATAAAACTATAAGGTATTCAATATTTGTGCCTTCGTAACGAATGTAAATAAGAGAACCAGCTCTGGGTAAAAATACGTGTGTTGTCACCGTTTTCTGGGCGTCTGGCAGACTAGCAGCAACTTTCATGAGTCCTAGTCGTAGGTGCCCACCGCTGCGTTACGCCGTTCGCTAGTTACGGACGAATCTTAAGCGGAAAAGCGCGATTTCTTTTTAGAGGCCGAAATCAGTTATTACTATGCAGTGGAGATACTAATGACCGACTCGGTTTTTCTTTCATTGATAGCAACGATTACCCAAAAATACCATTTCACCTGCTAACACGATTGCTATCGGCGTACGTTATATTACGTCGAGAAAAAAAGACGTGCGTTACGTTCTTCAATTGTGCATAGTCGCTGGAGGAGAGATTAAGTACAGCCAACGTTGAGCTCAAATACGGACCAGAACATAATCCGTAATTTCGTAATGAGGTGCTGCCGTCACGCATACGAACGCTTTGCATCAGAAACCTTCGGATGGATCTGCTTAGCGTCAGTATCGAGAAAATGCCTCCTATAAGTAGAAATGTGTCTTGCTTGGCTTTATGAAACACTTTATTTGAAATTCTACTTTCTAAATAAAATTACCACTATGAAATTTAGCTGAAATTTAAAATCGTCTCAGTTTCTTTTGCTATGGTCAGGTTCGCAACAAAACGCTGACTTCGGACAGAGCTATACTACGACTGACGTCCGTTGCATCGAGGTAGCATTACGGGTAAACCACTCAGCTTACAGTATCGATGTCTAACGTTTCTTACCATTTATCTACTACCATTATCTGTGCTAAGCATTGTTCGTGCCTAAAGGATAGACTTCGAAGTTTAACGGGGACGGCATTTTTATTAAAACGAGTACTGCAGTAGGTGCCGTTAATCTAGACTACGTTGGCTAACGTAAGTAACGTTAGCCAACGTCCACTGAAGTTTTTTCGGTTTCGATTAGTCATTTTTGTGCGAAAAATATACACAAAAAGTAGGGTTTGTTTTTAGAGTATTTTTCACGGTAATGTCATGAAATTATGGATTTGACACAGGTTCGATTGCAGTGTCATAATTGTCCAGTTAAACCTTATTAGTGAGACATAAGAAGAAGATAAGACGGCCAAGCGGTGCCCGTTTGTCAAGTCCGGTGGATTTTTAAGATATAAATATACTAACTCGCAATTCACGAAGCTAATCAGTATTGATTGAAGGTCGGATTCATGCCCGGCATATGTTTTTGCCTAAATATGAACAACTGCTGGACTTTTTTTTGGTCAAACTTACTAATAATAAATAGCTCACAAAAAAATCGCAAATACACATCCTGCTTAGGACACTGGGGCAAAATAATCGAACAGGACAAAATGTTGGCATATATCAGTTACCGCAAACCCAAAACATCACGTGCCTGCTCAACGGTGGCCTGTAACGGAATATCTCCGATGTTTTCAGTCTGTCCTAATGGCGTGCAGATTAGTTCGTCGCCCATTTTATGTAGGTACCTACCCATATGCCTCTAGCTTGCAAACACAGGATTGTGTGTAAAACATCGTGCATAATAATAACGATACGAAGCATGCAAATATAAAATATACAATGTATAAGTGTGTGTACGGTAATGAAAAATACCGTACGAGATGATAAAACCTGTGAAAGGAACGTTTCGCAGTGCTATCTAAATATACTTCGTACAACCAGAGATCTATTCTACCGACAAGCGAAGGGCCAGGCATTATTGCGTTGTATTTTATAATCTAACTATGACGAAGTTGAATTTATTGGTATATTTCGAAATGGCAACAAATAGTTGGAAATAGTTTATCAGAGCTTGGGCATTATTTAGCTGCTTCCCGATCATTTCTATACATCGACCAACTGGTGGTAAGTGAAGCATGCTTACAAGTTACGTTGGTCTTTATCTAGACGTTTAGTGGAAAAAAAAAAAAAGATTTATGAGCCATCCAGTTTTAAATTTAGAAACGATGTTCAGATTATGCCTTAGCCTTATTCTCGTGATCTGCTTTCTTTTATTTTCCTGATTTTTTTTTATCCTAATTTTTCTAATCTAGACTTACTGTAGAGTATTACGGTTACGTAAGTGATCTCGATCCGTACAAACTTTAACTTCACTGTTTAACGATATAACGCATCCGCCGATTAATTTGAATTAATAAACCATTATATAGTAAACATATTTATCACACATAACATCCTGCAGATACTCCTGCATTCACGACTCAAAAGCCGACTCGAAAGCATGGGTTATATTAAGCAACGGATGTTATGTCTCGTCTGAGACGGCCGATGACTGAAAAGTGGGGACTCCAATTGCCCAATCACAGCTTAAATGTATCGTCGCGTGGATATATTTCTCACGTTTTATACGCGTATTTTGTCGATCAACGCGTAAAATAACGCGCTGATCGACGGAATTTGTTTATAGTAGTTAGCAAACTTCTTAGTGTTGCTAGAAAAGCACACATTGGGCCGAAATGAATCAGACGTGAGCTTAAGTTGTTGGAAGGCTGGTAAATGTATGATTTGCTATTGTGTTAAGTCTAGATGAGCAAATAAACGAATAGTTCAATGGCGCCTAAACATTCGCTTCTCTCGTGTGTGTTTCGAGAGATAGGTCTGACTAGTGGATGGCCTGCATATCAGCTGGACATAGCCAGTTCAACCTAGGTTCGGCTCTGTTTGTTCTAGGAACAAAAGACTCTCACAGTAAGCATATTGCGTTAATAATCTGCTTAAAATACTGCAGGTTGCCATATGCCTTCTCGACTAGGAAGGGTCGTTGGGCAGCTAGACAAAATTTTATCACATAATTGGTAGCAACACCGATTTGCCAAACTGGCGCTCCGGTTCAGTACAATGTAACTATATAAATGTACAAATCAGAGCTATAATTTATATGTAGAGGAAGATATGGATGCATTTTCAATTTCTAAACGCTATATTTATTTTGAATATGTGTACATTTCGAGAGCAAAATTAGTTAACTACAGTACCGTAATGAAGAAGACGCATTTCGTAGTGCAGTATAAATAGAGAGAGATGGATAAATAAATACTCCGTGGGATCGATGGCGCTATTTAGATGACCGATTTGCGTTTTCAACGAGTAGACACGGCACCACGTCCAGCAGAGCAGCTACGACGCACATCATATACCTATTGAGGATCAGAATTTTCAAAATAAATTCTGGTTCAAAGAATCAAAAGCATTACTTCTCACTTTGTAATCGATAGCTTCCGCTCAAGTTAAATTTTCCGCTTCTTTGAAGCGAGCGGTCGACATTGAATCAGAAACACCTCGAAGACAGCCAAAAAATTGCAGCGTATCTTGACAGTGTCTCTATGAAATAGAATGGTAAAATTTAATCATAAAAGATAAAATTTTCTAAACTGTCGATAGGAGCGTGAGAAAAACATCACTTCAAAAGAAAAAGGACAATTCAACTTAACGAATGCAGATCATCAATACTAAGCTACCTCTTTGTTTGCCTAGCACTGGTCCTTCTGCTTGTCATCCTAGCAATAATAGTGCTATGTATATAATACTGTCGGTAGACGCTACCCTAGCGTCTTCGCCTTTTGGCTGTACATAAACTTGAGGGCTTCTTTACAGAGCTGTCACCGAGCTAATCAATAACGACGTACCATCGTAAACCCAACAAACGGGGTTCAGAACAGTACGCACGTGATCTACAAAAAAGGAATATACCATAAAGGACGAAAATTATTAGCTGATCAGTAGTTGGTTAGCGAAGGAATGGCCAAGCCTCTGCTTTACGTAACCAGGACTAGTTGAGTTGTATTTCCCAAAGAAGCCCACCGTCGTCACCCATTTATCAGATATGCCTGATAGCGAGTGTAATCTCCGCTGGTTAGAAACGGGAGATGGATCAAGGGTTACGGTCGTAAGCTAAGACCTGGTACAAATTTTTGTCACTGTCGTCATCTGTTTTGACCAACGTTGCTTATAGCAGCAAATTTTGCTACTTGGTCTGCCACTCAGGCGTTTTTCCAGCCAAAACACAGGAAGCTGCTGCTGTTATTCAATTATATCCCTTTTGTGCCTTCCCTTTAATATAAAAGACATTATATATATGTACATTTTGTATAACCTATGTACTTTGAAACTTTGACCGTGGGTAAACAGGTAATACTAAGCATACACACACATCTATATATATATAGTGATAATCAACTTTGCATTGAGCATGCTATATATAATTTTAGAGCGTTCTATTTGCCGACACTCTAATATAAATGCGACAGGAGTTTCGTAGCGACAAACTACACTGGCTGAAACAATCAGTTTGTGTCAGTTCTATATATAGCGTCACAGCCATAGCTGTGCTTAAGTGCCTAAGCTAGTCCCTTAATGCCCAAACAAAAAAAAGTAGATATGCCTTAAGTTAAAAAAAAAACTGGATCATTTTGTATAATTGAACTCGTGAAGAGCACGTGATTTGTTTTTTTCTACTTTACCTCCTAACCTTTACAATAGACCTTTACAATATCCACTAATGAGGTTCGCCCTCCTTCCGATGAAAGCGATCTAACAGTTCTCGCACAGCAGCACTTTTGAGATTTCAGGGAACTGCTGAAGATTAAATTGTGGTATATATCTATAATCATCGTATAAACTTAACTTTGATAACATGTGCTTCTTCATTGATGTTAATTCGTAGGGGTCCATGGGAATGTGACACTTTCAAGTCCTGTTGCTTTTTACCTATTGCCATTAGTTACTATTGGTGCTGTTATTATTGCTATAGGACATTTGCTTTTGATGGTCGGCTCGCTAAACGACGACATGAACTACGGTAACATTTATACGTTTCTAATAGCCAGCTTCTATCATGGTACGCTCTGCGTATAGCTCTGCTTGTGTTGGTACGCAACATGATGAGGGGCTTACCGACGCGTCCAAACGCCTGCTACAAGCTGTTACGCTGGCGGCGAGAATAACGTTGGCCTTTGACGCATGAGTAGCATACTCCCAAATAAGGAACATTCAAAAAGTAAGTGATTATATCGCGCTACGGTATGAGCGAGCTACGCCCTTCTGCTGGGAAATAGGCACAGGCAAAGCTCAAATCACCCATAAATCCAAATCATAAACGTAATGTAGTCCAAAAATTAAACCCATTTATAGGTTGTCGGCCATTCCGAGTACAATTACTCCGTATACATCTTTTAAGGACGATGATTGGGAGTCTAGTCCACTTTTCGCCCCCTGTGAGTCTTCGTCTAGAGTTACTAGAACATCACATAGGTGTATCGATTTAAGGCCTTAATGCAAGGTAAAACATGTACGGGATCGTTCCTTTGGCGGATTTCTTTGTCGACAGAGACCGTAAATGTGCTAACATGAAAATCGCGCTAAAATCCATATAAAAAATCTTGGAAAGCGTTGTTGTCAAATGACGTTTGTGCAATAATATATTTATTTGTCGGTGTCAATGCATAGCAACATTATTAGCTGATTTTAGTGACATTTTTCCATTGACTCATCAATTCTCATTCCATATTTAGAAAAATATCCGTATATACATATTTGCAGAAGCGGCGGCAAAAGTGTTCGAAAAATCGAATCCATAAACACCAAAAATACGAGAATTTTTACTAGATATCTACTAGAATAGAAGTATTTAATGACGTTACGTTACTCTGATGTCTCCTCACTGTACCTTGTTCGTATGGCCAACCTATTATTATTTAGACAAAATTTAATCTACCTCAGCAGTAGATAGATGTTCCTGCTCATAGGGCTACAAATCAGCAAAGCTAATTAGCAGCCATCTTTGAGATCTTTCTATTCAGCTCCACTCGAATCTGTCCAGAGGTGCCATCAACTACGAACGCGTAACTACTGGACAAGGCGCAAAAGTTCTCCTATTTTTTCGATTTTTCTACGGGTTGGTAAATTTCATGTGATCACACACTAATAATAACACAAGTTAATAGCAAAATCATATTGAGGCTACTCAATGAGGCCACCAGTGGCGCTTCCCTTTGATATGGGCTATTTTGCGACTGATTCGGTTCTATTTGTCCCTTCAGACACAACTATTTCCTGGAGGTCTAGTCATCATTAATTATGATTAAACACATTCACCACTGCGTGCCCTAAACCACCGACAGCTTTTCCCACCACCCTTACTTCCAGCCAATAGGCCAATTCCACTATGAATAATAAGGATCTTTTTTGGGGGGTTACAAGCAAAAACGGCGCGAGAAATCGACCCTAGCCCTACAGTTTCGCTATCATCAAAATTATAATCTAGATTATTCTTACACTTTGGCTTGTTATTATATTTGCCCACGGATAGCGTGTCCATTAAGATAAAATAACTTTTCTACATTACCGTTGTAATTAAATGGCTGGAAATAATCAACAAAATGGTGTGAATAAGTGAAAGGCTTCCCTGTCTGCAAGATTAGCGCTTCCTCCTCTGGTCGGCGAATGTATGGGCGTCCTTTCCGAACGCCATCATCAAGGACTGCAGTAGTTACAAGAACGTGAGGTATAAAAATCATCGACTTCCCGTCGTTTCCGACAAATGACATCGCGTCATTCAACCTACAGGTTGCCCTGTTGTTGCCGCCTATGCCAGTCCGCTACTAGCCGACCCCTAAGCATATTTTCCTACATACAATTTGACCGGAGAAAATATCTGGACAAGCGGCGGGTACTGAAACGAAGAAAGTACGTCTTTTATCACGTTTAATGGCCCATAAAGCTTCAGGAAAAAACGTGAATGAATATTTATGTTTTGAAGCTTCAGTTTTGTTAGTTTGCGTATCATTATTAGGCCCGATTCAGGACGGTGAAGATGATTACGACTGCCATATATATATATATATATAGTAGCAACAGTACTCGTCGGTATGGTGTGGTTTAAAAAAAAAAAAATTTAATTTAAAAAAAGTGTAAAAAAAATTTTAAAAAATCGTTTCTTTTATCTTAGATTTTTTGTACACACAAGAAAGAAACGGCTAGTAGCGGCAAGCGAAAATCTGGTGAATACTAGTAGATTTAACTGTTTGTTATAAATTCCCTTTTTTTGATCAGATAGACTGTGGTTAAAGTTATAAGTATCATGTATTGGGCATATTATATATATCAGATATATATCGATTTACGTCTGCATCCACGAAACACCACGTATTTATTATTATTATTATTATCACCATTTACGAATGACTTTGCATTACCAAAGAAATCTCCGAGCATAGGATATCACTAGGGGTCATTATTTCCACTTGGTCGTTGTTTATGACAAATATTTTGCTTATATTTTACATTAAGATGTTACGTCGGAACATTTCGAAATCAACTATCTGAGCAATCAGCTTACAAACTAATAAACATAATTCTATTTTGTCCACAAACTGTGTTTGATCATTTAGTAGTAAATATCTTTGGCTTGTTGTCTTTACGGTAATAATATATGCGAAATTTTGATATCGTCACTTCTCTGTGGCCAAAAGTAGACCTACCACTTTACGCTCCATATGTCCTAGTAATCTGACTCACCGCTAATCAAAAAGCTGCCGTAGTCGCACGCTCCCGAAGGTTATTTCAAGAAGTTCAAAAAGGCTGTAGTAAATAAGCATCTTCTATTGGTGGCTATGTCAGCCTCGTTCAACGTTCGATTCAGCGTCCATGAAGCGCAAAACTAACTCTTCCACAGCGTCGATATAAACAAACATCGCACGTTTGACCCGGTTTGTCGTTTCAACCCAAAGATATGTCCTACATGTATAAAGTATTAGAGTATGGTTTATGGCACACGCGAACAGACGATCAATCCAATGAAAACAGCAAACGCTCCGACGCTTTATAATCGTTTAACAGCGGCGCTACATTTGGCAAAAAAAAAAGGTCAAGTTTGTCATTCATTGTCGAAATTGGAGTTGTTATTTTTGCCTATAAACTGTTCGCTTATATATATATATATATATATATATACAGTGGCAGCTGCTAGGCAGCTGCTATTGTAATTTGAGGCAATCAAAAAAAATTTATTACGCGACAACAGAAGGTCGATTGCCACCCAAACAAACAGCTGTTATATATTCCAACACAGAAGTCCCACAGAGGCATATCTACTAGAATGGAAGGAAGAACACACTAGAAGAACGCTTTGATTCTAAAGCAGAGAAAGCCTTAACGCGAATGTCGTTTACAAAAAAAGGCCAATTCATGTTGAAGCCTGATAGCTTCAGCGACGTTTTTTTTCTCTCGAATTCATTTCGAAATTTCTTACTTATGAGCGCTATTAACAGCTGGTAATCTCATACGTTTTATGAGGCCACCCAGCGATTTCCTGGTAGTACATGAAAAATGTACTTCCTTGCACTTTAATAATGCCCTGTTCCGTATCTAGATAACGCTTTATACATGTGGGAGGGTAATTGAGGAGTACAATGAATTTTAGCCAGTTCTCAAAAAAACACTGAACGGCTGCATGTGTACGCGTCATACATTAGCTAAGATCTAGCTAACTATAATCGCTCTAACGACGAGAAAGGTAGTGCTGCATTCTGACCGGCATAACCGCCATTTGGCAGGGCTGCATGACGATGCGTCGTTTGCTTCTATCTCGCTAGCGTTTCGATTATCTGAGTGAATGGAAACTGTTTGTGATTTACAGAGACTGTGAGAGAGCAAGCCGAACAAACTGCGTGCAGCTCTCTGTTTCGACGCTGCGCACGGCTAAATACGGTGAATAGTAGTTCTGGAACTTTGTCCCATAACTTCTATCGTGGCGTAGTTTGCTCCCTCCCTCAATGGAGGCCACAATTCTCGAAGTAAAACTGATAACTCGTGTGGCGTGAACGCGTTGACAGCAAAACGACAACACCGCCATGTTACTGGGGGCGACTATTGAGAGCCACGAATGACGACTTGGCTGCCCGTGGTCGATGGATGGCCAGAACCAAAAAAAAAGAAACAAATGGGACGCAAAAAGGGGAAGCTTTACGACGAAAAAGAAGATTGAAGACAGTCGAGTAGCATAGTGCACAGTATAGTTAGAGGCTATCGAGCCAGTGGTGACGCCGGCAGTTACACAGCCATTGAATGGCGCACTATATGAACGAACGATCGGAAAGCAAGAGAGGTAAAAAATGAGAGAGAAAGGGAAAAAAAGCAAAAAAAAATGGAACCGATAAACACCTAAAGCCACTAGATACTCGCATGGGCAGCGATCAACGGCAGGGCCGATGGTGATGTTGGTGTCAGTGGAGAGAAGCATACCGGGGTATGGAACATGAGCAGCTGGCAGCCACCGAATCGAGCAGCGGCCAGAATCTCATTGTTGTCCGGCGGCGGCCGGGCGTCCTTTTACTGCCAGGACGAGTGTTCGTTTCCTGTGGGATTTCTTATATAGGCAGGATTTCTTATATATCGCTATATAGGCAGAGGGGGAGGCGACGGTAGCTGTAGCGAAATAGGCGCACACCAGGCATATAAGGTAGTAGCAATTCTACTCGTAGTCGTCGTCTTCGTAGTCGTCGAGGCGGTAGGAGAGACGAAGCGCTGATTGAAGAATGAGCTACAAGGATTTGAGGGCCCCATCACCACTGCTACTGCAACGGTTGCTGCTAGCGCGTCCAATAACGACGACGGCGGCAGCGACGACTGTACTGGCAGGAGGCAGGCTAAAGCAGACTCTTCGTTCTCTTCTTGGCGCATAGCCGCGTTGATTCCATGTAGAAATCTCATGCAGCAACAAAAACATCGAACGACAAACGCGTAGAGGTACAGGAGATGGGACCCGAGTGTGCGTGTCTACCTACATAAGTGCATCATGCACATCGATGTCCTCCTCGGTTTTGACGGTGAAAGTTAGTGCGACGCCTAGAGCTCGTTAAATAAGAGCGTGATTTGAACAGCTGTTCAGAATAATACAGCTCAACTAAATCTCAATGAAAAGACACCGTTGTATACGTACTAACAGTGACGATCAATTGTGTGTTTTCAATGTTCAGCTTGTCCGCTAACTAGAACAAGTTTTGCTAATTTCAGTTTCTAGTCTGGTCCCGCTAACAGTTTCTAGAGTTTTATTCGATTCATATCGCCCTGCGAATTGACCTCATATTTGAATTTTAGTAACCGTTTAAAGCTAGAAAACACATTAAACGATACTGCTGCGGCCAATTAGCCCTATCTAATCCAACCGGATCTTCTATATATATTATAAATGGTAAAATGATGAGAATGTGAAATCAAAGACTTCCAAATAAGAGCTCTGTCGCTGTCTTTCCTATCCCCTCTCGATCTTCTATATATATATATATATATATATATATATATATATATATATATATATAAAATATGACCAAGAAAGAATTTCACTAAACAATCGTTTTAACTTAAGGCCTGTCTACGGCTTGCTGTACTGATCGTTGTCTCGTGATGATACCGTCCTGTCGGATCACGTTATCTGAGTCAGCCTCGATAAAAGGCCACTATTGTTCTAAGAGATGTTATTAGATAGCATGGCTAGAAAAGGGCAATATTCAAACAATCAATAATCTGCTCCAGCCCTCAATTCATAGCGGTTCCTGGTGCAGGCGTCTGCGATTGTCACTGTAGGCAACGATAGCACCGAATACAAGTATAATCTTTCACAATTTTGCACTTATTCAGCTTCAGTATGAGTCCACGAGATAGAGAAAGCAAAAGGCGGGCGGGAAGGTGAGAAACGTGTGCCGTTGTATATGGATACAGTTTACGTACATGTAGTCAGACCCAGAAAGGCGAACTTACAGCTTCCATTGATAAATTTACAAATCAGAAGAACAATTTAATGCCCTATTCGGTAGCTCTGCTAGCTGGAAGCTTTTTATTCATCGAAAAGGTTTATGGTTCGGTAGACACCTTCCCACTGGGCGCAAAGACAAATCTCTACAAATGCCTTTTGACCACGGCACAACTTACAGATCCCTAGTTATTCCAGAGGAATTAGATTGGAATCAATTTGGATAATTGTCATCTTTACGTTAGATAGCGCAAATAAGTTTTCAACATGTTTCTACCTCAACTATGTAGTTGAGAGCTTTGTAGTGTTATATCAGGTCCTGGTTTCGCTACGCCCATTGGCAACATTTCGGTGCAGCGGTAACGCCTAGACGAAGACGTGATGTTGAATTGTATAGGCCAGTAACAAAACGATAGGTTTTATGCTTTCTGTTTTACTGGCTTCCATACAATTTACTTGAGCTTACCAGTACCCCCCCCTCCCCCCGCCGGAGACAATGGATATGGCCTGTTGCTGATATTGCAACAACAAACGTCTGATCGTTCTTGAATGGCTTTTGGCAGACCAAACTTTTCAGAGAAGGAAATGGCCCAAAAAAATATGCTGAAATGAATGACACGCATCTTGAAAACAGCTATTGCCGCTACAATCTGTTGATGTTATTGGAGTGTCTATGACCTAGTAAACGAGAATTGGTAAGTAAAGTTTTCAAGACAGAATACAAATATTTTGCGGTTTAGACGCTTGTATAAATGTACATCAAACAATTTTGGAAATGCTAGATCAGGTACGTTCTACGTTACCATTTACGTCAATACGTGCACGGTTCATTCGGTATGGGGCGCTTCCCCAGTACGACTCATTAATTACCAGTTCGAACCTCTGGATTACGGGGGTGTATTATGTCAGCAATAAATGTAATAGTAAATGAATGCAATGGTAAAGGCCAGCTCCGTCGCCTGGCTAGACCGTAGGTACAATCAGCTAAAGGACAGCTGTTTTCGCATTGGATTAAAATTTTTTTGATCGTGCGCTAAAGTTAAGTCATGTTGGTGTTTATTGTAAACCGCGAGATTTGTGCAAAAAAATTCAAAATAAAAGAAATGCAAAGGTCACTGACAACTTTCAATGTTTTTTTCCCTAGAACTAGTTTTTTTTACAGCTAAAAATCCTATAGGGTAAAATTACGTAGGCAATAAGTTACCACACTCTCTTACTTAAGAAAAGTGTATAATTGCGAGTAATACTATGTTCTACGCGATCTGTTATGCCCGCTACAATTGAGAAAATAGTATCTTATAGATAGCGCACCGCGTCGCAAAAATTGACGTTTTATAAGCTATTCGTGGAAAATAATTAGTGCTGCGTGAACGTTTATAAATTGTTTGCCGTAATAAGGTTTAGAGAGTTTGCGAGGCCGACTGTCACACATTCAGGTATCTGTCTCAAATACTTACGCCAATATCCACAGGTGTCGTTAGATAGTTCTACGAAACCATCTCTAATAATTGCAAGCAATAAGATCAAGCAGGCTTGCTGCGTATGAAGTGAAAAAAAGCAAAAGTTACCAATTTAATCTGATGATAAGTTTTTTTTTTCTATATTAATATTTCGAAGGCACCCCATGCATAATACGAACTGGCGATATTCATTTGTATGAAACTTCATTGGATTTCTGAAGGCCCGGACATACCCGAAGCATTTATGTCTAAATACCATTCTGCAATGCAGTGACAAACCGTATGTACAGGCAGGGACGACGATTGCCTATCAGAGTTGATGTACTCTGTAATGCGTCCAGCTGTACATGCCCGTATGTAGCTTGAACAGCTTTGTCGGAAGTCGCATAGTCAGAGGTAAGCAGAAATTCGTCTGCTAGAAGGTGGCCGTGGGTGAAATCAATTTACCTAATATTGCGTATAACACATCGGCTCTGATATCAAAAGACGCTATTGAACATTTCGGGAACGTACCTTATAAATCCATACTGACTCGATAGATAGTCAGGCGTTGTATTAGCTGGTAGAAGAACGAATTTGTGACCTAGATCATTGTACAAATCGCATTGAAGTAAGTATGCTAGCGACAGCTGTTTAGTAAACCGATTACGGAAGTGGCAACGTTTCGGTTTTTCGACGACAGCATACAGGTCGCAGCTGCTGCAACGATCTGTGTTTGCCCTCAATAGGCGCAGTCGCTTCTAGGTGGTAAGAAGACATAAATAACCGACAGGACACAGCAGAGGGTCCGTTGTTTTTTTTACGTTGCTGCGATAAAATAATCTTGGGGAAACAATTATCGGTACTTCAACATAGTGATGAAGCATATTTCAATTTCATGGACTACGACCGTGGCATGCTCAATAAATAAAAGTATATTGTAGATTTATCATTCTACCTATAAACGGGTGAATTTATGTTTGTTCATATTTGAGGACTATCATGTTTTTAATAAAAATTCATTATAATTTTTTGTGTGAGCTAATAGATCAATATGTATAAAAATTGACTGTAATATAACTCGGCCATACGGCAGTTTCGATCGCCTTCGCTGGCATCCGAGAGCGTTTGTTAATTCGCTACCGCGTGCGAGCATGCTCTTTCCATTCAAATAGAGATTGCAACGCTACCGTATAATTATTTACAACACGAATTTCATCGAAAATAGAAATGACATGTCTTGCAGCGATCTCATCTATGAAAGTGATCTTAAGTCTAACGATTGAATGACAAATTATACCGATTTGTTATACGATAATGTTCAACATTGAACCGACTTATCGAAGAAACAACTAACTTCACTGAAGAACATGAATGCCTTGCTAATACCGCGAAGCTTCCGCGTTAACGCTGAAATTGAACCTTGATTTTTTCCAGTAGCTGCCGTACCTGTTACAAGTCCTGCTCATATTCGAATGGTCGAACCACTTTCTATACTTTATTCAATTCACTGATATAACACAGGCCACAAACGAGTATTTATCCACTCGTTGCTTTTTGCACCAGGAATATTTTCGATCATATGTAATAGAGCAGCAATGACTAGTTTCCGACGGTTAGTCGTCCTGATTCTAGCTACTATAATTCGCGGAGGTTCTCTACTCTATTTCTCTAGTTAAAACGCGTGAGACCTAACGTGCGGTTAAAATACTTCAAAATAATCTCAAATACGGACGCTTCTAGCGCAAAGCCAACCAGACGGCTAAATTCATATAATAAATTCCTAAGTTCGTGCGTGAAAGGTGCTCTATATCTCCGTGTGATAACGCGTTCGTTGGCTAAACATCGAGACATGCGGTGCTTCGAATCCGGACATGATGGATTTTAGAATGGGAGCCCGCCATCTGAAGTAATGCTCGACACCTTAAGTAGGAGACGTAACATACGAAAAACCGTATCCCGACAAGTAATATGCTTAAGCAACAATAGATTTCGTCACAATGTTACACACCGATTTAGTTGCGTCATAAAGACTGACTCTATAGGTAAGCTACACCACTGGAGACTGAACCTGTGAAAGCAGCCAATGATCTTAGTTAGCTTTTCGGAACTCTCTATTAGATGTTATCGCTACAAATGTGCCAAACTGTAAACTTTGGCTCTTCATTATGGCAGTCAGCAATGTTCACATCTGGAGCCTTATTAATACAGTATACTAATTAAAATAACTACCGCTAGGTGCCATTAGGTGCACGCTGCTGTAGTACCTGCGTAAAGGTTAGCTACCCTGTTTCTTGGCTGCCCCACATTGCGAGCTCGCTGTTGAACGTTACGTCAGCGAGTTTCGCCTTTGGCGTTGTTTTTGCGTTTTCCTTGGTCATGTCGCGCTTGTTGCAGCTATGGCAGTCGATGGTGATGATGACGACGACGACGATGATAGCAAGACTGAAAACGTTTAATACTTGGGCAAATATTGACTGGATTTGGCGCCAGCAGCAGAACTAAGTGGAAGAAATAATGTTTGGAGAAGAAATAAGTTGCTGCCGGTAGCAACAACAATCAGACATTGTCGCCGTCAGCGCGTCTGTGCTTGGCTATGCTCGACAATACGGGAACACGCGCCGTGTAAGCGCGTCTATCGTCGTCAACAAACAGTCAGCGATGTCGTACTCCTGCATACTACGACTGATGCCGCGGCTACTATGCCCTTTCTGGGTGTGTGAGCTGCCACAGAATAAACAGATGGCGTCAAACGCATTGCAACAACACCGGTGGATGATTGTTGGAGCGTCATGACGGGCTCTGCCGATTATTCCGCTTATCACAGAAGCACAACTATCATAACTAACGCTAGCTTTAGAATAGAGGTAGCACATTTAGGCGAAATGGTGAGAGACAATAAAGTTGTGATAGTATCATGCACCTACTCCAATTTATCGCCAAATGAAATGCATCTAAACAATTCAACAACGGGATAAGACTTAATGCACATTGACAAAAATTATACGTACGGCAGACAACATTTGTCTATAATTGGCTGTACGTTGTATCTAAGACCCTATGAAGGGAACATTTAAGCCATACACTAAAGACTGGTTTCGACTGCCACCCATTTCTCTCCACCGCTCTATTTTCGTCATGGCCTTTGTCACTTCAGCAAAACAGGGAAAGGTAAAAATCGGTTATTAGTGGAAAATTCAAACTGTCTTCAGTTATAAATCCAACTGTATATTTACAAATAGTTTCTAATTCTATACCTGGTACTGACGTCAGGCATTATTTCGAATATCTGACTACGAAACGAGGCGTATCCACGGCCGATTTCGAACCTGAGCAACCTTATGTGTGTAGTAAGCAAACATGTTACCACTGTGCCATGACCAGGACGTGATGCACCTATCGCTGTAACGAACAACTGCCTAGATTAGAATATCGCCGTTAACTAGAAACGTATTTGTAACGACGAAACGTTTGTACCGAAGGAAAAATACGCTAGATATGTAATGTTTTTGTACTTAATGCAGTTTGTTGTAGTCATCAAGGATATGTCACACATGCATGAATGCAGCAATGCACGCCATTGAGATCCTGACAATATAGCAACACAATCCGAGAATATTTGTGTTTATGCGGAAAATTGTTTTATAATTCTCCGGGTTTTACAGATCCGGCATTTTTTCAGATTTACCCTGTAATCGTAAAGGTTTCTTGTCGCCCACGTTGTTGGTACCGGCAATGAGACGGCAGGTCCAAATGATCAGCTTACGCCATTTTGCCTATCTATATACGAAATGATAGCTAAGCGAACTTCTTCCCATTCTCTCACTCCCAAATCTTTCGCTTCCCTTTCGACTGGAGTATCAAAGCTAATTAACTGAGGCAGCTTTGCTTTGAGACACAGTTACGACATGACATCATTGAAGCAAAAATAAAACTTCAAACATAATGCTGCTACTGTTACTAGTTCCATAATTATAACTCGTAGGTTCAGAAAAAAAGAAGACTTTAAAACGATAAGTGAGCAAGTAGTAAGTAAAAAGAGTGTTTCGACATGCTGTGGCAAGTACGTATGCGCTTCTGTTATTTTAAAACACGCTAGCAAGCAACAGATAGGGCAGTGAATGGCCGCTGTCACAGCCACGGTCATGGCGGTGGCGGGGCATCGTAGTATGTCGAATTCAGAGTGTCACGCATCTCTTCGCAACATAGCGCGGTCAGCTACTATAAGAAAGCTATTTCATACTTCCTGCCCGCTGCTCGCTCGGATCTAAACTCATCTAAGTGGGTGTCTTTCAGGTTTATGGGCTGGCGCCTTTGTGTAACGTGTATGAGAAACCGAGAAGAAAAAGCTGACGGGCCGCGAAACTACCGCCAACGTGGACCCGTCCGTGCGAGCTTTGCGAAGATGGAAAGAGGAAGGTTCGAGCATCCCACGCCTGGACGTTCGAGCTTCGAGCTCGTAGTCGAAACTCGAGGCTCTAGCTCGTTCGGTGGATCAGCTGAAAGATAGGCTCTTCCTATAGTAGGTCCCCGTTCGTTCGGCGCGGCCAAGATGCCATTGACTGTATACACGGCTACCACCGGGTGCAAGGTGATTGTCAAGCTTCCCCGACAACCAAATCCGGCAGTACTGTGGACCAGCTATAGCAGGCCCTTGGCGAACAGAACGATATGCACAGAGCGAGTAAGGCCAGTAGAACTTGTTCATAACATAGCGGGACAAGAACGCACTCGAGACGCACACCCATTGCACAAACTGACAAGACAGGCGATATAGCATAGTCCATTGTTTACACATGTGTAATTTACAATTCAAATTATTGCGCTACTATCATCATTATAAAACGTTTAGTAATTAACGAGACCATCTCTCTAGCTAATGTTGTCTGCTAATTACGAAAAAAATGACAAATATCTCGGACTATTATGCGACAGTAGCCGCAGCAGCTGCGATAGCAGTAGACGCGATTAGCAATCGGCGATGAACGAACCGTGGAATGTTACACTGACATTACATTTTAACGCGTAGTGGTCCTGTTATCCGAAACAGAATCATCCCTAGCACTAGAACCTTAAGCAAGGACGCTGTTAACGGCCTGAGACCATGAGATCCAAACAGATGCTTTGATTACGCAAAGGGATCTATTGTAATGTTGTTGCGATTTAAGCATGTCAACCGACGATCGAAAACGTTTATCCTGCAAAAGTGAAGTCTAGTCTACATATGTACAATTAATCCTTGTCAGATTAATCATCACTTAATATAAACTGACTCATGTTAGATTGGTTTTTAACCGTGATGTTTGTGTTCGCAGATCGATCTTGCTTGTTTTTTATATTGCAAAACACGTCTCTTAATTTCATTATAGAAAATAAATATCTTAAAATGACGCCGTGACTCAACGGGCGGTCAGCCGATCTTAGGCTCAAAAAGGCAAAGATCGTTTCTTCAAGTTCCAACAAACGACAAACAAATACTACATGATTTGTGTGGATAGAGAAAGTTATTAGTCGAACGAATAATTTCGTTCTTCTATACTAAGTTATCTCACTGGCCTAGCATAAACTGCAACCAACGTAAACCAAATTAGAGCTACAGTAAAAGAACCTATCCGTAATTATTGTTACCCTACGATTCGCTACTTTTTCCTCAATCTATCTTGATCAATTGGCTATATGCGATTTTATCAACCCGGGTTGCTTTGCGCTGCAGACATTACCATCGTACCCTGTGTCCTATTCACGTATACCGAAGAACAGGGTTTAAAGTATCGATGAAAAATTATTTTAGCGTTTCAACATTGACTAGGCGGGGAGCACGCTCTCCTCCCAAGCAATTGCTCACGGCCACTAGACGCCGCATTTAGCCGGTCGCTTATTCTTAACAGTACCCCTTAGTCACTGGTAGTTTGGCTGGATCTGTGGCTGCGGTAAATAGTCCACATAGGCCAATTAAGTGTGTCGGAAGTTCTCTTTATTGACGCAATTTTGCGTAAGTTCTTATGATTATTTTATGTGCTACTTCTATAATGCAACGTCAGGGGGCGACCTGGCTTCAGCGGCCGAACGATATACCTTCAGTGAAATGTTTGACTTCAAGACATGGATGACGATCAATTTGATGACTGTAATAGCGCGACAGCGTCCTTAAACTTTATATATACGACACCAAATTTATTACTTTTCGCCTTGGTTTGAAACGGATATTGTCTCCAAACGGTAGCGATCCTGACGCATTACCGCTAGCACCAATATCCTGGTTATTTCCAACTAAGAGTTTTGCGTTGGGATTGCCACGTTTTTCTATATTAGAAATTATCCGAGTCTTTTGCACAAAAACATTTTTCCATGCTTGGGCTTAACTGTAAAACACGATAGCCGCTATAATAAGATCTGCAGCCGAATGCAGCCAACCTAAAAACTACCTAGATGTCTGCTACACCCCTGAGCTGTAATCCCTGCTCACGACTGCGATCCGATATTTACAGGGTATCTCAAAAAATTATATACAGTGTGATCTAACTAGCCTATTGATTTCTGACAGTACAGTCATTGGTTCCAATTAACTAAATGTACTGCAAGTGTCTGCTTTATTATCGATTCGAACGGATTTTAGGGTAAACGGCAAATTTCTTTACTAACAGAACGAAGCAATGATACGTTATCATCGCGATGTAACGCATACTTTGACGAGAATTCAAGCAGGTAGGTCGGACGAAAAGGTCTAATAGAACGCCCTGCCTGCCTTGCCCAGACTTGACTCTAATGGACTTTTCCTTCGGGGATGCCCTACAGACAAAACCTATGTCAAAAAGCAACGACACTAAAAAATCTGAAAGGTCTTTAAGTTCGTGAATTATTAACCTGCATTTATCGGGAGTATCTTAACTAAAGCGGTGATACTTTTTAACATCTGCGGTAGCACGAAAAGTTATAAATTTTATATAAATTCCTTTGCAATTTTAATAATCATTACGTGTAGTAGAAAAAAAAGAAAGTTTTAGCCATTCAAGTTATGTATGCAATTTTTTTTTCTCTATATATATATATATATAAGTCGGTCAAAACGAAAATCTCGTTCAAAATGATGTTAGCAACTGTCTACATCGTTTCGTTTTTTACCTCAGATATTTTCGAATTTGGCACCAGCCTTTGAACCTACATTCAAGGTTGGATCTTGAATTAGCCCAATCCATAGTTGCTGGTCCTATTGCATAACACTCACTCCTTTGCTAAATATTTGTGAAAGAGAGAATTGAATGGTTCCATGGCTGCGTGTCCAGGCGTCTATCTTCCTTTAGAGAAAAATCATTGTTGTTTCCTAGATTGATTTTTATATGGTGCTGCTTCTGTTATTGCCGATGATGATGATATCACCGCCACAGCATAGCAGCGATGCGGTTGCAGCCTCTCGGGATTCCCGTAGTGTGAGGGGCGTTATGGAATAGAGGAGTTGACCCGTTTTGAGTCGTTCGAGGCAAAGGAGACGATGACTCAGCTTGGAGTCTCCCCGTTGCAGGCCAGGCGTCTGAATTCGGATAGGCACTTCCCATGTGAGATGCGAACCTACTCTAGCAAGCTTGAGGGAGAGCTAAGAACCACAAGTTGTTCAGAGCATAGATCTTATTTCAGGCTTAACGACAGCGAAGGCTGTGTCTCTAGCGATAACGAAGGAAACAGCACAAGTCGTATATATATATATATATATATATATATATATATATATATATATATATATATATATATACAAAATTACATAAATTAAAAGACGCCGTCTATGACCTAGTGAACTATAAACTAACACTTCATGCTTCTGGAACAATTGCAATTTTATGCATTGCGAGACGATCCATACATTATGGAACAACCATTTACTACAAGTAATTATTATTAAACCATGTGCGGTCTGAACAGGGGCACAGCCCATCGTTAAACTGATTGACCCAATGGAAATTAAGAGGCAACGTGAAATAAATATTTTCATATGGAAATAGTAAAACAAACACTGAGTGATTACAATGTAGAAATGAGTCACGCTCAATACCTATACCATATGCAGATAGAAGCGAGTGAACTAAATATAATAACTAATATGGCAACATCATGTCCACGTTTCATCCTCTCCCAACACTCGTTCGAACAGATATATCCCTCTGCATCTCCCCTGAATTCCTGCTTCTTCTGAAATGAGAGAGTGAGCAGACGACCAAGTGTGTCGAAAGTGTACGCCAGTAGCTGCGGGAAATGTTTATCCGAGTATTGTAGTTACAGACAGTTCAGTGTTGAAGAAAAGCCGTTACGTAAATTTTAAAAAAAAAGCGTCTCCTTATAGCAGTAGACTAACGAGCCATCGAAAATCTATAACAACGACTGCATCAACAATAACCACAACAGCTAATCGAGCTGGAACACTGGTATAGCCTACACACGGCATCATTTTTACGACTACCAGCATTTTCACTGGTAGGCCGCCCGCACGGCTCTGCTAGTCAAATGCCCAAATCTGTAAGTGTAGAATTGAGTTTATCAGCTGGAATTACGCGGGGGTAGGGCAACTAAAGAAGAACGAAAAAAAAAAAACTTGCTGTGCGGGAATAAGACTGACAAAACGGCAGTTGACAGAAACGCCGATCTGCACGATAGTGTCGACGCTGTCGCGTCTCGCTTTGCGGACGCCGCTCGAACGATAACGATAACGAGAAATCTTCTATGGCAAATCAAGCAATGATCCCGAGGCGCACGCAAAGACACGTACCATATACGCGTTCCAGTCAACGGTGATCAATTGCTGTCGAATCTTTTATAGACACTGTTGCTGGGCCACAGAACGCCAGCGGCGCTTGCCATTACCGCTGATGCTCCTGACGCTGATATTAGTTTAGGGATACCAATAACGGTTGGCATTATCGTTGTGTCAGCATCTACTTCGATATGCAAGTACTGACTATTCTGTTCGCAAGTTGCCATCATTGCCAAATGTAGAATAAAAGCGAGTGGATAAATTCGTGCAGTCACCATTCACGATCGCCACCACAGCTGCGCCATTATTCATGCTGCCGATTAAGAATATAGCGTAAATAGAAAGAAAATGCTCTATTTTACTACGCCGATGTTAAGCAACCACTGTCGTTAAGCGATATGGTGGCCTGGTCAGTATGTCAATGTTGTTAACCATTTTTTTTCTCAACTTAACCTTACTTACCTGTTATCGTTCCAATGTGAACGTCGGCTGTTTGCATTTTAAATTCCCGACACAAACTAAACAAGGACAATCAAATTAGGCTGTGTTAAGATGTTATCATAATCAGACTGAACATTTTGGATTAATGAAGTTCCATTGTCACTACCCGCCCTACATAGTGTGAGTGCGTACGTACAGTATAGGCCGCTCGCCATATTGCTTGAATTAATACCAAAGTCATCAGTACATTCAACTAATCGATTGAGAGTTCGATAATAGCCAACGCACGACCGTAACTAGACATCACTTTCCGACAACGAAGTGTCCGTTTGGGGGCGCGCTAATGTTGACAGTATCTCGTGGGCTGGCACTGTGACCGTTCTTATGCAGTTCCAGAATGAATCGGTGCTTAAGGTTGGAATATTACTTGGGGATAATGAGCATTTTATGAGCGCTAGCTGTATTGAAGAAGCAAGAACGAACTGCAGCAGCTGCAGTCAGCCCTTGCAATTTCCCAGATGTTGTGCATGATCAAGGCTTCTCCTTAGCGGTTTCGTACACCTCGATTCAGATTGTCAGAACAGATCAGATACCTAGACAAGGTTGGCGTTGAGTTAGCCGATAACAGACAACCGATCATACCTGCGCTACTTTGCTATCCGTCAAAATTGCTTGGCTTAACAACAGGAGTTTTGAACTGCTTTGGAAAATTTCTCTGAAATGGATCTCATTCTTTTTTTTTCAATGTTCTCGTCTTTCTATTTCTGTATTTTCCCCTATGTTTGTCGCAGTGTTGTGTTGTCTTCACGCATGACAGTCTCCGGGCCCCATCGTCTTTAACACCTTCTCTGGCAGGCCATGACTGCCTGCCAACCAGGGTCGAGTCAGAACTCAAACAGGAATGAGTCAGCGAGTACTTACATCGCCTGGTTTCAGCCCCGGCTCGTCATCTAACTCCTACAAACGGTGTAAGGTTGGGTCATTTTTGGAAAAACCGTAGAAAAACTTCTACTTTGCCGTCCTGCATTCGATCAACCGAACAGTTTCATTCGCAGGTCGACTTCAATGTCGTCATCCGCCTACTAACTAAAGCAACACTAGAATGATAATAAAAAAGTCTACTACCTCTTTTGAAAGGCCTGCGTTTTTGCCACTTGAAACCTCTCTACGACAAACGACCATTCTCCACTATTGTCGCACTCGGCGTAACGAGGATGATTGCTCTGCTAGTGGCCGCAACGTTGGTGCTAGCAGTAGCGATAGCCTCTAGCTGTCTCGCAGATTAACACAAACTGGGCCTAGGTATGTACGTATGGCAATCACGGCAGGGGGTAATAGTCAGAAAGAACACAAGTTGGATTACCTGTCTTCTCAGGTATTGACAACAGAATCAGTTGAGCAATGGGTTCATTTAAAAATGCGCGTGCCAGCTCGAAAAACTTTTAATAAGCTTGACGATAATAATAGCATGACGAAAGAACCTCTGGGTAATCGTCACGATTTTTTTTTCGTATCGACAATCCGGAAAAGTTTCCCAACTGTTTTTATTACCTGGCGTGGGTGAGTCTCGCTCGACAAAAAAAAACACTACGATGAGAATGACATGTTGTGGAAAACTGGTATTCAAGCTAAAAGTACCAAAGCTTTCCCATAGGCAGCACCATCGCTAAATTTCATTAGCATTACAGATAGCCATGAAAAATCCCGACGCTAGTACATAGTATGACCCTCGGTTTATAACTTAACCTAATAATGATATAGCCAGGCGTTACACTGTAACTGTAAGACACTAGTTCGATGCGCGATACTACATTTATCGATAAATTCCTTGATTTGCTAGGAACCGTTAGATGATGTTCTGACAAGGGTAACGACCATTTAGAATTTCTTCGCCTTCACAAATTCTAGTGGACATACATCATGACGGCATATACTTTTCAATCGTCTGCTGTGCATCTAATTTGCGAATACTTACCGAAAACAAGATTTCGTAGATGTGATTCATTACGTAATTGTCTTAGTAGATCGCCTTTACTTCCTTCGAAAAAAAATTTAATCTCAAGGCCATAGAACGGGATTAGCATACAGGGTTAACCTCATCATAAAGCTCAGCATCATTGCGTCCCTTTGGTATATTCGCTCGGCCCGTGGCTAGGCTATCTGCAGAGCCACCCTATGAACGGGTTTCGGTGTCTACTATGTAGTCCGTATTTGTGCAGAGCTCATTCGATCTACCAAAACTCGATCGATAACAAGGAAGGGGTCCTCCATGATTCTATGATCTTTCATTCCTCCTGTTCCAAGAGGCGCTTCGAGTATATTTACGAAGTCCTCGCTCCTTTATCGTTGCACTTTTCTGTCGGCTGACACCATCCCGCTGAAGTGAGTTGAGTGTTCGAAATGCTCATATATGTCTTTTCCGAAGTTGCCTTTAAAAAGCGAGCTCGTCGCCTCTTAGCCACGGCGCTTGCTGGCCGGCTGGCCGGCCGTCTAATGTAAAATCGGATCTCCCGCTAGATTAACGGCCTACTGTCTTTTTCGTTATCGGGGTTTCGTTACCAATCGCTGAAACTCTTATGTCTAAATCCAAACACTTCCGTCTGACAATACATGTGTCGATATTGCCGTTCAGCGTCGACTTTTGTCGTTTTACTTATCACCGATTTGAACTGTAGAAAACATACGGCGTCAAGCTACGGTCTATCCACACAGACGATGCAAAGCGGGCAACACAGCCAATGAAAGCGAGAGCCATGTGATAGCCAGTAAACACGAATAGCTGGTTGCTACTGCTCGGCTGGTAGTCAACGAAGTAACAAAGAGACAGGAAATAGGCAATGCAAAGCAAACGACCCAAATAGCCATGGCGCGCGAACCAGCGTCAAGGCAGAGGAGAATTATCATGACGTCATTAAGAGTCGAATATCTCACAGATGGACGCACAGAGAGACAGATTTGACTTACGTTGCCACTGCGCTTGGTGTAGTTAAGGGGTTCGACGCTGATGGTGATTCAGACGGCGACACCCGTAGCAATAGAAAACGTGTGTAATGATAAGCAAGTCAACAACTTACGGATAGTACTGACACACAGATAGGCAGACAAGCCACCCAGATGCGTGTGTGCGTATATCCAAAGAGATCGAGAAAGGCGACGAAAGGCTAGCGCGCGGTCCAGGGCACCATTTCGTCCCATTTTTTTGTGTCAATCATTTGTACCGAATTCGAAAAGTGATAGGGAAATGGAGCCAATTAATGTATAAATATGAAATTAAGTAAACAGAGGCTACAGCCTGAAATTCTGTAATTTAACGACACCACTCACGCATCCTACGAATGCTTCAGACGCCTTAGTGAGTAAAGTTCGAAAATTAGCGGTGTGTAGAGCGCCACCCGTTTGCTGCGAAACACATTATATTTTACCTGTGTAAAGGCAAGAGTTTAATTATAACTACAATAGAGGTAACGCTGAATAGCAGCCAGCAATTTCGTAATGCAATAGCTTCTACAATATAGTTCAAACACGGTTTTTATGCAACACACGTTGAACACATTTATTCATGTAACACAAGTTGGATACAATTTTCATAGTAATACTCAACGCACATAATAGATCAGTGCGGACGATCCTAGTGGTGGGTGGTGTGGAATTGTTTCCAAAAGTAGAACATGGTAAAGAGCTGCTGGATTCAGATAGCGATCAACCAAAATAATATTATGCCCTACGAAGAAAATCAAACCTTGACTATTCTGGGCTAAAGTATTTGCCCAATTGGTTTTCCCTTCTGCACAACTCTTCCCATGATAAAAGTCTAGCGATCCATAAATATGCCCAATCCTTGCGTTTAAAGGGTCATTTGAATCGCGGAACCCAACGGTCTTAGGCTTTTACTAATGTAAAGCTTTCGCTTGTGTTGCATTGATTGATTTCATACATATAACATATTGGTGTTAGACGCAGCTGAACGTAAGCTACACCGTAAACCAATAGTTATTCTGTTACAGTTACCTTGCCCACTTGGCCTATCTAAGATGGACGAATTTGATTAGCATTACACACAGCCTAGCTTGCTAGCGGACATTACAGCCATGTTGAGGCTCATCTTAATTCTATTATAAACCAATACGACTCGTTGCGTTTTTGGTTTTCGACATGCCGAAACATTTATTTCAGTTATAGAAATAGCTATATATGTCTACTCAGTTTGTCGGAGTTTAACGAAGATCGATTCCTCTACAATATATAGCATCGTCATAAGTTTTCACACTTCAAGCGGAAGTTTCGTCCCGAAAACTGAGAATTAGCTGAACATAACTTATGCTTCAATTAGTTAAACAAGAGCCTTCGATTGGTACTAAGAAATACCTGTCCAACTAATAAAAAAGCTTCATCTAAGACGCTTATTGCGTTCGGTTTTTAAATTTCCACGTAATAGATTCTTATTATATGGTCATATGGGTAAATAAATGTCACATTCGGTTTCTTGCTATCTTCACACTAAAATATTCATTTTAAATATAAGGACATTTTTACGCAGCTCATCCAGATCTATCAACTGGTAGCAAAAAATCTTCCTCACATCGACTTCCATGCAAGTACTGGATTGCTATTTCGTAGGGACAATTTTTACACAAAAAAAAAAAATCTTACCAAAGTATAGCTCACGTCAGCTCCTAAAACGTTCGCATATACACACATAGGAAAGTGCGGACGATGAAACCCGAATAAGGCAATTTTAGAAACAGGTTCTATAGTTGCATGGGCACCATCAACAAGAGAAAAATTTGACCTGCGCTAGTCAAACATATACAATTCGATTGCAAGCCCATATCTTTACAATAATCCCGTTGTAATTCATTTCAAATTCTGTTTGGATTTTCACGTTCTACATCCAATATATAAACTTCAGGCATTACTTTTGATAACTGGCCTCCTACGCGAAACAAAGTATGCGTGCCGTGGCTTTGAACATAAACCACCACATATTTCTAACCGTAGTGAACGAACATGTTACCTAGCTGCGCTATCAATTCAATAATAAATTCTCTTTTAAAATTGTTAGTATAAAGCCACGTAATTTGGATATATTAAATTAACCTTCAATTGCGCAGGCGGTGCCAATACGAGAGTTTACTTAACCGTGGCTTATGTCCCTCTACGTCTTCAATCGAACCATTGTTTTAATCTCAATACCCTATCGAATTTACCCTGTTTTCTGAATGAATAAATCCTATGACTCGAACAAAGGAAGTATTCATCCAGTCGGAGAATAGGAATTATACATACTTAGATAATTTATTTGACCAATTATGGTGCACATCAAATAAATTAGAATCATGCCCTCTTATTAAACTGCTCCCAAGGCAAAATATTCGCACGCTTGAAAAAAATGAACTGGAATTCTTCATATGTCATTAATTGTTGACCATTTCAATGAAAATCAGCATATTATGTCTAAATCGCAAGAACGTGAAAAATTGTTAATTGTTTTGTCCGCTAAATCAAATGTGCCACCCTCTTTCTAGTGCGTGAAAGAGAAACAACTTTTTAATATAAACCTTTCACAAAATTTCAACGGTTATCGAGAAAAAAATGGTCGGTTTGCCTAATGTCAGATTACGCTTTCTGGGGAAGAAATTTTATCATTAATTATGCGTTCAATCGGTTCTATCTTATGAACTGCTCTTCACAGAGGGAAATTTTTGCTATCCAAAGGTAACCACCATTATACGAGGCTGATTTGGGTCGGCAGAACAGACAGCCATAGGATTTTAGTAGTATAATAGACAGCAGAAGTGAATGAAATCATCTAATCCTTGCTGTCTACTATATAGAACGGGTAGTTTTTTTTTTATAGACATTCTGGAAATAGTTGGAATTTAAGAAAAAAAGCTACGTAGAAAAAAATAACTAATTAGAGAAATTTTGATGATCATCAGGAAAAGCTTGTTTGTTATGAATTTGACCACTTAGTCTTCAAAAAAATGTTACTATATATTTGAACAAAAATGACGGTGTTTGTTTTAACTACCGTCAAATGATGTGAAATATTCACGTTCAGCAATTTTTTTTGGAACAATGCGACATGATGCGGAGGTTCGAGTTGACTAGTCCAACAACTTCACCGAAAATACCTAGTTGCAAAGTATATCAAATTCGTATAATGTTGAAGAGGTCAAATGGGGTTGCTCGAACTTAGCTAAAATAAAGAATCGAAAGATTTTCACTTTTAAAGTATATCTTTTTTATTTACAAATAATATTACAAAAAAATGTTATCATTGAACCTGCTTTCTTCTTGCTCCATGTTATTTTTATGTTTTACTTCGAGAGTTGGTGGCCGTCATTTTCGACTCGCTCCTTCGACCAATTACAACTTTTCATTCTCATCGAACCCATTCCATTTGCCATTTCACTTTCGCGTTTGTCGCATTTTTGTTGTATCTTCTCGTTATCGATACTATTTTCCGTCTGCATTTTTACCGCCCACCCCTTTGCTGTTGCGTTGTGTTATGTATCTAGGCTACGCTGTCGTTTTATCTTTACGGCTTTTATCCTTAGTACTGTCGCTGATGCTATTCCATCTATACTCATTGTTGCTGTTGATGTTAAATCCGCATAAATTTGGCACAGAGATTAGAGGTCGAACAATTTTGACATCTTCATTCCTACTCATCGCCCGTAGCATTATACTTCATTAAGGACCATGATGCGCTAATTTTCAACCTATACCATTATTTCCATAAGCACTTAAACTGTCGTAAATTCAAAACAAAGCTAAGCAAAACACTGACTGACAGCTGTTCAGATTTTGACAAAAGAATTTTTCCAGATAAAATTTGTTAAGATGATACCTTTCGAAGTGCTTAATACAGACCCACTCCTGCGATTACTACAAAATTATAATAGTAATTATAATTCACTTGGCTATTGTGATATCTCTAATATTCTGATTTATAGAATCACTAAATTGTTCCATCTATGTTCTTAAACTCGTCATCTACTAGAGTGGCCGTCAAAATTATCTATGTTATGTTTTGTTATTATTACTACGATTATTCGAACTAGATTTATCTGTAAAATGATATCATCGCGATTAGTTTTTCAACATGACCATTAGTTATTATTATTATTACTATTATATTTTTGTTTGTTGTGAACTCGGCTCGTAAATATCGTTCGACATTAGCAGCATAGTTTTTCTGCTGTTTCTTATTATATATAGTTCTTATAATTATAATTAATATTGTAATAATTATCATCTTATTTATCTTCATCATGATCATGATTTATTTCATTTTTATATGTTCGTCCTTCAATAATTATATTTCATCATCATTTCTTCCTCTTATTTCCTTTGTTATTGTTGTCGGTCACTCATCGTCGCTTATGCTCATTCACTGTTATGTTGTTGTTGATTTTTTTAACGGTGTGCCAAAATTTGTTACCTCAAATAGACCACACCTTAGATACTACCTAGACATTGAGCGAGATCGTTCTTCTACCTTCTCACCCTTCAGCACCTAAATCACCCGAACCTACGTATGCGATTCGGTTCGGGGTAGGGCTTGTCTGGAACTGTTCGCTCGCCCGTTTTTCTCGTGCTTCTCTATTTTTCTCTCTCCCCGTGTCAGCATAATCGTGTCGTCACAATCATACGGCAGCAGGTCGCGCTCAGCCATATGACGAGGCAACGATTGAAATAATCATTAGTACTATCTTGCTTTATCTTTATTTCAAATAAATGGTTAGCCCTGCGCCTTAGGCTGGACAGATATTACATTTCAGATCTTATATTGTTGTTCAGCTTTGACGTTTATTTTTTTCTTTCATTACTACATTCTTCAATTTTGTTTGGATATTGGTGAGTCAGGCGTGTCATTGTTTCATACTTGATCACCGCGTCTTAATATAATAATCCACTGATCAAATTTCGTTCCTGATTTGGACTTTTGACAACCGCTTTCAACTTTTCAACGAAACACGCAGTAGAAAACTAACAAAATACATCATTATTATAAAATAAACAAACATTATTATTAATAGTTTTTTTTATATATATATATATAATAATATTGAGTCCCCCGATATTCTCGTACTTCTTTCAATTCGACATACCCCTATTTCTGTTTTCCAGCCTATAATCATCATCACCATCATCAACTGCAAAATCTTCCTTTGTTCTCTTTCAATTCTCATTTGCTTCTTTCATACCACCTCACACAACCACCCCAAATCTCCGAGTACTACAACTGCTTTCTCGTGCTTCCTGGTTGTCGCCGTTGTTATTATCAGTGCGCGCTCGCAAGCACGCATGAACGTATCCACGTTGTGACACACACAGACACGCACATGTTCACGAACGCCACTTCTTGTTCCGCTCCATCCTTGACCTTTTTTCCCGTACTCCTTTCTGGTATAGTTTGCTGCTCTTGTTCGGTATCCCTTGAAGGGAGTTGTCGCCGCGTCTTCCAAACCGCCTGCTGACACTTGATTTTTCGTTTTCGTACAACAGAGCTTTTCATTTTTCATCCGTTGCCCTTTATGTAGTCCACATAACCGACATGGCGCAGCGTCAGCCATACGAGCCGTGTCGCTTGCTAGGCAAAGCATTTAGTCGCCGACCCCTTGGCTTAGTACAGTATTTTTGCATGTTCCTCAGTAACTCCCGTAAGATACGATGACTAATCTTTGTTGGCGTAATCGTATCCACGAATCACACGAACCGCAACATCAGTGGTCGTAGTGCGCAGACGTTGACAGCATAATAGCCGTCATTGTCATTCGAGTAGTTACCAACATCGTCGTCGTTGCCGTCGTCGTCGTCGCCACCGCCGCAGTGGTGGTGGTAAAGATACCATCAACCGTCGAATCGGAGGCAATCGCTGGCGACCAGCAACGATCCGGGGGGAACCGAACCAACGAGGAGACGATGAGCTCCTTTTGCTACTATTGCCGACTGCGATCCTTCCCCGGTACTCCGCGGCTGCTGCTCACGCCACTGTATGGCGGGTGGTAGCCGCGATCGTGGTGCTGTTACTCTTGCTATTGCAGTTGTTCCTGAGCCGATGGGCCGGCTGGTAGTTGGCTAACTGATGCTGTTGCTCGCCACTCGCTCAGCCCAGCGTTGCCGTTCGGCGGGGTTCGTTTGCTCGTTCGCTCGCTCGTTCGTTCGACTGTTTGGTAGCTCACTACGCTGCTTGAAGCCGCTTTGTCAGCGGCTGTCGGCAACAAGCCAACCAGCGAACTCTCGCTCCATTGCTCGAAGCCACGCCACGCTCGGAGTCGCCCGTTTGAGCCACTGCTAAGCGAGCCACCGGCTGCCAGCACAGGCAGCTTGCCCGTCGTCTATAGCAGTAGCAGCCCGCTGCTGCTGTAGCGCTTGCATGAATGTGTTCGCTTCCATGTCGCCTATACCCGGCTTCAGCTGCCGCCACTGATATCGCTGCGGTTGTGTGCTGCTAGCAACGACGATGACGATGGTGTTGACGATGATGGCCGTGGTTGTACTAGTAGCCAGCGGGGACAGTCGTGGAGCTTGTAGTGCGTGCGTTAGCTGGTCCATCTGTATTTGTAGTACTAGCGGTAGCGATGGCTTGGCCCGGGCTTGCTCGAATACACGCACGCACGCACGCACGCACACACAGACACATTAATATTTAAAGTCCGCACACCGGCTAGCTAGTTCACTCTACAACGAAAGATGTCTGTAGTATACAGGAGCCGCTTGAGAAACGAGTGGCAACGAATACCCTGCTTGAAGAGTACATAGTCGACGCGCCGCTGAAGATCCAATCAAACAGTAAAAAGGAACCGGCAATTTTTCAATTGGTTTCGCAGAACACAAATGCTTCTAAATGGTTCAAACATTGTAAAGAATACGCGCAATCAGCAAATACACCACGCACAGCGTTCCGTGAGTGCTGTCGCCCTATTGGTGTGTACTCCTTATAACATGTGCGCTATTTAGGGGTCCTGTGTCCCGCAAAATTATTCTGGTTCTGTGATATTTTTTTGTCCTCCTCTATTGCTTAACCGGTCGTCAGGTCAGTTGCAACGACGATTGACACGGAGAGAGAAAAACCATCGAGAGGGGATACAAAAGACAGGGACAGAGCTCTCTGGTTCTGTTGCTCTTATTTGGAAGTCTTTGATTTCACATTCTCATTATTTTACCATTTATAATATA